>NC_140489.1:91207947-91807947 GCF_964271855.1 Acomys minous | reverse complement strand
CCTTGTTTTCCTTCTTCTGTTTATGCATTTTGAAGGAAGAACTCCAAGGTGTTGAAGTTGAAAGAGGACCGAGAATGAAGTCTCTAATGTAAGCTTCACATGAGTGATCAAAACCAAAACAGTGTAGGAAGCCTTATCTGGGTTCTCTCCTGTGATTTGAGCTTCAACTGATCATCACAGCAAGACGTCATCTATTATGGACAGTCTGATTTGAGAGCTTGGTACCTTCTTACAGGACAAGACCTAAATTAAATTGTGGATCACTTTTGAAAAACCTTACATTGTGTTTTTTGATTCATAAATACTACTTGTGTAGATTTTATGTAAGTACCATATGCTAACAGATTGTATCAATGGAGTACCATATGGATACATTTTAAATAGAATCATATATTCTTATTAACTAATGAAAATAGATTTCCTGAGATAGGTGTTAAGTGGATTCTCAAGTGTTAGCCTCATACCATTTCTATTTTCCTGTACTTAAAAAAATAGCAATTTATCCTCTTGTGTACTTGAATTTATATCCTTATTTCAGGTCAGAAAATGGACAATGTTAACTATGGGAGTTTGAGAAACTATCTTAATAATATTCTACTGACATATATTTTGTGTTCATGAGTAGAAGAAAAATAAAAGGAATGAAGCTTGCCTACTTCTGACCATTAAGCTCTTTTGGGATATTCAGACATGTAGCAGAATCTTCCAGCTATACAGAAATACCTACCTAGGTGACATAAGTTGTGCCTGTGGTTCCAGGAGGCCACACCTTGTTTTATCTTGATTATAACAATTTTTATTGCATTTTTTCTTAATATCTGTGTGTTGTTGTGATACCACCAATTTACAGTATGTGCAATTGCCTCTTGTTCTTGTAGAAGCTGTTCTCAACCTGTGGGTCATGACCCCTTGGGTTACAATTGACCCTTTCCTACAAGCATTGGAAAACACAGATTTTTTACATCACAGTTCATAACAGTAGCAAAATTACAATTATGAAGTAGCAATGAAAATAATTTCGGGTTTGGGAGGTCACCACACCATGAGCAACTGTATGTTAAATGGTCACAGCATTAGGAAGGTTGAGAGCTTTTGTGAATCTTCATCAAAAGGTGATATTTTAAATGAAATGAAACACTAATGCTTTTCCTACCCCTACTGTTTATGTGACAAGGAAATCTCCATGCATCCATAGGACTTTGGGATGCATGAAAAATCCATGGGATTTTTCTAGTTTATTATTGCTAGGTGGTTGTAGAAATGTTACAAATAATAGTAGCCCATGATTGAACAGCAAAGGGGAATTCCATCTGGATGGCAACAGCCCTGCACAAAAAACCCCAGGTAGTATCCTAGTAGGCTGAGATATTAGCAGAAACTCTTACTTAATTCACAGGATAATTTAATAGAAAACTGCAACTGTCGCATGCTCTGTGTCTTTGTATTCTCTTGCTTTCCAAAGGAAGTTAATTGTCCAGGGAAGTCCTCTCTCTTGATTATGGTAAATATATGCTTCTTGGAAAGTATTGCTTTTTTTTTTTCTTGCTGTAGCTTCTATGTAGAATAAAGGGAAGAGAGATAAGAAGTGTCTTGTTGTTTTATACATTTTAACTAATGAAGAGGACCTGGAATAAGAGTAAGGAGATTCGAGCCATTCTTAGTCATGCTGTCTCTGACTGGCTTTGAGAGTCTTTTGTTGGAATTCTGCTTACCATCGAATTAAAGAAGAGACTCCACACTGGGTCTCACCACAGATGCACATGAGAACCGAGAGCATCCTTAAAGCACCGTGAAAGGTAACATTCCTCTGTTCTGTCCACACTTAAGTCATGGTATTTTGGAGAAAGGTCCTAAGGCATTTTGCAGTCTTGACATTTACTGTGCATTCTGTGGACACAGGAATCCATGAAGTTGAAGAAGTCTGAAGCATGATCTGGAACAGGAATGTGGAACATGGGGAAATTTTGCAGTCAAGATCTTCCTGTGTGGGTGGATGTCCATGGAAAAGGAATGCCACAGAGCATACAGAAGCAGGGAGAGCCCTCTGGAGCTCAACCATACCGCCTGTCATGGCTAATGCAGCCAACTAGACAGCATCTAGCATCATGGCAGATGAGCCCAAGTCTTAATGACTCTAATTAGTGAGAGAAGACCCATGTTTACTGTTGATAGGATCATTCCTTGGTCAGAGGATTCTGAACTCCATAAAGAGGAGAAAAAAGTGCTGAGCACACACGCGTGCATGCTTTGTTCTTTGGCCCTGACTATGATGTGGTGAGATCAGCGCCCCAAAGTGCTTGCTACTATGGTTGCCCTACTGTGATGAGTTGTAACCCAGAGTTCTTATGAAAAGACGATCAATTTTCTCACACTAGAAAAGAAACTAAGGCAGCCCTGTTACTATTCTCCCAAGCTCTCTGTTTATTTGTTTTTGACTGACTGCTTTATGGTATATATATTCATGTCTGTATTTGTAATGCTGATTGTTAGACTATACTTTAGGGGTCCCTCTGCAGCCTCCCAGCTGCTCTGTGAATGGAGAAAAGTCCTATCTTCCTCCCAACCATATTCCTTAGTTTAAATTGATTCCTAACACAAGTCTAGGGGCATGTAGGAAGTACAACCAGACTGAAAACTGGCAAGAATTGCCTTTTTCAGGAAGTCAATTCTATTAAATTTATTTATATCCATAAATATCTGAGGGTTATTATGTATAGTTAAAGTGTACTGTGAATGTAAGGTAAAGAAAGATGAGACAATTAATGACACAGTTAATGTCTTTCTAGAATGAAAAGAGCAAAGAGATTTATAAACAACTATAATGTAAGTAGAGGGGGCTTAGGTACTAAGAAAGGCATAGAGGGAACAGTGAGACTCAGGAGCTACCACTTGTGGCTAGATTAAGTGAGGACGCTTAATTTGGCCAAGGCTTTGGGAGGCTTGTTTCTCTAGAAAAAAGCCAGAGTAGAATTCTCCTGTGCTGGTTGGGAATGTTAACACAGGAACACAACTCTCAACTCAAAAGGAATACAAGATAGTTCATTTTGGAGCCAAAATAAGAGTGACTGGGGGCCCAAGCACAGAATTTGTTCACCGCAGGTTCCATGTTTCAATGTGGAAGCAAGGTCATAGAGTTTTTATGGTAACAGAACAAAGAAACTTATAAACCAAGGCATTTTAGAAATACATTGGTGGAAATATTAAGCAGGTAAGTAGAACACAGTGGAAAAATCTGAGATATGCCCTAATATGACAGTTTTCTTATCCCTTGGACTGGGGAATAATTAAGTTCCATATAGTTCATACAATCCAAAGTAGTTTTTTAAATTGTTGTTTTGGTTTTTAATCTATTGTCAGCACATTAGGTTTGACCAGTAACATAAAGTTAGATCTGAGAGTCATGAGGGCAAAGGACGACTATATATAAGGCTAAAAATCATCTCTTAAATACTTAATCAGGCTTAGGAATTGCAAAATTTCACCCTCTTCACATCTTTCAAGCTTTAATTAGTCAATACACCCATATAGATGGCTTCTTTCTATTAATTTTTATTCATAGGAGGAGCATAGAGAGGAGTTAAAATTATTATTACCTATTTTATTTGTTCTTTCCCAAATAAGTGGAGAATCTGGCCTCCTAATGGACTATTGAATGTGACATGTTGTTTGTCATTCCTGCACTGCTTGTAGGTGCTCTCCTGTCCCCACTCTACTTTATGCCCTTTTGTCTTTCAATTCTTTGCTTCTTGAAGGCAGGGACGGTTTTTTTTCCCCCTTCGGTGTGCTTCCTCTTCCTATTGTACAGTGCATACAATAAGGGCAAAGGTGCTACTAGTTAAATAAAACTATGATGAATGTGGGTCAGTGAGATAAGAATGAATAATTGATGGGGAAATCAGCAACCCAAATATGTTTACTAAGAAGAGACCAAGCAGTGTTCCTATTTGCAGATGCCACAGGAGAACTGAGCTTTTCATGAAGGCACAGGATTCCCCTTCACAGATAGAGAAACCGAGATACACAGAGGTCCAGTGGCATAGTAAGATGGCAGAGTGCATATTCAACAATAAACACTGACAAGGACTTTTCCCTTTCATACTTTCATGTGGGGTATGAGGCACAGGAATTGTCTGCATTTATTTCTAGGTTAGGGCATGAGGTTCAGAGAGGGGAAATTTCAGGTAGAAAGTTACTGATGGTGATGTTGACTCTGTCGGATAACACTACAATAAAAAGACCACATTTATAGATGCCGATGGGCCCCTGCCAGCCTCCTCTGTGGGAGTTGCTTAAGTGCACACAGGTCAGGAGAGCCTCTCTAATGGAAGACAAGGTGGTTAACTTGGGTCAATGGGCAGAAGTGGAATTGCTGCTCTTCAGTGTAAGACTCCCCCATGGATTTGTGACAACTGGGAAAAGTTACTTCCCTTTGCTTGGCTTCAATTCCTTCATCTCTCACCACTCAAAAGAGAGCCAAGTGGCAATAATTTATGAGGTTCCTCACACCTGAAACATGCTGAATTGAATATACAGATATATCTCTTTATACGAACTATTTTAGACTAATGGTATATTTATTAGTGATCCTAGAAAAAAATACTTTAGGATAAAATTGTGTTTAAATCTAATCCTCTCTATAGATCAGTGTTAGAGATATGTAAAAGAGATATGGCTGAGACACAAATAACTGTGGCTGTTGATAATATTCTTTGATTTCACCTAATGATAAGGTACACAGTAAAGCAGGTAGCATTGTCCCCCTAGCCCTATCACATGTTACCAAGTATGACAGCGGAGCAGGGGTGTCTCTATGCTCCATGTTCAGTTACATCCTTTAAAAATAAGAATGAAATGCTAGCCTGGACCCGCCCAGAGAAATTCCATAATGATTATGTGTGAGGTCTGGTGTGCGGGTAGAGAACATTGCAAGGTATATAGAGTGGTGTGTACATTGTAGAGGTGAGAGATTATTACCATTACCTATCTACCTAGCAACTTCTGGAACATTCACGTGGGGACAGCAAGCTATCCTTGGCTGGGTTACTCAATTCCAGCCTCAATGTTGGGCTTAGGGAAAAGAGCTGATCTATTTCTGTTAGCTTTATCTAAATCCCTGACGTGACCTGGCTGGCTTCCCAGAACTTCATCAAAGCAGAGTGTAAACCAATGGGGCCGGCCATCCTATAAATGTGAAGAAAATCCATTATGGCTTCCCTTCTGCTGGGTGCTTGACACGTTCCAGGGGTTTTCCATACCTGGTCCATTTGCTGTTTGAATGGTAGCTTGTATATTCGACCTTGAAGGAGCCACTTCTAAGCCTGGACTTCTTGATCTAAACATTTTAGTTGAGTTGACAGGATGAGATTGTTTATAACTCCTTGAAATAATAAGGTTTTAAAACGAAGGGTTTGACATAATTCAGGGCCAGGGCCCCTCCCACAGGATGTGCTCAAAATCAGTGTTTTCTTGTGTCAGGTGAACGTCTCTCTGGGTTCATTACTTCTTTTCCACCCCCCTTCTCCCTCCCTCCCCCTCCCTCCCTCCCTCCCTCCCTCCCTCCCTCCCTCCCTCCCTCTCTCTCTCTCTCTCTCTCTCTCTCTCTATATATATATATATATATATATATATATATATATATATATATATATATCAACTCAGCTCTAGAATGTGAGTTACTATGCAGCTGCATACCGTAGACCTCCGGACACAGATGACAGTTAAAATGAGATTTGCTTGCCTTCTGGGCTTTTCCTTTCCTCACATCCCAGGCCAGCATGTTGAACTCTGTGCCTTAGATGTATGTCCCCTAAGACATGGTAGTCACTACATAGCTACACTTTAAGAAACTTGATCCTCTGGAAAGGCAACGCCTGGACATAGGAGCTGAAACCAAAGGCAGCCATGGGCACCAGCAACCTGATGGCAGAACAGTGGAGTCCACCAGGTGGAGAGAAGGAAGGGATACTTCGGAACTTCTGGTTCTTATGGCATGCAGAGGGAGGGTTACTTTCTGATTAGTCATTGAATGCACATTTAGTGATCTGAATACCTTCCCATGTCTGTCTCTAAGCCATGTTTCTTTCAGATGTCAAAGTATCAGATAGTGCAGAGGAAGCCTGTGTTATGCCAAGACACAGCTAACCACTTAGTATGTGTTCTCACTGGGGTAGTTACAGTTAAATGACAAGCCAAGTCCAGAGTGATATTCCTCCTTTCACCACCAGACCTCATGTATTGAGAGTGACCAGAGGCAAAAAAAAAAAAAAAGAAAAGAAAAGAAAAAAAAGAAAAAAAAGAAAAAGAAAAAGAAAAAGAAAAAAAAAAGAAAAAAGAAAGAAAGAATCAAGTCCCATCCCCAAGACTTACAGTCTACACACAGCATGTCTAAACCAGCCTCTCCCTCCCATCCTTCCTCTTCTGTAGGGCATACGGACCATACTGCCAGGAAACCTGGCATGGGATTGGAGAGATGGAGCATGTTCAAACCCCTAAAATCTCAAATTTGAGATGGCAGAGGTGGGACAAGCTCCTTCCCTGTTTCCCTACCTGACTCTGAACACTTAGCACTGAGACCCCCAAGGTGGTCAGAGGTAGCTGGCACCTAGATGCAAGTAGAGCACTGCCAGTATCTTAGCTACACCCAATTAAACACATTCACCCTGGACCCCCCACCCTGCCCTGCACTGTTGAAGGTTCATGTAACACTGTTCACCCTGGAATGGTGGGGTGTGCATAAGCTGTTACACACACATGGGGATTTGAGCTGTTTCACCAATAAAGGCATGCATAAAGTGTTTCACTACATATTGTCTAAGAGTTGCTGAAGGTCTTAACAACCCCCACCCTCCATTCAGGCACTCCAAGCCTGAAGGGAATCCTGTAGTTCCCTTGCAGTTCCAGACTCTGTTTGATCCTTCTTGGCTCAGGTCTGGTGCCTTCTGAGCACCCTAGGAAGCACACTCTTCTTCCTAGTCTCTCTCCCTTCCCCTCCTTCCTCCTCCATTCCTCCCTCCCCTCTCTTTTCCTCCCTCCTTTTCTTCTTTCTTTCTCTTTCAAGTGCAGAGGAGAGAATTCTTCCAGTATTTTGAAAAATACGTAGTGGTTATCTCTTGGCTCTTACTGCTGTTTTTGGACCCAGATGCTATTTCCTAGCTCTTCTACTGACACTTTAAATTATCCAAGGTTGAACTCTGGACCAATTGGTTTACCTCCCATCATTCCAACCAGTGAACATATATACCTGGCCTGTAGCCGGACATCTGCCTCCTAGCTATTTCTCATACCTTCCTTCTTCAGTGGCTTCCCATGTGCACCCGCCACTCCAGGAACACAGCAGATGCTCTGACTTACTAAGCAGCCTTAATACTTCAGAAGGCAATAGTTCACCAAAGTAAAAACTCAAATAAAAGCATGGGCCTTCTTCTCAAGACAAACCACACAGAACACTTTAGAATGTTTCTGTAGTTGTCCGTCACTGTACCCACACTGAGAAGGCCTGTAGATACCACTGGAGTAGAAACATAGGTGTGGTAGAGTGGGCATTCCTCCCCAAATACCTATTTGTTCACCTCGAGTTTAGTCATGATTCTTCTGTGAAGCATGACAAAATAAAAACAAATGAAATATAAAGCAATATAAAAGTCTTTGTAGGGACTGGGAACATAACCTAGTTGGGAAGGCGCATGGGGTGTAAGCTTGAGGACCTGGGTTCTGACCCCCCTAGTACCTATGTGAAGGCTGGGCATGATGACAGACATCTGGAACCGCAGCACTGGGCAGTAGAGCCGGATCTTACTGGTGGGTTCCTGGAACTCATTGGCCAGCTGGCTTAGTGAAATGAATAAGTTCCTGGTTCAGTGAGAAACCTTGTCTCAACAAATAAGGTAGAGAGTCATCAAGGAAGACATTTTTTGACTTCTAGAATCCACAAATGTTTACACATGTGCCTCCACATGAGCATTTTCATATAACACACAGATACATACATGCAGACACACGCAGACACACCATACACACACACACATACACACACACGTACAGAGACACACACACTTCTTTGTAACCTAGCTTTTACTGTAACAAAATGAAGTATTATTACCAATCAATAAATAGTTGAGTAAAGACAATAGACAGAGTGTCATTAGATAAATATTAGTATTGGCTGTCCTTTCTTTTCTGTGAACATAATAAATGGTATGTCCCAGTCTCCTTGTGGTTGAGCAGAACAATAAAATTCGTCTTACAAGTGACACCTGTCCTCTCAGGCAGAGGCAAGGGAAAGCCAACTTGCATTTCTCTAGCCTTTGAGGCTCTTCTCTTTCATGGTAAGGTGATGGAGACATAGAAATGGGTTCTGACCCATTTCATCGCTGAGAAACCACAACAGTGTCACTCTGACCCACACTTTAATTTGCATGTGTGGAATGTGACCATTGCTGCCCTTCCCAGAAGGCTCCAGAGCTGTTTGTTCCTGTAGTATAACCTAACTTTCTCTGAGTAAGGACTCTCCCAAGGGTACTGGCTGGTGTACATAAACATTCACTGGGAGCACCCATGTTTCTGAGTAGGGTGTTGTTTTTGTGTATACCCCTTTTGGTCTTCCTCCACAAACCATAGAGCAGGGTAAAAAAGCAGCAGACTACCCATGACTTATCTTGTCTGAGATGCTGGTGACTCCATCTTTAAATGAGGAATTGACTACTCTGTGCCTGGTAGTCATGGATAGAAATATGTGTTCCAGTTCTTTCCCCCCAGGAAACTGTGTGAGTGGCATGCAGGAGAGAAGAGGGTCAACACATGGCCGCTAATGTGATTAATTAAAGTGTTTAGTATAAATGGCTGGTAGTATTTAGTGGTACCTTGGAGGGATTAACGCTGGTTAAACATATGGGTGGAGGGGGCAGACTAATGAATGAGTCAGCAGCAGTGAGGGGGGCTGGGTTATTCTTCAGCAGAGCAGTTAATAAACATCGGTACCTCCACATTACATGTGAGGGATCTCAGCTTAATCCTTTAAATGCTTTCACCATCTGTAATTAGGTAATTAGTTTGGGGAGAATTGTAGCACATGTGCAAGGAGAGAGGAAAACAACAACTGCATATGAATAAATACGAGCTGTTTCATAGCAAAACGGTGCTGTTTAACTCTCGGTTGGCTCGGCATAGCCTTGGTCTCAGGCTCTGCACTGGCCTTCCGGAGAGGAGGGAGGTCTGCTTTGCCCTCTTCACAGACCACTGCAGGCTCTGTAGAGCCGGAACGCTTGAGACAATGTTATATACCCTTGCACTACTTTCTAAGCAGGCATCAGAGGTGACCTTCAGGCTGTGCCCTGGAAGAACTTCCAAGAGCCAGCAGATCTGAAATGGGCCTAGCGGTGTACGCTTACCTCCTATGATGTGGATTGTCCTCCCATCTCCCTTTATTCAGTCGTGATTCTCCAGATGACGTTCCAGTGCTGGACCATTTCATGTTTTAAAGCAAGGCTAGGCGTGAGAGGAGGCCGAAGAGCTTGCCTGCGAGAAGTTTCCAATTTGTTGGTAGCTTGATACATAAGACAGGTAAATCAGTGAATCATGAAGCAGTGAGATCAGTTTTACCAGATCAACCAGCAGCTACGGCCTCGGAGATACTGGCTTCAGGGTCTTTGTTCCTATTTGCTTTCTTAACCTCCTCCAAAGATACTTTCATTTTTTTTCCAGGTCTAGAGCTGACCTGTGCTTGCCACATTGTACTTTGGGCTTGATATCATGATGAAGCTGAAGGTTGTATTTTAAAAATACACGGTCTCTGTGACATATAACAAAAAAGCAGCTACTACCTATTTTTTTTATGGGAAAGACAATTTTAATTAGGTTCAATATCATTGTAAAACTGTTCTTTGTTATTTGAGTTTTAAGAGAACGAGCATCTCATTTTAGAGAGTGAACAGAAATGCAAAGAACATATAAAATAGAAAATCAGCAGAATTAGAAAAGCAATATATATAGTAGTTAGCGTGAATTACTCAAATTATTTGCTTAATAATGGGCAGTGACACTTAGTGGAATAAAAAAGACAATTCAAAAAGTAATGTTATGGATTATATTAATGATGAAGGAACATGTGTAAAATATGAAATTTTTGCCTCATTAAGGGAATTTCTCAAGAAACTTCAGAAATATTAAAATGGACATTCTTATACATACAAAGAAGTTCTGTCTCAATAAACCCATAATATGTCATTAGATTCATCTATCCTACTCAACAGCTCCTGCCACTCAGCCACACATTGGGACATAGAGTGTGTGGGTCCTTTGGTGAACATAGGGCTGGCTCATTACTGTTGCTCAGCATCAAAAGAGAGCATTATATATGTCATCATGAGAGTGTCATTCCACATATTACTGGTCTTGGAAGTTACCAGAGTTCAGAAATATTTGATATTTTATGTGTATTGCATTTATAACATTGTGAAGCTCAGAAAGGGTAATTTCATCAATAATTAAGTCAAAGAATGTAATCGCCAAGAGTCCTGCATTGATTGTTGATGGTTGATCTTATTATATCCAGTCATTTATATAAAGCAGTCAAGAACAAACACTTTAAGCAAGCTGCATAAATTAATGTTCATTATTAACTACACACCTAAAATTTTACCCCATCCTCAGATGATCAGTCTTATCCCGGCTTTATAATACTACAATTGAATTTGAAAGTGGCACACAGTGCACAGAAAGTGAACACAATTAGCGTATGCATCCAATTAGATATAATTTCTCAACAATGTGGAATTAAGTGTGGTAGAAGATACATTGTAGTATGTCTCCTGGCACAAAAAAACCGCAAGGATTTTCCCCTGTCAGTTGATTGAGGTATTGGCTTCTTCCCCTTACATGAATCAGCAACATTGAACTGTAGAGAATTTATATTATAGCTACATAGGTATTGCTCTATACTAACAATTAATCAAATTTCCAAGAGTTGATAGTCTACATAATAAGATAGGAGTATGGTGGGGGCAAAAGGGCTTCAACAAAAAAATGGTTCTGATAATTGAGTTGGCTCACATCTTTTTCACAATTGTATATTTCCTCTGCATGTATGTCTGTGGACCATGTACATGCCTAGTGCCCCAGCAGCCCAAAGAGAACTTCAGACCCCTTGAGTCTGGAGTCACGTGTAGTTGTTATCTACCCTGTTGGTGCTGGAAACTGAATCCAGGTTCTCTTGAGGATCAGCCAGTCCTCCCAACAGCTGAGCCATCTCTTCCGTCTCTTCCAGCCATTATTCTATTTGTCCTTGTGCTGTATGTAGGCCAAGCTGCTCCACTAGCCATGCTTATCCAATAATTCTTACGCCTTGACCTCACCATCGATCTCCATTATTTCATTCTTTAGTTGCTTGTCTTTTGTTTCCCCTTCTTATTTTTATTCCCCGCCTACTTTATTTCTATATTATTTTACTTAGTAATATTATTTTGGAAAGTAATTTATATTTTCATCCTTCATTCATACGTTCAGGTGATGGACCTTGTTTAACACTGTGTTTACTCTTGGTGGCAATGACGTGAAGGACATAAGATGACAACCTTCAGGAAGCTCATGATTTGCTGATAGAAAAACTCAGGGTTACTTTTGAAGTGTATGGTGTGGTTGGTATTATGGGGCACCCATAAACTATTAGTCTCAGGAAAGAAAACTTTAATGAGCACCAGAGAAGAAGGCAGGCATAGAATTATGGTGGTGTAAGTAACCCAGTGCCAGCTTGTAAGTATGTCATTTGTGTCCAAAGCTGTCTGTTTTCCTGTCTCAGTCACTTCTGGTTAAGCTTTAGTCTAACAAAGCCATTGTCATTAGGACATGGTCTTTCCTTTCTCATTAGTTACACAACAGCATTTTCTCTAAGTGTACCTAGAATTCCACAAGACAGTATTAAGAACGTTTTGTAAAGGTTTTGAATGTCAAATGTTAGTCATTTGTTGTTCATGTAGAGAAATACAATTGAATTTTTATGAGAAAGCCATACCTAGTAGGCAGCAGAATGGTTAATTATAACAGAGCATATTGTTTTTCATATTTTCTACACATATAATCATGTTAGTATTAACAAATAACCTGTGTCCCATTAGTCTATGATTTACTTTTGTGATCAATTTCCATTCCAATATTTTTTCCTCTCTAAGTGTTTGGATATTTTCTATGAACCAATTATAACTATGATAAAAAGCTTATTCTGGTGTGACTAAATTTCCCTTTCTTTTCTTTAGCTCATTCTTGATAGCTGCTTTAAATCTATATGAACTATCTCCTATTATTTTAACTCAGTCTTTCTTCTTTTAGGGTTTAGTCACATTGCCATGTGGGGTTACATGCCTGTTGGTTTTAGTTGAGTGTCATGCCTGTGCATCTAGCCTTCAGCTTAGACCCCGGATCAGTAAATCCATCAGAGGCCAGCATCCTCTGTGCCCCTCTCCCAATGACTTTCTTCCCTGAGGTTCTAATCTTTATTGCTCACCAATTGCCTGATCCTTTGAGATACGTTTTCTTGTTTATTTGTTTTAATATATCTGTCTTCTTATTATTTAAAGGGAAAGAACATTTCCTCAGATCTGAAATTCTCAAAGGGTATTTCCAAATTCACTGTAATTGGAGATTGAATAACTTTACCTCAAACTAGTAAGAAACAAAAGTTGAGAATAAAACAGCAACCCAACCAAGGAAACCAAATGGGAAGGCTAATCTTAGTTGTTAGTTTGACTATATCTAGAACCAACTAAGATGCAAACATCTGGACATACCTGTAAAGAATGTTTCTTTATTGGATCATTTGAGGTAGGAGGACTCACTCCAAATCTGAGGCACACCTTCTCTTGGTAGCCCATATAACAAGACATGGAAAAAGGAAGCTTTTGCTCTTTGCTTGCATGACCAAACTCCTGCTGGCAAGATTATCTGTGCTGTAGCAGGGACATTCTTTTGCTGGTATTAGAACCAACTTCTGTGATATTCCCATGTGGCTAAAGAGCAATAGATCTCTAGGACTCTGGTACCAGACTGCTCAGCCATCCAGTCTTGTGGGTAGAATAACTACTTGATTCTTTCTTTAGGGAGATAGCTACAGTTGAATTTCTGGGACCAGAGCCCAAAGCCACTCTATTAGCTTATATATATCAGCTCTGTTCCTCTAGAAAATCCTGACTAATACATCAACCAAACAGTCAACCAATGAGCCAACCAATCAGAATCAACAAGCAACCAAGCAACTAGCCAATTAATAAACAACAATGGGAGGGCGGTCAGTCAAGATTTTACAGGTTATTTTGAAACTGACTATTTCAAGGTCAAGTCAGTATGCAATATTGTTTGGAGTACATTTACCATTGAGTTGAACCATGTGTCAAAGCTTTTTTTTTTTAATTAAAATGTGTATGTGGAAAAGGTTTCAATTTCTTTCTGACTCCAATTCTTAGAAGACTAAAGAACTTGAACAACAAACACCACCTGTTTCACCCATGAATTTAAAACACCCCCAAACAAACAAGCAAACAAACAAGCAAACAAATTAAGCTACTCAACATTTCATAGACTTAAGCAGCCATTCCAACAAATCCCTTAAGATTCTTTTCCTAATTACAGTACTGCTCAACTCTGTGATAAATAGGCTAGCATGGGTGTGGGGGGGGGAGGGGCATTTTCATTTCCTAATCTGGCTCTCGATATTCCTGCCAGAAGATGAAGGAGTTGAAGTAAATGATAACTCAACTGTCATTTTTTATCCTCCTCATTGGATGAAGAAGAATCATATTTTTCCTCCATCTCTTTCTGAATGTGCTCTGTATGTGCTACGTATATCTTATTGTAGTAAGTGAGCCCTAGTGCAAAAAAATATCATCATTATCTTTTAATTTGAAATGGGAAGATCTACTTTAGAAATTTTCTGGGAGCTAGTCTACCTAACAGTCACAACTGAGCAGAGCTTCATTCATTCAAAGTTAAGCCAGGGCTGATTCAGATGTTAAGGCTGAGCTTATGCACTGATTAGTTAGAGGAAACAGATATTGAACAATTTTTAATGTTTAAAAATTATAATTCATTTGAAACTCCATCTTGTATTCCATCTCATTCTTTTAAAAAATTTGAACAGAGTTTGAGCATCACACATACACTTTTGATCCCTATCACCTGTGACCACAAGTATTCGGACCATGGATGCTCTTCTGTGAGACACTGCTGGATGCTTCCTTGAAGTGGACCAGGTGCAGTGCAGTCTCAGTAATCATTCTGATGACTGCAGGGTTGATTATAAGCCCTTTCAGTCTTCTTTCAACAAGCCCACAATAGTGTGTAATGGATTAAAGAGTTACAAGGCTGGGATGGATGCTAGCCTGGCTCTCCAACAGGGCAGTTTAAAGGCTCTTGAGAATTATTTGTTTTCTCTGGGTCTGGCTCCATCTTTTCTGTGAAATGAGGATAGAAATTGCTGGGAGTATCATAGCCTATGTGAGTTTTAAGAGGGGATAGGAAGGACCCAGTGCCACTTTCCTAGGGGATGTGGGAAATGATGAAGGTATTTTAGTTGCTACCAAAGCTGAGAGAGGTTATTAATGGCACTTGGAAAGCCTGGGAAAGACTACATCGACCTTCACATGCCAAAGGATTATACCAGCTGATGTGCCATAAGCCCTTCTCACAGAAGCAAATGACACCTAATGTTGTTTCCCTGTTATTAGTATTCTTCAAAAGGCTCATACTGAGCCTCATTTTGCTGTTCTCTCATAAATTCATAAGATTTTCCTCATTAGTATTCTAAACAGATTGCTGTAGAAGTCAGATTCAGGGTGCTGGTCGACGACTCTCTCATCTTTCCTTATTCAGATATTGCTGACATGATGTCAGGAATTCAAAGCATTTTGCCCTGTGATTATGAGGTATGCAAATATGTATAGAGATTTCCTTGTCTGGGCATTTTCTCTTACAGAGTCTTCTGAACTGACTTTAGCTTCCTTCTTTCCTTCCTCCTTTTCGTCCTTCCTTCCTTTTTCCAAAGGGAAAGGTCAGGAGAAGGATTCTCCTACTGAAGCAGAACCAGTTCCAGCGAGCCAAAATTCTCTTGCATTGTCCTCCCAACAGTGTTTTCTTCTATGAACCCTTTGGTTGACTGCCTACCCCAGCAAGTTTAGGAGGCTCAAGGGATAGTTAGGAGCTTGAAGGTTTGGGGTATAAATGAGCAACTAAAAACACTTGTATTTTCCTTGCTTTTAATCATTTACTTTTCCTGGCTGTGCTAAAGTTGAAAAACCTTTTTCAGAAACTCCAGACAGAAGGTACCTATTTATAAAAGTAAACTGAGGTGGGATTCTGGAAAGATGGCTCAGGGGTTGAAAGCACTGGCTGCTCTTCCAGAGGATCCAGGTTCCATTTCTAGTACCAACATAGTGGCTCACAATCACCTTGCACTACATACAGTTCAAGAAGATAGGATACATTTTTCAGGCCTCCACAGGAAGTGTACATATGTGGCACACAGACAGACATGTAGGCAAAACTCCGAAAGATTCTTCTTTTGCCTTGCTTCTTGGTTGCATTGGGACTGTAGGTTTCTCTTTTCTGCGAGCCTGTTGTGATGTATTCCTTGCCACAAAGGCAACAGGGCCAAAAAGCTAAGGAAGTCCGTGAAATCAAGAGTTAATCATTTTTCTTTATAGGATGATCATCACTTATTTTGTCACTCACTTTCAGCAGCATTTTGAGAGATTTCGTTCTAAGTACTTTCTCCCCCTTCCTGCAAACATACAGTCTTATATGTAAAGTCATTTGGTGAGGTTCTATTAGCATGTACACCTCAGGTCCCTCTAAAATGTAATCTCGTCTCAAACATTTTATCGTAAAAGTTTGAGCTAGGGGCCAGTGAGTGTCAGCACTTACTGTACGAGGAGCACACAGTCCAGCAGCAGAAACAAGAGACCCTGTATTGATGAGCAAAGAGTGGTGACTGACTTTCACATGAACTCTGGGACCCCATATTTGACCACGTCCCCTTGATGGGGAGGCCCAGTGGCACTCCGGAGAAGGATAGCAGGCTACCAAGAAGAGACTTTATGCCCTATGATCATATACAGGGGGAGGAGGTCCCCCTCAGTCACCATCATAGGGGAGGAGAATAGATGAAAATGAGAGGGAGGGAGGAATGGGAGGATAGAAGGGATGGGATAATAACTGAGATGTAATACGAATGAATTAATAAATAAATAAATTTAAAAAAAGATACCTTGTATCAACAAAAGTAGAAGGAGAGAACCAAATCCTGAAAGTTATCCTTTTACTTGCACACATGCACTGCGGCACATGCCTGCCTAAACTTGTGTACGTGCGCATACACACACATGCACACGCACACACACACACAAACACATCCATATGTACAGACACACATACACACACAAGCACACACATGCTTACAAATATATACACAAATGCACACACATACATGCACACATATGCACACGCACATATAAACACAGACCCATGCACTCACACAGTGATGATATAATGATGGTAATATAATAAAATGATTTTTTAAGTGTTCGGAGTTTTGGTAAACAAAATCTGAGGTGTTCTGAAATAGCTTACTCATTTAATAACTTAAAGAGGCACTGTCTCAAGAAATATGAGGAAAGTTACATCTATAATTTAAAAATTTCTGGGACCTAATTAAAAATTATCACGATGAAAAGAAAAAAGGGGATTGATTTAATTATATATTACTATATACTCAACATATCCAGAATATTATCACTTTTATGTATCTAATATAAACATCTTAGCAAAATATTTACATTTCAGTATTAAAATGAACTAGGTATCTGCTCTGTACTTAGAGGATGTCTGGTAGGAGCTACATTTCAAGCACTAAATTACCGTATGTGCCATATTAAAAGTGACTGGACAGTAAAGACCAGATGCCTGATGCTTTATTTGGAGTTTGTGGCGTGCAGTCCCAATGGAGCTGCACTTCATTGCTTTGACAGTCTTACTTCATCATTAAAAACAAAAAGTGATAGCTGCTCTAGGTTTTTAGAACCTTATGTTATTGATGCTTGATAATGATTATCAAAAC
Organism: Acomys minous; assembly: GCF_964271855.1. NCBI lineage: Eukaryota > Metazoa > Chordata > Mammalia > Rodentia > Muridae > Acomys > Acomys minous. Next base: position 91,790,852 of record NC_140489.1, on the reverse strand, counting down.
AGGCTAACACATTAATTGTCAGAATTTCGAGTCTATCTTACTGTCTTAACAGCAGTCTATAGATTTTCCAGCATTACACCTTTTTCTAGTGACATACACATTTTAATGCACCCATCCTAGCTGCTCAGTTTTTTTTTTCCCGATTACAGTATATGTAACACAGAAGAAAACATTGGCCACTAAATTCCTATTTAAAGATGATAACATCCTCCCCATGTGGGAGTGGCCCAAGTGGGTTTTAGGATCTAAACTGAGGTAATCGTGCTTTCATAGACGGATCCGTCAGTGTAGATCTATGAATTCCTTCCCACTATATCCATTTCCCTTCTCTGACTTAGTTTCTCTCTTCCGTCCCTTCTCACTCTCTCTGATCACCAAACAGTCTTCTGATCTGGAAAATCAGCTTTCATTGAGTTTCATTTTTGAGGCAAGACCCGTGCCAGATGCTCAGATGGAGAAGAACTACCACCGTTCAGACGCGGCTTTCAGGAATGTTGCTTTCTGGTAGAGACAATCTGTGGAACATGATAGCAATGGTTCATGGGGGAGTGGAATCCTCTGGACCTTACTAGAGGAAGTAGCGCTAGAGATGGAGTGGTGAACTTGCTGGAGAAGGTGGGAAGGGAAGTGCTTCCAGCATACGCTGCTGACTGGGACCACCCTAGCAACGGAGGAGTGTTTTAGACAAAGACTAGTAAACTCCTTCCAGTATAGAGGCAGATTTCCCACTGCACTGAGAAAGAGTTGTAGTCATGAATTGGGACATTCAAAGAGTTCGATATGTACTGGACAACACGGAGTGAGACTCACACCCCCCAGTGCTCTTTGGGCAATGACTTTCTGGCAGTTTTAAAGTGTCGTCCCGAGGAGCTCACATTTCCTTCACTTCTCTGGCTGAAACAAGAGGGAAAAGCCTCTACCTGGTACCGAGTGGCAGGGACTCTAAGCAAAACACAATCATATTTGTGGTTTCCAGTGACAAGCCTTTTACAATACCAGCCTGAAAGGATGAAATTTCCACAGACCTAGAGAAAAGCAAAGGGGTAACTGGAAACATTTGCTCGATCGGATGCTGTTTTAGATGAAAAGCTGGGCTTCATCTTCGTCTTCAGCAAGGCGTATAAGGAGCTTTCAGGAAAGAGATGTGCTGACAGACATTCGCTCCCTCAGCTATTAAACGTGCTGGAACATATTTTAAAAACAGTTTAGAATGAAAATCATGCCCATTTGTGTCTTCCATTCCTTTGAGGCCTTTTAGCGATAGACAAGTCCGAACTGCATTTATTCATGTGGGAGAAGAATTATCTTTGATTACCAAATGCTTTCTATGTGCATAAAAGCTATAATAAACCACTGTTGGCGTATGTTAGAGTAGGTGTGTTCTTGTGAAATGAAAGACTGGAACAGTGAGGTGAGCGGAAATTTCCTGCAAGCATAAAAATGCAGTTTATTTCTGCATCTCTCGTTAGTACTGGCTTTAATTTTTAGCATACAACCACTTAGCGAAAAAGCTTTAAGTTGTGTTGCTGTTCTCGTTGTGCTTCTAGGTGGGCCTTCCCCGGGGAATAGGCCCACACTTATGTAGGTGGTTATCTGGGCTCAGTGAAATGGATCAGCCTGTCAGCGTACTTGCTGTGCAATCCTGAGGACTTGAATTAGGACCCCAAGCACTCATATGCAAGACCGAGGTAGCTGCTCAGTGTCCTTGCTTTTGAAGTTCTTTGGAAAGTGTTCCCAAGAATGAAAGATGTTTGTGTTTATACTTCCCAAGACCACTTAATTTCATCCAACATAACCGATTCTAGCAAATATTGTTTTCTTCAGTATATTTAAAATTCTTGGGACTTGGTGTTTCCCTCTACATAATGAGTATAATAAAGTACAGATTAAGGTGGCACAGTTAGAATTAAATCATCTAAGGAGGCTGAGAGGCCAAGTCCGTGATAAGAGCCTGCACTGAAGTGGGCTGGGGAGATGCCTCGCAGTGGGTAAGAGCAGCATTGCTCTGCAAGTGTGATGATCTGAGTTCAGATCCTCCATGGCACATAGCATTCTGGGCGCGCCTTTATGTGCCCATAATCCCAACACACGCAGCTTGAGGTAGTCAGATCTGTAGAACTTCCTGGCTGGTCAGCCTTGCAGAAGTGTGAGGTGCTGGTTTAGGAAGAGACTCTATTTCAAGGCACTCAAATAGAGACTAGGTAGAGGAGGTCACCTGAATTTCTACTCTGGCCTCCACATGAAAATATGTACACAATAGAACACTCATATACATGCAACACACACAGACAGGCACACACACACACACACACACACACACACACACACACACACACACACACACACGGGGGAGGGGGGAGAGGCTTAAACTCATGGTGAGCAGGGAGCTTACAGACATCCTCTGATGAGTGACAGTCTTTCCACCTGAACTATAGGAATTCTATGATAAGGATCGCACCACTATGTGCACATGTGCCCACCATCAAGTAGAGAGAAAGACATGCCTCAGGGATTCTTAGATTCAATTCAAAATCAAGTGAGACAAGTGTGCTTGGGGAGTTGTAAGGACCTAAGGTTGAATAATTCAAAGAGAAAATAGTTATTGGCAAATGGCCAGAAAATTATGAAAAAGGAAGTTGAATACACATGAGCTGTTTTTATTAAACTCTACTTATCTCATTGTAATGCTAGTCTGTAGGGAAAACTGCCCTCTTCTTCTTCTTCTTCTTCTTCTTCTTCTTCTTCTTCTTCTTCTTCTTCTTCTTCTTCTTCTTCTTCTTCTTCTTCTTCTTCCTGTTCTGTGAAGTAATACAACAGATTGGTAATTCAGGGTGAGAATGTGGACCAGCCACTTGATAGTTAATTGAATTTGAAATATTTTCCACCCCATAGTTATGTTTATAAATGATAGTCATAATACTCAGTAGAATTTAAGGGAATAAGATGAAGGGATGTGTGGAGTCAATTAGCAGAGAGCCTGGCAATTAAGAACCATCTACCATGTAGATGCTATTTTGTTTTCGTATAGTCTGGGCTTCTGCCTTCAGTTATACAAAGACTTACTGACTGAGGATACTGTAATCTTTTGGCTGGGCTATAAAGGCCAGGGAGCATTACCCCTACTATTCATCATTGTCTGCAAGGTCCTCTTGAGCAAGAGCATCATGGGACACATTTGGTCCTTGTTTTCTTAAATGTAATAACAGAGTTTGTTGTTGTTATTGTCTTTTTGATGCCTTGTTTTGTCTTCCAGAGTGAGAGAGTATTGTGTCTCCTTTTCTGTACCTGTGGCAAGAAAGCTTAGGTGTGAATTTATGGCTGATCTCTTGATATGTAGGCCTTCACAGAATGTATTTCATATACCAGCCACCCTGCCAGCTGTATCTTATCTTTCTTATATTCATTCCCCACCTGCTTACATTTTCTCAAATTTAATTTTATCTTGTATATATTTTGTAAGCAACTTTAAATTGCTTTTAGATCAAAGCACAGTAGAACTAAAGAAATAAAAGAGTAACACATAAAAACTGATTTTGAGGCAGACAACTCTAAGGTAAATCCTACTTCCAGATCCTTGTAGTTTCCTTCTTTGTCCCTTTCCTCATGTGATTGTCTCTATTTCCACCCATCCATCTATCTCACCAGAAGTCATGTGATTTACAACTCTCCTATAATATTGTGTCATAAATATTTTCGTTCAGTATAAAAACATATAAGCCAGGTATGATGGCTTCTGTCTGTAAACCCTGCATGCAGGAGTTTGAGGTCAGCCTGGGCCACATAGTGAGTTCTAGTTCAGTCTTATTTATAGAGCGAACACGTAATCTGAAACAAACAAACAAACAAACCATAAACTGGCCTGTAATGGCCATCTTGCCTTCTAACACATAAATAAGCCATAACGTAGCTCTTCTTCTGTCATTAAACTCGGGTTTGGGACTGGGGAGATGGCTTAGTTAACTAAGCGCTTGCTGTGCAATTATCAAGGTCCGAGTTCTCATAGCGGGGACCCATGTGAAAAGTGAAGCATGGCAGAAGGTTCCTGTTATACAGGGCTGAGGAGGGTGAGACAAGGATGTCCCCTGGCCTTGCTGGACAGGCAGTCTAACTGAATTGGTGAGCTCCAAGTTCTTCAACAAGGTAGGTAAGTGAAGAACTTAACTTCTGGACTCCACACATACTCTACACAAGCATGTGTGCCTCTGCCTCCAGATATGAACATGTATATGTATAAATTAAAGCCTTGGGGGTTGATTACCTGTTTCCCTTTGCTGGGCAAAATTTATAGAAGCTACATGTTTACTATCTATTTCTATTTTTTTTCATAATTTTCTACTCTTTAAAAGAGTATTTTCAGGTAGGTGCCAACCTTGAATCCCAGTACTTCAGGAGGCAGAAACAAGCAGATCTCTGTGAGTTCAAGGCCAGGCTGGTTTATAAAGCATGTCCAGGACAGTCAAGGCTATGCAGAGAAAGTACTATTTGCAATGTTTATTTCCTATTTAAATAAAATAAAGACATTCAATGACTGATGTTTGTCCTAGAGAGCTCAAGAAAAAAAATTCCTTGAACTAGTCCTCTACAAGTCAAGAAACTTATAAAACATGGGATGAAAATGCCTTCTGCCTTGACACAGAGAGCTTGCTGAAGAAGTTGGTGATGTCCAGATAAAGCTCAGCTATTAATCTCTGCTGCATCTGACTGGTTATCTCCGAAGACACTATCTATACACCTAGTCTATCTGAGGGAAGAGCACAGTCTTTGTTGGTGGAGGTTTTCCTGTTTACTCTGGGCTCCCAAGGCATCCTCAAAGCTTCCTTCCAGGCAGGATCCCTCCTACCTGGTTCATAGTAAAAACACAGCTACCTCATATCCCCAGGTTATTTTGAGGAGTCGAGTTGGAGATTTCTCCAGCTCTGTTAGTGAGGTCTGAAGGGCGTTTAAAAATAGAAGGGGCTTGAGCTGTTGGCTTTTATCTGTAATTAAGGATTAAGAGCAGCATTTGAAATGTGTCTCAGAACTCCCTGCCTCCAGCTTGCCTGCTTGTGCGCAGACGTGAAGCCACTCACGTGCCTGTGTGTTGATGGCTATGTAGTGTGTCTGTCCCAACTATATCACTTCCTGACTGGAATCATTTTCCTTTCTCAAAATCACCATGTTTTCTGCATTGATCTTTCAGATGTGAATCTCTGTGTTAGCAAACATGGATCTTGTTTGTGATGTTTTCCAAAAAGCAAGCTGAGCTGGCTCCAGACCCCAACATCTGTAACTGTGATTGCCCATCAGAATTCCCACATTCCACACCAGAGGAGTAACTCATTCTTTACAGAGCCATCATGCAAGTGATGTATTAGAGATAAGATGGCATGCTATTCCATAGACAGACACTTAGCAAAAGTCACCTCCACTGTCACAACTTGTTTTTAAATTAGAGAGTTTGGCCTGGGCATAGCAGACTTATAAGAAGGTTTTTTCTTCTTCTCCCATTGTCTCTCTGTCTCTCCATGGTGGAGTGTGAGTGTGCAGATGTACACATCTTTGCTAATGCATAGGAAGGCCAAAATGTGATGCTCGGTGTTTCCCTCTATACCCCTCCATCTTCTTGCCTTGAGGCGATGTCACTCACTATACAAGAAGTTAACCCTTTCAGTCTGGTCAGCTGATCAGGGACCTTTGAGGATCTGCTGGATTCTGACACCTAGTACTGTGGATAACCAGCTGTCCAGCCTTAGCTAGGACTTCAGCAAAGCCTTTTTCTGAGTCCAGATGATTGGATCTGAGCACTTGGAGCCATTCCAGGCATGTCCATAGGTGCTGGAGATGCAAACTCTGGTCCTCATTGTTTGCAAAGTAAGTGGTCTTATCCACAGAGCCATATACCTAGTCCAGATCCTTCACCACTTTATTGATATATTGCCCTGTTAGCATCCTCAGGACTTTATCATCCCTGTTTCTATAGACAAGTCAGATGGCTGATTGAATTAGAGAGCTAGACAAAACCAAAGCCATGATTTGAACTTAGACAGAAAGTAGTATCATCTGTTTGTTGGGTGTTTTTTTTTTCCTATTTGACTATTTTACCTAGAGCTTAAAATAAATGCTATGATAATGTTTATCCTAAAGATTAATAGAAGGCATAAACATAGTTAGGCATAAAGACTGTGGCTGGATAGTGCATCCCACTGCTCACAAATAACCTCCTTTTTGCCTCCCAGCAATTATGCTCCCATCTTGGAATCATCCCTGTGGCCAGCTCTATTTACTCCTACAGAGTATAAATGGAGACTTTGAGCTGCTGTGGCACCATGCTTACTCTCCTCCCACCAGTTGGGTAAGGCCTGAGGTCCTAGCTAAGGTTAGGCAGCTTATATGAGGATGGTACTTCTTAAAGATTTAGCAAGGATTAAAGTAAAAACCGTGTACTCATGTAAGGCACCACAATTAATTAATTAATTAATTAATACACTAATTGATTAATTAGTATACTAGTTAATCTATTAATTAATACATTAATAGATGTGTTCATTCTGGAGCGGAGGCCACTTCAATGCTATCAGATAATTTACTCATTTTGTCTATTTTGCTTCTGCAATTCAAATCTTCAAACAAACTCTCCCTCTACCATACATTTAAGTCCCAGAGAGCAGTAACAATACTGATTCTTCAATCTTCTTATTCAGTATCTTTTTCTCCATACTAGATTCTGTTGATTATGCTGAAAGGTAAAAAAAAGTCTTTATTTCTACTTGGCAAAGTAGAAGCTGAGGAGGATGTGGCCTTGGTAAACTATATCCAGACAAAGTAACTGGACCAAGTCCTCTGCTGAACTGACACAGCCCCAGGACACCAACAGTTGCTGGAGTAGGGAGCCTAGTTCATGGTTTCCCATTCTCAATATTGCATTTAGGGATAAGATGGCAGTCAAACTGGAAAAGATACTTTGATTTAGGAAATTCATCAGAGATTTAGGCTGAGACAGGCAAGGGAAATGCTGCCTCTTACAGAGTAGAGGAAGTTAGTATTCTGGGCATTGAGGAAGGAGGTAGTGGGCAGGTATTTGAAGCCAAAGGCTTGAGCTGTCATAGGTAGAAAATTTGAGGTTTGCCTACTCCTGAGGCCAGGCTAACTTTATAATATCCTTATCTCTCATGATACTAGGTCAGAACACAGTGGGATTCTGCCATGGACTTTAGGACTTTCCAGCGGCTGAGGCAGTTTCAGATAACTATCACGTAGGGATCCTAGGTTATTACGCATTTCCCTCATGCAAATCAGCTTTTCATTTGAAAACCTCCCAGTTAAAAATATTTTTAAGAATGAGTCTGATTCTCATTATCTGTGTAGGCCACCTTTAGGATTCCAGTGTGACTCCCGTCTCTCTGCCAGCAGGGAGACCTGCCTTGTGATAGCTCTCTTGCAAAAGAATAAAGACAAAAACATACAAAGGGATATTACCTCACCTGCCTTATGTCTGTTCACAAGGTAAACTCCAGGGACCAGGGTATAGTAAACAAGCCATAAAACTCTATGAATTATAGAGACGAACTTACATTTTCTTCACACGTTTTAATTCTCCCAAGTCTGCCGTGTACCTGTCATTTAAATTTTGTTTTCTAGAGAGCAGACTTCCCACTGGATACCTGAGCTTGCGGTCTCTGCAGTGATGCTGAGATATAGTTCACAGTCAGTTTCCCTGCTCCATGGTACTCTGGCCTCCTCTTGAAATCTCTTCTTTGATCTCCATCAGTCTCTAGCCCAGAACATCACTCAGGGTTAGGCAGACTCTGTCAAGGCTCTAAACAGGATAGGCTTGCTAGGTTTTACTGTTATAGATTGTTCAGAGTGTCCTAAACCCAGGGCAATGGATAACTGACTTAATTTACTCCAACCACTTGCCTCTGCAACTCACCATTTCCTAATGGACAGGGTTTCAACTTGACTCACTGATAGATTGTGGAAAATAAAAACAAAACAAAACAAATATTTGAGTAAAAAAATCTTTTTAAAGGAATTTGAGTAAAAAATCTTTTTAAAGGAATCCTCTTTCTTTGCTATTAAGCCTGCCACCCTGCTACACATTGTAAAATGGACCCTTGACTTCAAATCAATAAACTATGAGGAATTAAAAACAGAAATGAAACCTGCCCGTAAGAAGCATAGAGAATGGGTTAGATGTACATTCAATGGCTAATTTGAAAGAGCACTAATCTGCCACAAGAGCTTCCTTGAGACCAGTGTTCATCACCAAGTAGCTGTGAGGCATATACTGTCATTAACCTGTAGGTCCCTCTTAGCTTTTGCTTGTAAACAGAGGGCATTATGTGAATTTTGTATAATTCTAAGAGGATGTCACTTCACAAACAATGTGCTAGAACAAAGAGTGAGACCTTCAATTATGTATAATTTTGTTTTTAGTATAAGGATAAACCTTGATATTTAGAAAATAACAGAATTATGCTACTCTCTGTATAGCTATTTGAAGTTAATTAGGCAGTGAGTCTTAATTACCTACATTAGTTGAGCCTGCAAAATAAAATGAAACAGTCTCTGCACACTGTCTTCCCATCTACTGTTAAGTGCATAATCAGGGAGTCAAATACTCATAGTTTTGGCCAACAACCACTGACTCCAGGGCGCTTTAAATCAGGACCAAGTTTTCATCCAAGGCTGACAGTTTCCAGATCTAAAGTAAGTCCCGAGTTCCATATTGGTGAGCTCTCACTGTGATAGAGACTGAAGTGGAGGAGAGACTGTGGATGAATCCTCCATCATTATATCCAGTCCTCCACATACACACGCACACACCTGTACTCTTGTGCAGATACAGGTACTGTGTGCACACATAACATGTGCCCACACAAATACACAAATACACACAGGCATGTATATCAAACACCCATGAAAATGGAAGAAGAAAATGAAAATGTATGTGTGTGTGTGTGTGTGTGTGTGTGTGTGTGTGTAAGAAATCACAGTTAGAACTGGGAAATGTCTAGGACTTATAACCATCCACCGCAGGCTAACGAGAGTGTTTCATAGTCTCTAGAGTTCAACCCAGCATTTCCTCACTCCTTTATTCACTACTTAGAGAAAAAAAATCAAGACCAAGCATTTCTCCTTACTTGTCTCCTTTTAGCTATAAGAAAACTGGGACTTAACAGGGTCAATTATTTTACCTGAGGTTATATAGAAGCCAGCAGCAAACCCAAAATTGGAATGCAGGCTTCTGACTCCCAGTGTATTAGGAAATTTCTATGTTCCATTTGATGAAATTGAGGTTCTTAAAACGCTGTGCATAGAAAGAAAACTACTTCAAAAGGTTAGTAAAGTTAACAAAAAATGATTTGTCCAAATGACTCCTAAACACTTGGATGCAGGTAAAATGCCGGAGTGGATCCTGCAAATCTTTCATTTTACTGTTGTGCAGACACAGCCTTTTTCATTGTGTCTGGAAATAAGGTGCATAACTCACTTGAACAGAATAGTTTTATTTTTGAGGCTTTCCAGGAGAAAAAAAATTGTTGGTAAATTCAGAGATGACACAATTCTGCCTATGCCTTTACATGGCAGTACTATATCCTCTTCTAATGACAGATGCCCATGACAATGCTGTGGAGCTCTCTAATGTTAGACGTGGAAGCCCATCCTTTGGAAAGAGGCTCAGCTGGGATGACAAGGAACGAGGATACATCCGTGGGTCTAGATCTCCCTGGCCGAGTTCCATCAGGCTCAGTGTTGACTCACCTCTGAAGCACCGCCTTTCAAGGACGAAGTCCCTTAAGGGCGAGGCACCTGAGTAAAAAGAATTGTGGGATCCTCCTGTTGGCCGTCATTGTATTTTTAAACACGAAAAGAAAACGTTTTCTTGCTGGAATGTTTTGATAAGAGAGGCATAGAAGTTTTGTGAAGGGGAAATGTCTGGCAATGGAAACTATTGCTGTGACATCAGGCATTACTCATTATTAGTCAAGACTTGCATATAGTCCAGTGCATACCGGGCTTCGTGTTACTAAGTATATAGGGCAGGATTTCTCAACAAGTGACATAAGGACTCCTGTGCTGCCCTTGCTTGAGACCTTTGACAAAATACAGATGCGTAGACCCACTTCAGGGCTGCTGTGAATGAAAGTCTAGGAAAGCCCCTGAACATTCGGACAGCCCTGTAATCCGTGTCTGTAGGCTTCTGCTATAGGAAAGCACTGTAGGAGGTGGAAGGTCTTTCCGTTGCTCCTAGTTTTCAAAGCTGCCAACTCCATTTGCAGCACAGAATTTAAGAAGGCTGTACCTTAGGCTGAGAAGATACATGTAAGCAAGTTTGAGACCAGCTTTGCTTTAGATCCTAAGTAAGGTTAGACGTTGCCCTATAGGGTTAACACACTGCACCCACTGAGGTTTAAGAAATAAAAGCTTTGGTAGGGATAGGGAGATAGACAGCAGTGAGGAGCTGGATTCAGCAATTCAGAATTGCCTCTAAATAGCTGGTCTTTTTCACATTCTATAAAGTCATCTTACTGGAAGAGACATGCATGATATGTGTGCTAGCTAATACCTGATATAGATAAGGGTGCTGTCTCTCTCTCTCCATGAAGGAAAGGTTGGAGTGTGTTTCTTCCCTTCTGACTTTCTCATTCCCTTTCACCAATGATGACACAGTTGGCCTCACTGGTATAGTCATGGTCTTGAGCCTAGTGTTACTTTCATTTTAATATTAGTGAGAATTATCTGATGGTTCATAAAAAAGAAACATGGTGACTATAGATTCACTTCTGGAGGATTTGATTTAGTGGACCTGGTTGAAGCCTATTGGATGTATGTTTCTGACAGGTTGTCAGTTGCCACACTAAGCCAGAGACCATAGCATGGACATCATTGCTTTCAACAAGTTTCTTTTCCTTCCTGGCTTTTCAAATGAGATGAAGAAGGATGCCTTCTATGTTTTGCATTCCATTCCAGGGAACCAAACTCACTTTAAGTGGTCATATTCACCCCAGGGGAAGCAGCCTAAGCCTGCTTTTCAGTCACATTCTGAACATATAAAGTGGAATGCTCTGTGGGATCAGCCACTTCACCTGGGTAGGAGTTGGATTAGGCTGCTCTGTTGAATTTCAGTCTCAGAGAACAATCTTTAGGCCTTTTTTTCTTGAGGAGGGCATATTTCAAAACTAGAAAACAGGGTAAAAGGCAAGTTGTAAGTTTGGGACATCAAGCATCCTCATCTTTTTGCTCATTAGGAAGAAAGCTAACCCCATAGGAAACAGAATATTTGTCCATGGATGCTGGTATATCAAACATGGGTACCACTTTGATTGGTAAGTTTATATCAAGTGGAATGAGGATCCAAAGGCATCATAGTGACAGACTAATGTTGCCTTACTGAGACCTTATATTACAATGGGAGCAACCAGGTAATACAGAGAACCATCCTCTGTGGTGGATTTTCCTTGGCTTTTACTTTTAAGTTGCTGAAAAAGTGTTCCCCAGTTTTGCCCATGCTTGATCAAGGGGAAAGAGAGAACCCCTGGGATTTGCATTTCTTTTAGAATCTAGTGGCTACTCCTGGCCTTGTTCTCAAGTTGGTGCTAGGCTATTCCTTTCAGAATCGCTGAGTAAGATTATGGGTTTCAGAACTGAGACTGATGTCAGCGATAGGGAAAGGCTGCATTATTAAACAATGAAAAGCTGACGAAAGCAACAGTCCTGTTGGTGACATATCACCACAGTGGATTGATATAAAGGTCTTAAAAAATAGAGGGGAAAGCATAAAGCATCCTATGTCTGGTAGACTGTTTACAGGGTTAGGTTAGATTGGTAATATTGGAGTGGAATTAGCCCCTCCCCTCTCAATTCTTCATTTTCAGGTCAGAAAGGATCAGTAGAAAAGTAAAAGGAAATCGAATTGGAACATATGTAGATAGAACAAGGGAGGGGTTTTCTTAACCAACATAACACGAGTAACAGAACACAAGTCAGATAACAAAAATTATGTCCACGTATACACAGCTATTTGTAGAATTATAAAAACTAAGAACCCAGGGCATATGCACATGCTGGATTCCCCCCTAAATTATAGCCAGGTTATGTGATAAGTTTCCAGTGAGTGAGCTCAAATGTTTCCCCAGGACATGAATGGTTGAGTAGCTTTACCTTTAATAGACCTTTTCTTAACAAAGAGGCAGCCAGTGTCAAGGGCAATGGGTGTTTCAACATAAAACATAGGAAAGGTGCCAAGAGGTTACCTGAGGTTTGGTCATAAAAGCATACATATGTAACAAACGTTGTCTGTCATCTTTTCAAAATAACACAACTATTTGCTGGAACACAGGCATGGCATGTATTAGCTAGAGTTGGGGAACTCAGAAAACACGTCTGAAATGTCATCCAGAAGGTCACCAAGTCTGAAAAGAGGCCAGAGTTTGACATAAATTGCTGGCACAAGATACCTCTTAGGTGGTGGGCTGCGTTTATTTTGCTGTGCTATCTGTAGTTGACAGGATCCATATCTGTCCTGTTTGAAACACCAAGATAGAACCTGGAGGCATGTGTGAATGGCTCAAGAGGAAGATGCAAAGAAGCAAAGCTAATGATCCAGCTGACAGGGTTCATTCCACATGATGTTAGAAGAGACAGAAGCAACTTAGAAAGTAGGTTAAAGTCTTTTAAACTTCACTCTGTCTAAAGACAAAGAAGACAAAAAGAGAGGAACAAGATCACTTGTAGACTTAGCCATCTATGATAGAGAAAAGATTTAAAAAATTATCATAGCAGCCTTATTCATAATAGCCAGAACCCGGAAACAGCTTAAGTGTCCCTCAGTTGAAGAATGGATAAAGAAACTGTGGTACATTTACACTATGAAATACTACTCAGCTATTAAAAACAAGGAAATGCCGGAATGTGTGGACAAATGAATGGAACTAGAAATGATCATCCTGAGTGAGATAACCCAGAAGCAGAAAGACTCACATGGTATACACTCACTTATAATTGAACACTAGTGCAAAAGGGATGTCCTACAAAAGTCTTCACTTACCAAGAGATTGGGATAGATGTGAAGACATCCTACTGAGACTCTAGGTAAGAGAAATATAGGATATCGGGAAATAGAAGGACCCAGAGGGTCCTAGAAACCTACAAGAAGAGCATCTTGATGGGTGGATTGGGGCTCAGGAGCATCTGCTCAAACTATTGCACTAACCAAGGACAATACAAGTAGTAAACATCGAACCCCTACTCTAATCTACCCAATGAACAGGATATTTTCCACAGTTATGTGGAGAGTGGGGACTGACTCTGACATGAACTCTGGTGCCCCATATTTGACCCCCTCCCCTTGGCAGGGAGGCCTGATGGCATTCAAAGAAAGAATAAGCAGGCTACCAAGATGAGACTTGATAGCCCATGACCATATAGTGGGGGAGGAGGCCCCCCTTGGTCTTAGACCTAAAGGAGGGGAATAGGGTGAAAGTGGGAGGGTGGGAGGAATGAGAAGATACAAGTGATGGGATAACAATTATTTTGTAATCTGAATAAATTAATCAAATTAAAATAAGAAAGATAAAAAAATTAAAATTGGCTTCAGCAAGAAAAGCTATTTCAAGGCTGGAATATTAAAGCCTAGAAGAATGGGAGGATGTGCAGTTAGAGCAGGTGGTCTGGGGTATATTGATCCTTACTGGTTTCTGTAGCCACACATGATTTGGATGTTTGGGAATTTGCTGAAGGTGATTTTTCAACTAAGACTGATGGAGTCAATGGGCAAGATTACCCTTAAGACAAAAGCTCCTTAAATCTACCTGTGGTATTAGAAAGAAGTGACTAATGTGCAGAAAAAATATGGTGTGGAATCTTGCTGTCAGCCTCAAGAAAGCAAGAAATGGAGGCAGATCTGACTGTTCCAAGACTTATAGATGTGAGTAAGTGTCACAAGAGACAGAGTCACTGGATGGAGTCCGTACAGTTTAATTCTTAGTTCTGCATCCTACAGTTCAAATTGGGGAAATACTTTCCAAGGGACATATGCTAAGAGGAAGTGTCTAAGTCTTCTAAGAAGGCAGGGTATGGCTCAGGTCACTTCTGGAGAGGTTGTGTGATAGATATATTTTTCTTCTGCATGGTGGTGGGGAATTGGCCTTTGCCATCTGCCAACTCTGTGTAGGAACTGATGCTGTGTTTTCTAAGTTTTTTTTCTGACTCTTGGAAGATTGGATTAAGAAAGTTGTATTTGTAATCTTTCCATGCTAGAGATGGTGCAAACACCTGTAACCCTTCAGTCGAAGGTAGGTCCCTATCTGTGTCTGAAGAACAGGATCCATTCCAGTGAGCTGCATCTGCCCTGGTCAGAAGATTTGTAACAGGAAAACAAAGTCTACTCAATTCTGGACAAACATAAGACATGATTAGATACACCCTGGCTTCAAACAACCATATTCATCTTTTGGTTCTGTAAATCTGAAATGCGTCTAACTGGGCTGAATTTCAGGCTCTAGTGGATTTTCCATTGCTTTCCCTTGGCTTCAAGGAACAAATTTCTCAGCTTAGGTGAGGCTTGTTTAATTAATTTTCTGTTCTGGCTCATTGCAAGGGTCTCTGGGGAAATGGCTGAACTGATTGTGTTTTTGTGAGGAGAAAAGGTGACCCTTCCATGCAGTGATGGTCTTCTTCTCTAGGTATACCCATTGCCCAAGTCCTGATCTTTGATTCAATAGTGAAGAGAATTTGGAAATGGGAGAGAGGAACTTTTTCTTCCAATGACAGAGAAGAAGTGTTGTTTTCCCATGAGTGTAGAACACTGCTTGCAGAAATGTCTGGTTTTCTTTTTCCTCGTCTTTTCTCTGGGCCCTTACTTTTACGGCTGTTGAGTGTCATGTTTCTCTTTCTTCTCTTGGTACACCAGTCAGTGAAAGGGAGGCTAATGGGGTAAGACTATACTCACCCACTGTCCTCACACAGCATGTAGTTGGGAGTGGGTAGGAAACTGTAAGAGAGTTTGTCTGTAGGCACCATTACAGCAAGGAACTCTGGAATGCCATCCATTGATTCTCAGCTCTGAGTAATATTCTCCAAATTGGTTTTTATCAAGAAACCCGGAGTGACTTGTTCTTATACAATTTCTAAGATTGGTAAAGATGTCACATTCACTGCTTTAACTACTGGTTCTTGAAATTGCTTTCAAAGGTAAAACTCAGTGGGTAGACAGTGCATTCTGCCTCCACCCCCTGGCCCCCGCCGCAAGACTTGTGACACCTGGGACAGAATTGCAAAGACTGTAAAGAGAGGCATGCAGAAGTTGTTAAGATACTTTCCCAGTTTTACCACACCTGTGACCGTGTTACTATCCACAGCTTTCACATACGTGTCCATGCTTCTGGAGTGAATGATGTGATCTGTTAATATAATGTTAACAAATTATTTAAACTTTATGGGTTTACGTGGAAGGGGGCACTTGTGCCACAATACGTATGTGGCAGTCAGAGGGCAGCTTTTTGGAGTTAGCTCTCTCCTTCTGTCTTTGTGGCAGTTTGGGGCATCAAAGTCAAGTTTCCAAGCTTGAGCAGCAAGTGCCTTACTCTCTGACTGAGCTTCCTCGCCAGCCCCTGGTTGTTGTGGTGTTTATCAATGTAACCCGGAATTGAAGACGATGTAATTATGTGCTCCCTCCACATTTCAAACAAGGTTTAAATACTTGTGGGGGAAGCCCGACAGCCTAATCAAGTCTTTAAAGATCTGCATTATAACCTAGAGACTTTGTGGTGAACAATTGGGCCAATAGATTAGTAAATGATCTAAGTAGGCAAGGAGTTTCTTAAACAGAAAATTGAAGCACCACGTACTAAAATCTCATCAGTGTCACTGAGATACATTTTTGAAAAACGTTATTATCTTCTATTTCCAATTACAATCATTTTTAGTTTATTATAGGACCTACAATCAAAGAAACTTGTGCTGAGAATTGCCTTTGTTTCCTAGGGCACGGATGGCAGCCCTCACTCTCCTGTTCATTTGAGCCTGTGTGCACTTTTATTGGACTTTGCTGCCGGCTAGGCATTTTGCTCCAATCTGGGCTTCTGATTCAGCTGTCAAGCTTTGCTTTTTGCTTCTCATTTGAAAAGAAAGTGCTACTTCTGGGGAACATTTGTTACACATTTGGTGCATCCCTTGGGCCATTTGACCTTGGAGACAGGGCTCACTCTGTTTGTCGAGGAGGGAGGGACATAGAGGAGGACAGTTCGACCTGTTGATCCGCTGAGCGTTTGTGCTGTTATCTGAATTCAGTGTGTTTTTCCAACCAGTTTCCCCCTTTGATCAATCAAGATGCTTTGAACTCTTTGAAACATTCATTACTGTTTGTCCAGAACAAATGATTAGCAGATGCCAGCTTGTGTTTATAATCTGTTCACCCCATGAAAAGAATAGAATTAAAACTGACCTTCTCCTCCCCACCCCCAGCACTGTTTGTTTTCCTCTCTACCAGCTAAAAATTGAGCAGAGGGATTTTTTGGGGGGGGGTTGTATGTATAAATTTGAGGCCTCAAGTACAAAAACTAGTAGCTTCTGCATTGGTTCAGCTCTCAAATGACATCCTTACGATATGTGCTGAACTGGAATACAGTTGAAAACTCTCGGCCACTTCCTTCCTGCCTTCTATTTCAGCTGCTTCTTTATTACTGTCTGGGTTATTCAATCTCTATCTTTTCTTTCCATGGCTTTGCGAATTCTTTAACACAAGCTGCAGCTATTACTGAAATTCAGTGGCAAGATCCTGGCTGACTAAAAGTGGCAACTCTTTTCTCATGCTTTGATTTGACCATTTAAGGCACCTTACTGTGTAGGCAAATTAAAGGTGATTTCTCTTTATTATTATTAAAACTTCATTTCCCTTTCTTGTTGACTATGTCTCAAGCTTCTCATAGCTACAAGATGTTTGAGGTATATTAGTTGTTCGTTCTTACTGAGACCCCAGGGCCTCACAGCTGGTAAAAGCAGGAGGACCCTGGAGCATAGTATTTAGAACTGGGCTTCTTTGCTACTGGCATTGATTTTGCGTTTCTCAGGAGAAGACAAAAATAGTTTTCATTTAAGTGATTGAAGGGAAATAGAGGGCCCTTGACTGTAGTGCTCTTACCAAACAGGACATTCTTTCTCATGCAAATAGCACAAGCTGCAGGTGTGACTAGTTGGAAGAAGAAGTCATCACAGCATCACAGAAGGGAGCTCTTAGAAAGCCATCTCCCAGTGCTTCTCATTAGCCAATTCAGGCTTTATTAAGCACTTTTGCTAGGTCAGGAATATTCTAGTCCAGGAGATAGATACAGAATGAGACAACATACACAAATACCCCTGACTCTTGCAGTTCACATCTAACCACTGTTTTAGCATTTGATTTGTTGCTATTATTTCTCTCTGAATCAACATTCATCAGCCTGCTCTTTCTGTAAGAGATAAGTGTGTTGGTGGAACAATTATGACTGTTTTGCAAGACACTTAGAGCCACGCTCAGCAAGTCATATGTTATTTGTTCTGAACTATCCACCTTCTGGGCTGGCTTCATAATATTTATTCTGTATAATTAATACAAATAGACCTGGAATTTTCTCTTAGGACACTTTGCTCCTCAGCGCTGCCCACACTTGCTTACCTCAGGAACTGTTTTCTTAGATTTGAGTTGTAAGCAAATAGTTTGAAGTGAAAATAGAATGACATTGTTTTTGTATCAGATAAGTTCAAAATAAATTAGCTTTCAATCACAGAGTAATATTTATCTGCGTTTGAAGGGCTGTTGGGAGGTGGTAAATTAGCTGTACAAAGTTCAGGGCAATGACACATTTCATCTCTTTAGGAGCTTGTTGTCGGGGTATCTGTTGCTGCTGAAGCATTACAGGTGCACATTGTTAACAACTGCCATGGTTCTTATACTCACCCACAGTATAAGACAAGGCTGGCACAGTACACAATTGGCTGAAGTTCTGGCCAATGGATTTTAGTTATTATTGAATTTATTTGTTTATTTATTTATTTTTCCACATTTTTAGAGTGAAGATCTTTTTATTTATTTTATTTTATTATTTTATTTTTATTTTTTAAATTAATTTATTCTTGTTACATCTCAATGGTTATCCCATCCCTTGTATCCTCCCATTCTTCCCTCCCTCCCATTTTCCCCTTATTCCCCTCCCCTATGACTGTTCCTGAGGGAGACTTCCTCCCCCTTTATATGCTCATAGGGTATCAAGTCTCTTCTTGGTAACCTGCTGTCCTTCCTCTGAGTGCCACCAGGTCTCTCCTTCCAGGGGACATGGTCAAATGTGAGGCACCAGAGTATGTGAGAAAGTAATATCCCACTCTCCACTCAACTGTGGAGAATGTTCTGACCATTGGCTAGATCTGGGTAGGGGTTTAAAGTTTACCACCTGCATTAAATTTATTCAAATGGGAAGTACACACTTTAGCTTAATAAAGTACGTTCATAACATTGGCTATTAATTGACAGACACTGTGGAATATAAGCTATTGGCAGCTATAGGTACAAACATGAGCTTTGGAAACCAAAGGCTGAGGATCCATATTGCCACTCGTCCACCTTTTCTTCTTGTGTTCAGCTGTCTACCGGTTTAACACATGTCAAATACGTTGTATTCAAGATGCTGTAACCAGAAGTGTTTTCGATTTTTTAAAATTTAAAATAGTTTCACTTATATAATGGAATATTGTGGGGGTGGGACACAAGAGGAAACATTAAATTCTTCAGGTTTTATCTAAGCCTATGTAAATAATCTGACACTAAGTTTATGGAATATTTTTACTCTGCTGACAACAATTTGATTCCAATCTATTTAATAAAGTCAGGTGTGTTGTCTACTTATGACATCTTGCTTTGTGTCTGTGTGTATATGCATGTACCTATGCCTGCATGCCTGTGTCGTAGGTATGCATGGCAGGGTGTGTGTGTCTGTGCGAATATGTGTGTGAATATATGTGTGTCTGTATGTGTGTGTGTGTGTGTGTGTGTGTGTGTGTGTGTGAAACTGACTGTGACGTTCATAGTTTGACATCAGGAGTCTTTTCCAATTGTTCTCTATATAATTAAAAAAACTTTTATAGAATTTGTTCTTTGGCATTTTCATACATGTCTAAAGTACATGTACATGTCTAAATCACAATTGGAGTACTGTAATCCTCAGTTTCTCCAGTCTCTAAGCATCAATAACCACTGCTTCCTAATATTTGCTTATATATATAGATTTAAGCAGGATTTCCTGTACGGCCATGGGTTTGGAAGAGCTCACCAGCCTGCCTTGACTATTTCTATGCCCAGCTAACTTCTTGAAATAGGATTTCTTATTGAGCCTAGAGATGTTAATTCAGCTAGACTGACTAATCAGAGATCCCAAGAACTCAGTGGTTTCTACATCCCCAGCCCTGAGGTTGTAGGCATGTGCCTGCCAAGCATTTTGTATGTGCGCTAGGCATCAAACCCAGGCACACATGCTTGTGTGGCAAGCCCTGTGCAGACTGAACCAACGTCCTAGCCTTTTTGACCCTTGGTTCTTGCTAGTGCTAATGAAGTATTGAATTTTGAAACAGGTTAAGGCCCTATTTCCTTGTCCTTCCTCTTTCCTTTCTAGTTTTCCTCTCTTTGACCTCTTAGCTGTGGTCTTTGTTTTGCTGTTTTTTTAGGTTTCTTTGTTTGTTTTGTTTTGTTTTTCAACAGCTTCTTCATGTAACCTTCACAGTATTATGGAGTCAAAAGCAGACCTTTGCCTCAGTGGCTCTGACCATGCAGTAGCTGGGATTTTAATGCTGTCAGTGTAGGTAGAGAGCTCTTCAAATGTGCAGTAAGTCTGACACAATGGAAAATTACTGAAGATACTAAGTGGTACTAAAAACTGCTGGTCATGAGGAGAGTGTCATGCCAGGCAGTCTTGCTGTGTGCCTTGTACACATGCTCCCATTTCATGTCCACTGAATCCTACCTGAAAGGCCACCCATGATGAGGGGGGTCCTATACCTTGCTTAAGGATTCCACTGTTTGCGGATACCAAGTCGGAATAAAGTGCAGGTAATTTAAACTCTAGAGCTAGGGATCTTCTCTCCTAGATAAAAGGTAAAAATTCAGGTTCAAGGAAGCCATGGACAGACTGGATAGATGCTATAGCAACCATCACAGAGACAACACCTATATTCCCAGGTGAAATAATCTCCCTACATTCCAATATCATAGACATCACTCTACTCTTGCAGGTATAATTTGACAGTGTCACACACATCTTTCTTCATCATATTAGCTAAGCCATACAGCATTACCAATTATAATTAGTTGTCTAATCAAGTAGTTGGGATGACCCCACTTCTCTACACATTACAAGGCTTACTACCGTTCAGATTAATGTCCCACATACTCTGGACCTCTTTTGCATTTTTCTTCTTCCAGTTGACTTTGAAAGCTGTCCTTTGGTTCTTATAGTTTTGTTATCATATTTGGAAACAGCTCAGCTAAGCCTCCTATTCCACAGGACACCACCAGGTCTTCCTTGGGAGGTTTACAACTTTGCCAGTCTTCAGAATGCTGTAATTCTATGGGCAGTAATGGGTGAACCTAGTTTCTGCTTCGCTTTCTTATTTGTAGTTCTTGGGGAAAACTGTAGACTGTGTGGAATGTGTTAAGGTGTACATTCCAACAGAAGGCACCAGCTGTAAGCTTGTCTCAATCCTTTCTGGAAACTGGTGTCCTTTAATGCTTTATTTCTGTGTGTCAACCTCCCTTGAGATATGAACCTAGGGCAGGCTCTATTTTATTTTACTTTATTTTTTTAATTTCTCAACTATAGTTTTAAGCAGAAGAGAGTGTCTCTTCCCTGGGATGATTCTCTGAACCTTATCAGACAAAGCTTGTCCTGAACCTACCTCCTATGATGTATGTATGTATGTGTGTGTGTGTCCCATCTCTCCAGATTCAGGCAAGTGTAGACTAAGATACAGGGGATTGTGTAATGGCTAGTCTTCATTGATGTCCACAGCAATGTACCTCACAGTTGGGGAGAATTAAGGGTGTTTCCAGGAAGAGTTAACTGAGAAAAAAAAAATACCCAACCTGAGTGTCTGCAGCAATATCCCTTGGACTAGGCTTGCAGACTAAATGAAGATGACACAGGAACTGAGCACAGGCTGAGATCTCTCTTTCTCCTTTCTGAATGTAGATGGGAATGTAACTAGCTGTCCCACCTGGTGCATTGTGTGCCTTCTGAAACTATAAGTCAGAATAAATCCTTTCTCTGTCAAGTTTCTGCTGCTTAGGTGTTGAGACACGGCAACAAGGGAGGAACCCAATAGGGTTCGAGTGTGGAACTCTGCACAGCGAGCCTGCGTCACGGGTGCCATTTCATCGAATTCTTCATCTATGCTTCCTACCACATCACTGCCATGTACTAGAGTGTGACCAACCTGCTCCTAGGTTTTTAATCCTCAGAAGGGGCTTCAACAGAATGTTGTGAGTGACATTTACTGAAGGTGGGTGAGTGGCAGTTGAGGATATGGTGTAGTGCTTGGGGTAACTAGAACCCTAGACTTGGTTGTAATTTTAATAATGTTGGTTATTAAAGCCTTTGGTCTCATTTCTTCGCCTTTGCTTATACAAGCCTTTTCTCTTACTTTTGATGTTTATTCTAATCACCACCTTCACCGCTGCAGCTGGGCTGTGTGTAGAAACTAGGAGTTCTATCTAATAGGAAACAATTAGAGTCCTTGGTAATCCTACCCTCACTTCGGGCTGTAACTACTATTCCTCTCATTTTCCCCCCAAAGGGACAATTGTCCCATTATGCTAAAGGAGTGAGGAAGCAGCGATTAGCCTCAGTAAACATTTTGTTTGTGGGTCCTGCTATAGGTGGAATGCACAGCTTTTTGAATTCTGGGCCATGCTTTCTTCCCATTCTCTATATTGAGCATCCTGAATGATACTCAGCATTCATTATGCTGGCCAAGGTCCCCTCTGAACCTT
The DNA here is from genome assembly GCF_964271855.1 of Acomys minous. Classification (NCBI taxonomy): domain Eukaryota; kingdom Metazoa; phylum Chordata; class Mammalia; order Rodentia; family Muridae; genus Acomys; species Acomys minous. The sequence continues at coordinate 91,768,858 of NC_140489.1, read as the reverse complement.
AGTGTATTGTCTTTGCTTCTTGGAGCACCTTGTGGATAGACGTTGTGAGGTGGCAAGATGGGGAGAGAAAAAAGGGTCATTTGCAACCAGTTGTTTCCCAAATGCCACTTGAGATGTGATGGCTATTCATTTCAGCTTCCTCTGATTAAAAAAAAAAAGTATGATCCATGGCTGGATGATTCAGATAGCACATGCCTCCCATGTCTGGAGACTCTTTTCAGACATGGGAGTTGCAATCTTATACCATGCTTTGACACAAATAGGATGGCTGTCACTAACCTCCTCTACAACTTGCTTTCCCATTGGTTGGTAATAGCATCAAATGTAGGTGATTAGGAGCTCCCCTTCTCAAGAGAAGGCTGCAGACCCCTTGTAATGAGCAGAAAATTTCTACTTTAAGTCATGAGGACATACTGCAGCCATAAGATTGAAGACATGCTAGGCAATGGGCAAGAGTAACTCTCATTTAATGAGGAATGTGCTTACAGGCCCCAGAAGGCCCTCCCTTGATCCATTGCTTATAGTCTTAAGCCTACTACTTTCTGAGCTCTAATCCAGAAACTATAACTTTACATTTCATTTCTCTTTTCCACACACAAGTCAAGTCCTGAGGCCTTTGGTGTTCTCCTGGTCTCACTGAAGGGTCCCTGCCCACATCCAATCCTCCACAACTGAGTTTTCAGGTTATCTGTCCTCTAACTCAGAAAATGTGACCTTGTTTTTCTTCCTCTTATTCAGCTCCTTCCTCCTGTTAACTGCTGAAATTTCTAGTTTGTCTCTCCCCACTCGGACCACTCAAATGACAATCATACCCTTCTTGAAATTTCCTTCTGTGTCTTTTAAAAAGTATTTCATATATGAAACCATGACCCTGCAGGAAGCACCCGTTCTTCCTGGTGACAGCACCCTCCTCCCTGATCAGTTTTGAGATTCCACAGAGGTACTTCAGAAGCTCTACTTAGGTTAGAAGCTTCTGGACTGTGTTGTTAAAAAAAAAAAAGCCCTGCTTTTCCTTCCCATGTGAAATAGCTCTTTTCATTACGATGGGCCACTTGTTTGCTAAGGCAGGAGCTAGCTGCTGTAAACCTTGTGCCAAGTATATTATGGGAGCATCATGAAAGTTGTAAACATCAGATTTAGAAATGAAAAGCAAAGTCAGTCCATGATCCGTGCCATTTCACTAGTGACCAAGCAAGGGCCACTGGTCACTAGACACTTTCGAAGCCTTCACCCACTTCTACTGACCTACTCCATGTTTTGCAAAACTTGGAAAAACTCTCTGCAATGAACAATTCATGATTTATTAATTTCAAAAATACAAAGTGAAATGTAATAGTAAGCATTCTTTGTTAGATTAAGTCATTTGTCTGGGGCACTGTAATCAGTTCTAGCTTATAATAAATATCCTAGTTACTACATATAGCAAATCCATGTGGCATGAATTTTCTGTCAGACTTGCCTAAAATGGGATTCATTTATATTCTGCCTCATTTGATTTAATTGTTCCTGAAATAGCCTATTTTTCTATACACTTAGAGATATGCATTAACCCTTGCACATGACAAATCTGTTATTTAGGAATTAAAGGACAAAAGGCTCTGAATCCTATTTTCCATTTCTAAAATATTTCATTAGATATTTGTAAAGTTCAGCCAACTTTTATAAAGTAATATTTTTATTTTCTTTGTCAGATTATAATATAATTATATCATTTCTCCCATCTCTTTCTTTCATCCAAATCATCATATTTACCCCTCCTTGCTGTCTTTCATGTTCATGGTCTACTTCTATTAATTGTTGCTACAAATGTCCATGTATATGCACATATATTCTCAAACATAACCTGCACAGTCTAAATAAGTTACATCATAATATCATGCATTTTTCAAATAATCAATTTCCGAGCTGGCAATTATTGTAACTAACTTCACCTTTATGAAGTCTGGTTACTTCAAAGTTCTTTAGGTCAGATAATTCTCTCATATCACTATGTCCTGTACACGTAGCAGTGAGCACACACAATAGGGGAAGCAAAGTCACTTTTATCTATATTTCTCAGAGAGTGGCAGAATAAAATGTCAGTGTAATGTAACTCAGGGTATACAATAGTCATTTCTTCTGTATGGCATGCAGAAAATACATGAGGCTTCGTAGTCTATTAAGATATTGTATTTCCCCATCAAGAACACATTAATGTAACAGCTGAATTAAGTAGACTCTTCAAAGATAGCTTTGTAAATGACAATTAGAAAAGAAATATAAAGCTTCGGGGTGCAATAGCAGAGTCTTTAGAGTGTAACTCGATAAAATTCTAGGTTCTTCTATCATCAAATTAATCATGAGACTAAATTACAAAAATAAATGAGCCAGATTTTACTTCTAAAACATGCTACCAACTTGCTGCAAACAGAAAACCCAGTTAAGAAAATTCATTTTAAGAGGGTGTACACTTTTTAAAAAATCTGATTATGGGTTTGGACAGTCTTTAATTATGCAGTTTATAGAACTGGAGAGCAGAATGTAACCTTGTGTATCTTCTAGTATTAGAAAGATTCAGTATTTTAGTGATGTTGAATAGCTTTCTAGCTTAGGATCTTGGCAAAGAACTCAGTTATCAAAGTGCTTGCTTTGCAAGAATAATGACCAAGTTGGGTCCCAAGAATTCATAAGCCACATGTGGTAGCGAATGTTTGCATTCCCAGAACTCAAGAGTTCTCTAGCTGGTCCGTCCAGTTTAATCAGGAGCCCCAGGTCAATGTACAAATTTTGTATGACACTATTAAGTTTTTAATAAACTCAATTGCCTTGTATTTAAATAATTAACTTTTTCCTTGAGACTGAGGATTTTTAAGAGTTCTAAATATATTTTCCAATATCTGTCCTGAGACACAAAATTTAGTAAACATCATGTTATTTTCCTTTCCCCTTTGTGTGGCAGGCTGGGTGTAGAGTGTTATTAGAGATGAAATCCAGTGATTTCTGGGGATGAGGGTGGAGCTCAGTGGTAAAATGTTTGCCTAGGATGTCAAGATCTTCAGAATGATGCTCACCAGTGTATACCAATAAAAAATGCTGGTGATCCAAGAGTATTAGCCTCTTCTGGTACCCCTGCATGTGTAGACGGGTAAAGAGAGGTCAGAAGGTCAAAGGGAGCAGCAAACCCCACTGACTTAGAAGCAGTATCCCCTGGATTCAAGCACATCCCTCCTACTCTCTGCACTACCCCAGCAAGCAGAGAAAAGCTTCTCTTTTTTTTTTTCCTTTGCCAAATTGAACAGTAGGAAGCTGAAGTGCCCATTAAAATTCTACTCACTAATTCATGATAAGGCATTAAAAATTTAAAATCTATCCTTTTTGTCAAGTACCTTTCCTTTATTAATTATCTAATCACAGCAGGCTCAATTGATTAATAACCCTTGCTATATGCATTTCCAGCTCATTGATAAGGTGCACACGGGTGCTCTCACGTACAGGAAGGGAAGTTTATTTTAAAATTATTAGAGCACTTAAAACAAAAGCAGATCAAACCGAGTCTCGGCAGAATTTTGGGAAGCTAATGCGCGTTTGGGGTTTCCTTCCAGCGGTGATGTTAAGAAGGTTCGTTCCTCAGCCCAGAGCCTGCAGAATGTAACATCTTAAATACAAATTTCATTTTCTGGTGGCAGAAGAGCTTAAGCAGCTGGAGTCGTAGAATGAAAATAGCCTTGAGTACTAGGGAGGGTGAAATTCCGAAACACGCCAGGAATATAAGCACCCGATATGCTTCTTGATGTAAATTATTTTGAAAGGGAAGCAAGTAAATATTGAAAAAAAAACAAAGTCAGTAATTTTTTTTCATATTTGCTCAGACAAATGAATAGGTCACTACCCAACCTCCTCATAATTCCTGCTCCCACGGTGTGTGGGTTTCCAGCTTGACAACTCCTGTCAGTTTGCAAAAAGCATGCACATTTGCAAAATATAAAGCAGTGCGTTACCAATGCAACAACACTCAGGATATAACTGCCAGAGCTGGAAAAATTAAGTACACCGAAGAGAGAATGAACTGTTTTGCCCTACACTAATATTCCCAGGCACTTCAGGAAGTAGGCACTTTTGGAGGGCGCTGGTGGGAACAGATGTTTCCTACAAAGCCTGTAGTCTCTGCAGATGGTATAAAAGGTGTGACAAAAAACTGAACAGCAACACTTTAGAAATGACCCTTCTGCTGAGGCTCCAAAGCATTACAGATCTTGCCCAAAGCCGTTATGGTTGAAAATTGTCCAAATGGAATGGAAACTAGTGCCATGTACTTCAAGTAGGTTTGTCTGTTTCAATGAAGCAAACATGTTTGTTACGCAGAGTCTTAGGATATTTTTTTGTTTTTTTTTTTTTTTAGGTTTTCGAGACAGGGTCTCTCTGTGTAGCCTTGGCTGTCCTGGACCCGCTTTGTAGACCAGGCTGACCTCGAACTCACAGTGATCCGCCTGCCTTTGCCTCCCGAGTGCTGGGATTAAAGGCGTGCGCCACCTCTCAAAGGTCACATCCTAGGTGTCTAAAAGCTTACTGTTGTGTGACTTTTCCAGAGGCACACGAATAAATGTATGTTCATTTGAGATACAGGACCAAAAGGCAGACCAAAGTAAATGGTTCCATCCAAGTCCAATTTGTAAGACAACGAGCTGACTAGGCTTACTTACAGAGCATGATCAAGAAGGAGTCACAGGAGCACAGATGACTCAATGGTAGCTGTGTCACCAGAAAGCCCATGGCAGTGTGGATGTTAACTCCCAAACCTACATTCTCAGTGGTTTCCCCATGACTTGTGTGAGGCTTAGCAGACAGCCAAAGACTGCCCTCTTCATAACTGCTACTGCTTATGAGACCATGGGAGTCTGTCTTACAGGACGTCTAAGAAACCACCCAAGGTGTGGTGTGTGTGTGTGTGTGTGTGTGTGTGTGTGTGTGTGTGTGTGTGTGTGTGTGTGTGTGTTACTTTCCAAGATATAATGGAGCCTCCCTCCAGGATGTAGTGTTTCAAATAACAGGAAATTATTACAAAAGAATGACTAATAATTTCTTCTGAATTGTGTCACACCTTTCTTTAAACTCAGATACATAAGACTCAGGTCTGGGACCATGCAGATGAGGGTGTGAACCCACAGACCTGTTCAACCTGCACCCCAAGGACTGTGTGTTTGGAATGCAGCTAAGCACAAAATTATAAACTTACTTAAAACATAGCAAAATATTTTTGTGTGATTTTATTTGTTATTGTAACTCTACCATGCGAGTTTTAAAATGTGAGCTTTTTGGTTGTTTACATAGTCGAGGGTCACAATGTGAAAAAGCTGAGCACTACTGTAGTCACATGATCTCCCAATTAAGCCTCAATAGTACCCTGTTGGCTCTTAGTTGACGGTTCTTTGTGACACAGCACATTGTGTGACTTTGTACAAAGTGATTGGTCACACTAGAATTGTATAACTCTCAGAGGGCAGAAAAATGACATGAGGTAAGTCCTTAAGTGAGTATTCAAAAGGTGCCAATGACGAAAGCAGATTCAAAGAAGAGTTGAGACCCCACACCCCTCAAGTTCATCAAGTGAATGTACTCAAGCTGCAGATGGCTCGATTCCTGCCATACCTGGAATGCTAACCCTGACTATAACCTTTCATTTCCCTTTTGTGGCTCCAGCCTTATCTAAATTTCCCAGGCTTTATTTGTTTTGATGTTTCCTGTTACTAAAACTTCTCAGCAGACCTCTTTTGCTTTAATAATTGTTAATAATGTTATACCCTAGAAACTGGCATTTATTCATATTTCATATTTTAAAACAAATGTTAAGTGATGTTCAGAATTTCTTTTCCCAAACCCTGAAGATGTCTGGTCTGCACAATTTCTTCTACTCTATACTGAATGTGAGTTCTAGGGACTTTTTTTTTTTAAATAAAGATTTCACTGCAGACTTTTTTTTTTAAATTTTAAAATGAGTTGTTTTAATTGTTTTGATTTCAGGTGAATTCATCTGAAAGTTTTCAGAATGGAATAGAAAAAGGACTAAGACCTAGACTGTTGAATTCACAATTTCAGTCTCACTTTCATCATGAAGTTATTTTATGACCTGGGCAAGTCATTCCTGCATGAGACTGAGCATAATGAGATTAGCTGGCTGCTAAGTACCATGCCAGGCTGCAGCCATTTGGACTTTACATCATCATACAGCAACAGACGGGATCCCATGACTGGTGGACAGGTGTCTGTTACTCCAGGCTTATGGGAAACAAGCTATGTTCAAACACGTGACATTCTTGTAAATTCTCCACTACGCTTATGAAATGATGATGGATCAGTGTTTCAGAACATTTTGCCAGGTTTTTAGCAGTTAGCTAGTTCTGACTCTGTAAGCTCATAAAGGCTCAGCACTGGTGTTGCCATTATTTGTGCCTGGTGGCTACTTATAGGGTAGCATATATCTTAACTGTATGTTATTGGTGAATTCACATGCTAAACTCAAAACTCACAATTATTGGCTTTTAACTATTTTTAATTTTTTGAGAGTGCATACACTGTAATTCTATCATTTTATTTTCATTTTCCTCTTTAAAAACCCTTCCAGAGAGCCCCTGGCTCTGCTCTCTGTCAACATTATGGGTCTTTATTAACATATATACATAAATACAACTTGAACAATCTGTATACTGTACATTTTCAAGGTTGACCATTTGACATCAGTCAACAGTTGGGATGCTCTTCCCTGGGAAAGACTATTTTCCTGCTCTCAGCATTATCAACCCTTAAATAAAAAGTAATTTTAAAGGAAGGCTAATTTTAGTTTAAGTAGTTCTTGAAGCTTTTCATGTTGAAAAAAAGTGAGCCATCAAAGAACTTTAAAGAAAAGAGTGTGCATCAGGTCAAGACTGAAGTGTAATGAGAACACATCCTTTGGTGGGATCGCTTAGGCCTCCTCTCAGGAGGAAGCCTGTGATGGCCCTTTAGGGACTAGCAATTGGAGGCAGGCTTTTCTGTATGCCAATTTCGGGCAAACTGTTGGAGGTGAGGATGCATAACAGGAATTATGAGGCTCCAATGAGATAAAAGATTCAAAATGCTTGGAAATTGTGACCATCTCTTCACTACTATCTGTGCCAAGCACAAAGTTAGTCTTACTACCTGTAGGATATTTCAGACAGATGGGTTTTATTTTTTATTTTTTTGAGAAGGAAAACTTTTTTATTTTTATTTTTTAAAATATTTTATTAATTTATTCATATTACATCTCAATTGTTATCCCATCCTTTGTGTCCTCCCATTTCCCCCCTCCCTCCCGCTTTCCCCCTACTCCCCTCTCCTATGTCTGTGACTGAGGGGGACCTCCCCCCCTGTATATGCTCATAGGGTATCAAGTCTCTTCTTGGTAACCTGTTATCCTTCCTCTGAGTGCCAACAGGCCTCACCATCAAGGGGACATAGTAAAAAATGGGGCATCAGAGTTCGCATGAAAGTCAGACTTTCAACGGTGGAGAATGTCCCTTTCATCAGCTAGATCTGGGTAGGAGTTCAAAGTTTACTGCCTATATTGTCCTAGGCTGGTGCCATAGTTTGAGCAGGACCCCCGGACCCAGATCCGTGTGTCATAATGTTCTTCTTGTAGGTTTCTAGGACCCTCTGGATCCTTCTATTTCCCTATTCTCCCATGCTGACAGATGGGTTTTATACAGCCACAAAAGAGCAAGGTCATCACTCATGCTCTGCACAAGGTGCAGAGGGTTAGGGTTTGGTTATGACCTTATGATGAAAAAGGCAAGAGAGGATTCTGGGAAAAACTGCAAACTCCTTGTAGAAAGCCTATGACTCTTGTCTATTGCAGATTAGATACAACAAGACCTGATAATTTTTCTCTGTGGTTTCACCTGATTTTTGGCACAGGCTTCTCACCCCAGCACTCCGTGCAACTCTACTTCTGTTTCCTTGAAATTTTTACCCCCTGTAGCACAAAAGACCTGCACCACTATAGTGTTATGGTGTTGTTATTGTTGTTGTTGTTCTCTCTCTCTCTCTCTCTCTCTCTCTCTCTCTCTCTCTCTCTCTCTCTCTCTCTCTGTGTGTGTGTGTGTGTGTGTGCGAGCATGCTAATCACTTTGTGAGTGGTAAGGGTGAGTCAGAGGACAACCTCTGGGAATCTTCTCTCTTCTCTCATGTGGGTCCTAGGGATCTAACTCTGTTTGCCAGATTTGGTCACACAAGCTTTTCACTAAGGAATCCATCTTGCTGGCCCAACAAGAGCCTTATCATGTCTAAAACTATAAGTCAGCTGAACTGATGGTGTATTTACTGGCCAGCCAACTACTAGCATGACTCTGTGTCGACATACATAGATAAGGTTCAAGTCATATTTAATATTGCTAAGGCTGAGGCAGAAAATAATGTTTCTCCAAACAGCTGGTGCAGAGATGAAGTTGCCAGACTATGTAGACCGTATAGGATGTCATGCCCCACAGTCTGTATTCTCTCTGATGAAAGTAGCCTGGCAGCAGGAGGCACACGATCTAGTTCTTACTTCCCTAAGAAACACTATACCCCCACTTCCTTAATCTGTAGCTCTTGAGTGTCTGTCTCCTGTTCTACACAAAGGAGATAATTCTTCACCCCTTCAAGATTTGATATCAGTCTGTATATCTAAAATCTATCTGCCAAATGATGCTTTCCTAGTTTCTTCCTGCTTCCTCCATTTCCCTTCTTGTAGCTACCTTTGGGGACCAGTGATATCCCCATTTCTGTTTCACTTTCTTTTCCTGATTCTTTTCCTCTTCCTTTCCACTGTGATAATTATTTTATATTTATATCAAGATGTCATAATCAGAGAAAAACTGGCATAGAGCTTATAGATACACAGACTGATGCCAAAGTGGGAGAGTATAAACAATCACGTTCCTTTTATAGAGAAGGAAATTAAACTCAAGGGCTACAGCTAAAGAATACAGGTCCATACTGCTACTAAGAGATAGAGGAGGGACCAGTAAAGGATGGCCTGTTTTAAAAGCCTGAGGTGCCATCCACACTTACAACTCAACATTATTAGCCCCACAGATTTTTATGCTCTTCTGCTCTTCCCTATTTATGGTCCTGAGTAGCAAGGTGTTTTCTCCTTTATGGAATTAAAATACAGTCATGCTGTTACCTGTAACAGGAGCTTGAAATTGAAGAAAGGATTTTAAAGTTCTGAAGTCACTCAGATCTCCCTTGTATGACAGAAATACGGGACTCAGTGAGCTGAGGGAGTGTACATGGATACAGAGCTTCCCTGTCAGGTAGTTTTTCATTTTGTACAGCAAGGCAATGATGCTGTCTGTTGCATTTTGAGTCCTCAAGACATTTAAAATGTAAGAACAAATCATGCAGTCCATTCTCAGTTGGCCCACTTGCTTTTTTTTTATATATGAAGTTCTTGACATCATGGTTGCACAAATATGCACTCTCCATATTAAGGATTCATGTCACCTATATCTGATAATAAGATCATTAGATGATTATTATTACTTTCTTTGACTCATTTTTATTTCTTGATTCATGATTTCTTTAACTATTTCAAGATGAACTCATCTTGGATTTATGCTCCTACAGTTTTTCAAACCACTATGAGAAATGAATTTTCAGAATTCTCTCTCTCTCTCTCTCTCTCTCTCTCTCTCTCTCTCTCTCTCTCTCTCTCTGGCTTGCTCTCACCTGCTCTGTCTAATGTTAGGGCACTTTTGAGCTGTGGTCAGAACAGGAGACCTTTGCTCTAATCGATTTCTGAAGCCAGTTTCCTTGCATCAATGAAGAGCCTTAGCTGCCTATAACAACACTCAGTTCGAATTCCTCATGTGCTCTTTCATCTTTCTACTAGTCACTGACCACATGGGATGGGTTGGCTCTGGCATCTGGCAGGCCCTGCATTGGTCAATGACATAAGATCCTTGTGTGAAAGGAGTTCATGGAATAGCATCAATGCAAAGAGGCCGAGAAACTACCATGAAGTGATGACACACATTCTAAAGGGATCTCAAAGGAAGGCACTGACATCACCTAGACATTCAAAGTGGGATAGACTTCACTGTGTTCATGGCTGTTGAGGGATGAATTTACCAGAAAGGCTGCTGAGGTGATGGACAACAGCACAGAGGAACTCTTGATAAGGCAAGTGGCCTGCGATATGATGTTAATGGCTGTTTCCCTGTCTGAGCGTGCTCCAACTTCATTACTGCTGCAGGTTAACCCTCCTATGGGTGTGTAGTCAAGCAGGGCATACTAGTGTCAAACATCAGCTTGATGATTAAACTCACCTCTCTGGTCATTCTGTACGTGGGCCAGCATGCTACCTGGCCAGGCCTTTGGAATGGTACAGTTTTAAAGGCATTTTCTCGCTTTCTGTGTGACAGAAGTGGTTTCACGGTGGAAGCAGTAGGTATTTTTATGGCTTACAAGTAAGCAATTGAAGACTCCAAGAGGATCTATGAAAAGGAATGATGAACTCAATAAAAACCAGCCCCCTGAAACTTACTCTGAACATATAATTTTAATAACAGTCATCTCAATTAATTATGAAATTATCATTGGTATATAACCAATGAAATTGCCTCTTCTTAACACTTTGATGCCTTTATTTTTTTTCCTTGATTCTGTAACAGAAAATGAAACTCAAAATGAGCATTTATTCTAGCAAAAACTATCTGGTTTCATACATCCGTCTTGCTGCCTGCTCATATGTCCCAGGTGAGTCTTCTCCCCTGGGGATTTCTTTGACAGCCTTTGAGATTATGCACAAGCAATTAGGATTGTGGAACTGATCTGCAAATAAGTGAATTTCAGAAATCTGTTTAACAAGAGAGCAAAACAGTGATCAAAGCAGGCAGCTGATTGGGAAGGGAGTAGTAAACACCGTGGTGACAAGACAACACAGGAATAAAGAGGCGGCTTTATGATACATGTATATGTGATTAAACTTGGAAACGGACAGCACAGAAACGTGAGCGACTGAGGTGCTGCTGGGAGCCCTCGCTCTTGGGAGTGCTGGAGGCAGATGCGTCATTCTTTTCTGCTTGCAAAATTCCTGCCTATTTCCTCTTTGATCTCAGCAATCTGTGCGGAGAGCTGGGAAAGACAGCCTTTCCCATGTCACAGATACTGAGAAATGTATTTCCCAGAGAAACTCATCTTGTTTTGAACACAGTAACAACAGAGGCAGTTCTTGCCAATAAACTGTGTCTAACCTGGACAATTTTCCCCCGGGGTCCACCATCTTAATAAGCGAGGCCCCCATTCGACTGGGGTGAGATGGCATGAGAAGACAAGGCATGCATATTTGAGTTGCCTGTAATAGTCCTCACTCCCGAGAGCAGAGTCCTCAGAAATCTCTCAAAAATTGTACTTTTGCTTCCCTACGGTCACCTTAAACTGAATCATAGCTTAAAGGAAATAAAAAAAGGATAGCGGGAAGGCTGGCTCCAGGGCTGTGTGGGCCTGTCATCCGAAAAGAACTATTGTCTTGACTGAGGGTAGAATCATAGCAGATATCTGTGCATGGCACCAAATCTCAGTTTTGTAATTGTCTTCACCTATGGCCTAGGCCAAGGTCTGTGTCCCCCTTCCGCCCCTCCCCCCGCCCCGTTCACTGCTCCCCAAACATGCCGGTCATTTTCATGTCCTTCCACATGACAAAGTACTCACCAAGCAAAAATCCAACCATTTTCTCAACTCCCTCCAGCCCCTCTTTTCCCTCCTTTGAATAACTTATTTCCTATAATGATTTTAGTGTTGTTAATATTTATTGCAGTGTACACTAGGTCTTTATTTTAAACTTTCATTAATTTGGTGGCTTAAAATGGTGCATATTATCTTATAATCTATGGAAAAAGATTGAGATGAGTCCCCTTAGGTGACTGTTATGATGTGGATAGGCTGTAGTAAGAATTTATTTTCTTAACCTTGTCAATTTTTAAAGACTATCAACATTTCCTGACACATTCCTTTTATTTTCCATATCCAATGTGGCCATTTATTGCTATGTTGGGTAGCCTAAGATACTCTAAATACTAAAGATCATCTGATTGGCAAAACAATTCCACTTGCATACTTAATTACCTTTGTGTATTAGGTAACCAGCCACAGGGGCCAGGGATTTGGATATAGATAGCTTTGGGTAACATGCTCACCTTCCACATGGTGCATAAGACACATTAACCCTTTAACTCTGAATTTTGTGAGTATTATTTATTATATCCTCAGAGCAACCATCAAACAATATTGATGATCTATATTTTTCGAAGCTGAAAAAGTGATGTTGCAGAAGGTTATATAATGTCCCCTGGTACATCAAATAACCCTATTAAGGTCACAGAAAACAGAAAGAAGAGTAGCTGGAATTTGAAATGCATTGTGAGCTCAGAGGCAGCTGTCTCAGCCCAGTGAATGGAAACACTATCCATCTGGTTACTTGAGCCACTAACAAAAACTTCTGGTTTTCCCCTCAACACTTTCCATTTCATGCCCCAAACATCTGTGTGAGCCTACACTGTACAATTTTAATAGGACCAATGTTCTTATCCTCTGTGATGTAACTGTCTATGTCATATCCCAACCACCACTCAAACTCATCTTGCTTTGTCTTTTCCTAGTTTGTATTCTTCTATATAACAATGTCTTTTCTGTATATACCCATCTACTCACACCCTGAATTAAAGTCCTTTAAACTTTCCTATTGACGTCCAAAGCTTCCAGTGATGGTAGTTAATGTGGCTTTTGTTTGGTGCTTTAACCATGTTCACTAATCTTTTGCATTCTATACTATGGCCAGGTAGATTATTTCCCTCCTAGAGCGCTTTGGATGAAACAAAATCCCTGAGACTCCTACCTGCCTCATTCCTAGTCTTCTAATGCAGTACATTCATATGTGCCGCATCAGAAGTCACCTTTCTAAAGAATCCTGTTCTATAAACCTGAACTCATCACAATCCAAATGTGCGGTACAATTCTCCTATTTCTTGGACCACACAGTCACATGATGATCAGGAGCAGCATAGGTCATGTGACGTGAGCTCATCTCACCAGCATTAATTCGGAGATCGAAGGTTGATATGTACTACACAGCCTGTAGATGTTTATCGAACACACAGAAGAATGACATGCTTTTGTCATTGTTTCCACATCTACCTCATAAGGATTTGGCGTTTGTGTGGTTCTTCTTTACCAAGTCCAAGTTCGGAACTCTTTGGTCTGTTAACTTTTGATTTCAAGTCACATTCTTCCAATGGTTTCTCCTGTTCCAGCATATCTTTGCCATGCATATCCCTGGTCTTAGCTCCTTCAGTAAGCTCCAAAATTACATACTCTATTGTCTGGTAGGAATCAGTGCTTGGACATCTAATTCACCCATCTTAATACAGTTGTGATGGTTGATGATGGACAATATCTGGAATCACCTAAGAGATAGAGGGTGAATCTGTCTCTCCCTGCTCCCTGACTGTGGACAGCAACAGTTTGACCACCAACCTCATGCTCCTGCCATTATGCCTTCTCTGTAACAGTGAACAATACTTTCCACCCATACATGAGCCTGAAGAAACCTCTCCTTACATTGCGTTTGCCAGGTATTCTGTCACACACACAGATATAATGGTTAACAGCGCTTTCTTCTACTGTCTTGGCTAGTCAATGCAGTGCAGGAGCAACGTGTTTCTCTACCTCCTCAGGACAAAGACCGGGGTCCTTTTTTAATCCTTAAGGTTTTCTTTCTGTATCTATTGCCAATCCATCAGCAAGTTCTTGCCGCTATTCCAAGATGATCTATCTCCAGTCTGTCCACTTCTCTTTCTCCCCAATGTACTCGATGCAGGCTCATTTCATTTTCTTCCTGAGTAACTCCAATAGTCTTTAAATGATCTCTTCTCCCATTTAGCTCACCTAGCAACTATCCGTTCTCTGTGCAGTCGCCAGAATGGTATTTTAAAAATCATAAATCAGATCATCTCATCCCCTGACTTCAAATCTCCCTGTGGTTTCCTACTGCATTTAAAGAGACATGTAAGCTTCTGATGTGGCCTTCACTGGCCTTGTGTGTGTGGCTGCTTTCTCTGCTTATTTCTGCTTCTCCAGCACTTAAATCTTCCTTCAGTTTTGGACTATGTGCTCCTGCTTCTGGCTTAGTCTTTAGGTTGCAATTTTTGTGTGTGTGATTTTTTTGTTATTCCGGGGCTTGCATTCTCAAGCCAGCTCTTTTGTGAGGACTATTCACATTCCACCATCTAATTGTCAATCACACTCCAAAGTCTGTATTCAAAGTCATCAGTACTGGAAAGTCTGTCACCCACATTGACAGTAGGGCTATCTCTAGGATCATGTACTTTTCAATCATAGTAACCAACAATAGCAGCTAAAGGCCCAGGGCATGTGATATCTAGTCCCTTCCATTCTCCTCAGGCTCATTCCAACTTTCTTGCTTGGTTGTCACTTCTTGAGGCCTATGTTGGTCACACTCCTCAAAGTGTACCTCACAAGACCTAGGATGGTACATATCCACTGCTGTGTGGAATGTTATCTCCATACTCAGGGATCTGGCATTAATGTAGTAAGTTTGCCTGTATTTGTGAAGGACACTTAGAAACATACTCTAGGGTGCTTTCTTTCACCACCTCCCCCAGTTCTAACAGGTATTAATAAAAATAAATATTTGTAAATAGTTTGAGTCTTCTTTATGCCTCAATATCACCCAGTCCCTTGGCAGGAATTATTCCTGAACTTAGAACTGAGAAACTGCCTTACAAAGGCAGACACTCCACAGAAATGCCTAAGTTCATACCCTGCTTAGAGACCGTGGCTTGTGCTTATTGCTTGCCAGCTTTCCTATGTGGGAGTCACATATTGGAGCGCTAGTCATCTTGAATGTTTTGAAGATAGAGTCTACCTTAGAGCACTTGATAGGTACAACAACCACCATTTTCTTTCAAGTATTTGAAAAAAATAATCAGGTTCTGATATCTTATGAAATAACTAACACAAATATTTTAGAGCCATACATTCTTGTGTTCAAGTCACAGTGGAGACATTTCCTAAGGGTCTTATGTAGGAAGAAGTCACACTATCATTCTAAGCAGAATCCCTGGGCACAGTTTTGTTGTCATTGTCCACTGAGTATCAAGCAATGCAGGTGCTCCATTCAGGCTTCACGACACTATAAATGTAAATTTGAACAACTACCCCATATGCTAGTGCTGGAGATAAATTGAAAATGGTCTATTAAAAATATTTGGCAGATCACAAGGTCACAATCAATATTGATGCATTATTATATTTTGAGCCTAGGTCCGGGGATGATGTTAGAAACACTGGCCTGAAAACATTTTGCACCACCACTTGCAAGAGGGTACTCTCAGCCCTTTCAATCCCTGCAAACATGTAATTTAGCTCTGGGTGGATTGGGGTTGATTATTGTTTATAGCTGAATGTTGTGCTTTCATCTGTGAAGACTTCATTAGGCACAGAGAATGAAACAGGTGCTACTCTGTGGTGTGTGGGCACCAGACAGAGCTTTCCTTATTGTCATTCTGGCTTAGGCAAAGTGAGTTACAGGGCAAAGAACATTGCTTGAGTGATCATACAAATCTTTGCTTCAGCACACTGTCTGCATATTCAGCTTATTTTCGATAGCAAAGAGGCTGACTCCACTTTTTATATGCGAGTATATCAGTCCCTCTGCTTGGAAGCTCACCAGGAAGCACAGTATACCCTTCATTTGATCCAGGGAGATATTAAAATTATAGAATCCCTATGTCAGTTGCATAGGATTTTCTTGTTCCTCTACCCTAACAGAGGCAAAACCTAAAGCCACATCTCCCCCTTTCCACTAGACGGACTCCACAGCTGCTTGTGTTTCTGCATTCTCTCCTTAGTAAGTTCCTCCACATGAGTAATGAATTGTTTCAGAACATCTGGGTCATGTTTGCAATCATCTGTCTCCCATTTGGCGTAGATAGAGACTCTACCCTTCAGGGCATGATGCAATCTTCTACTGGGCAGCTGGAATAATTTTCCTTTTCAACTTCTGATTTTGATAAAATAGAGAGAAAGAAACACAGATCATGAGGTTGAAAGACTGAAACTGAGCCTGGTGCTAGACATTTATCTGTTGCATAGTAGTCATGAAATGGATGGCTATATGCTTTCACATACTTGAAATGATATTCTTGAGCTATAAGGATGTTTGACAAAGTTATATTGAAACCTACTAGTTTATTATTTTGTGAGCTTCACACTGAGAGGAGTGGTGTTAAATGAAGCTACCTTATATGAGGGCCAATACTTTTCCCAGAAGGCATAGGTTGCCAGATGTAGAATACTGATTTTGGAGTTGTCGGTCACAGGTGACCTAACATCCACCCAAACCATACGGTCTATTGCCATTGCTCTTGGTTATTCAAAGGATCCAATGATAAAACTCTATTGCTGAAGACATCACACTCAAGTTAAAGGACAGGTCGAAATCAAGGTGGTGCCAGTCTGTTAGTTTCCTTTTTTGGATTTCATAGTACCAGAAGGTGTTCTATAGGCTGATAGGAAGGAAAGTCATCCACAGTTTTATTCAAGTGTGAAATCTGTCAACTACAATAATGACTACCTAACATATGCCCATGGGTGCAAAAGTGACATGGATGTTATAGGGGTAACTAACCACTTTCTTACTGGATTTAAGACACACCCCACCAAAGAAAATTCGTACATGGTATAGTAAACCTGGCCACAAACCCATAAGCCATAGGGATGAACCTATTAGAATTATCTTTCACCCATGGCATAGTACCAATTGCCCCCTAACTGTGTATCTTTATGCCTTTAGATTAGTGTAGCTCAGTCTTCATCAAAGAAGCTTTTTAGTATAGTGGTGAGGGGTTATCCCATCCATTCACAACTGGTAAGAGAACAGGAAATAAGTGTCTGTGGAGTACTCAGCCATAAATAAGACATCTATATCACACACTCTTTCTCTCTCCAAGACTCAGAGAACATCATGGATGGGAGGATGAAAAGAGCATAATAAGGCTGGAAATTTTGGAGAAGTTGAATGACACTGTTTTCTGGAAATGATAGGACCATTGTGCTTAGGAACACGCAGAAGATATGGTTGCTACGTGGGAACCAGGCAGTCAGCATTCTAGTATGTATTGGGGAGGGAGCCCAAGAGATGTGACAGCTAACTGGTGGCTGCTGTGGAGGGAGCATTAGCGTCTGTTAGAAGCATGACCACTGGTAGGTAGACCATGATTTGGTAGATGGTCCCACATTCATGTACAATGGCCGCGCAAATTAGACTCAGTTGTTACCAAAACCATAAAGAAGACTTGAAGTTGGGAAGTGGGTTTGGTGAGGAAGACCAGGAAGAAGTTGGGGGTAGAGAGTAGAGGATGAATATAATCAAAATATATCATATACACGTATGAAATTATAAAGGAAAATAAAACCATTTCATTAAAAATTAAGCAATGGCAATAATTTAAAGAGCCTATTGCAGGGTAACAGGATATACATATAATAGAGGCTTGGCAGGCTTAATTTCCAAATACGAAGTCCAAACTGCTTCAAAATCTGACACCACTAAAAGTAGACAAACTCTATAGTAGATCTCATGTGACCAGTCACAGTCAAAACAAGACACACTATTTTATAAAATTACCCTTGGGCTCTGTGTATAAGTTGGGTAGGAATTATAAATCCTGTGTTGATTCAATAATACAGTGATAATGACAACTAGAATGCGGAACAATGATTTCTAGAAGGTTAACACTACACCCGGCCACAGCAATTATTGTACAAAAGTCAATTCCTTACCCTCCCTTGTCTTGGTTCTCCTTTGTCTTCACTAAGAACTTCAATCATCTTTGCTTTTCTATTCTCCCACTCTTGGAGTCTGACTCAACTCTTGCACTTCTTACTGATGTATCTTTCTGAAAGAAAAATTCATTACAAAAGTGGTTCCATGAGCCCAGTGCACCTAGGGGATTGGACACCTGGACCTGAACAATCGTCTCCAGACTCTTGGAAGATATTTTCTCTGTGACTACATAAAAAGAAATCACTTTTTTGGGGGGTGGTCAAAAAGAGAGACTGTTGCATAGTACCTTATTCAATTGTTAAACTGTGTATCTGAACCCAGATTTCACAGATGGTGATTTTAGAAGAAAGCAAAGCAAGGAGAGAAATTGAACTCTGAAGTGTGTGTAGGTGGGGCCATCAAGGTCTTAAAAGAAAAGTAATAGGCAAGAAGCTGGTAGTACTTGTAGGTGGTTTTGGTTATAAAACACTCTATAATTTAGGCTCTTATAATTTTAAAGACAACATCAAGGTAAATGGCAGCTAGCATGAGCTGGTTTGAGTATGAGGCAATCAAGCCATGGATGGTCTAGTTCAGTTTTTCTCAATACCTAATGCTTGTTGTTTTCACAGAGGAATTTTGTCACCCCTTTCTTGCCCCCAATTTAGAGTGACCTTTCTTCAAAACAGAGGGAATTCCTTCTGTGCCAAAGAGTAGTTCTGTTTTAAGGATGATTCTGTAGAAATATAGGTTTTAGATTACTGGAGCTAGAATGATCCTTGAGAGTTTCCTGATTTGTCTACCTCCTTCTAAGAGACAAGGGCAGTGAAGTCTAACCTAATCAAATAACTTAATCAAGATAAAACAGCCAGCTATGGATTGTTTTTCCTTTTATATTTTTTATTTATATAAATTTTACCTTAAATGCAATTTTATCATTTTTCTCCTCCTTTTCCTCTTCTCTTTAACTCCACATTTCCTGCTGCTCTCTTTCAAATTCATAAGCTTATTTTCTTTAATTATTATTGTTTAAACATGCATGCATGCATTATCACAAACACATAATTATGTAAACACAATCTACCAAGTCTGTGTAACATTTCTTGTATGTATATGTTTTTAGGGCTAACCACTTGGTGTTGGATAGCTTTTTAGAGGTTCGTCCCTGGGTAGGACTAATTTTCTTCCTCTCATCAGTCTTATATCGCCTATAACTCTCCATCTGGGATAGGTCACCGTGAGATATTCCCCATTCATATTGGCATGTTAACTAGTGATGTTGTCACTGTTCAGGTCTTGTTTGGACAGCTGTTCTGCTGAGAATTATGTGTGAAGCTTCACTGTCATCTCTAGAAGACAATGCTTTTGCAGACTTCTTGGTCCTCTAGATCTTAAATCTTTCCAGTCCCTCTTCCATGATATTTCCTGAGCTTTTGGCTGTTACATTGCAGAATGTATGAGTTGGGGCTGAGCACATCCCAGTCAGTTCTCTGCCTTTTGACCAGTAATGGTTTTCTGTAATTGTCTTGCTTTCTGATCTGTTTTATCATACACCCTATAACTAGCCATGCTTCTGTAACAGGAGGGAAGTCATTGATCCAATACACGTAAGATTAAGTTGCTCTTTTGTTTATGCTTTCATTTGGATCACTAGCCATTCATTTAATAACTTGTCTTGTCATGCTCTGTAAACTTTCATCAAATCTTAAAATTAGAGGACAACTTAAGACTGCTGTTCTTAACATCTTTGAGAGTGTAGTGATTCCATGGGTGACATTTCTAGAGAGTAAACATGTTAATCCTTTTACCAGTCCCAGTGGCAAGCAGTAAGTACACTGAGAATGTCAGTACAGGCCCTAACTTGTTCTTCTTTGTTGCTGTCATTTTAAACACAAGAGCCTGTGTCAAAACCAGTCCTACCACTTTTTTCTATTTTTTGTTTATCTCAAAACTTTAACTCCTTATTCATAATCCACAAACATCTTTGGTTTCCTCAAGCCTCACTTTCTTCTAAGTTTTGTGGACTCTGTTTTATTGTGTTTATTTGTCTGTGTCCTTAAATGCTCATGTCTTTTTAAAATTGAAGATCTTGGTGAACTGCTTGTACAAATGAGCATTCACTTCTATTTTATTTCACTGTGATGCTTTGTGATTTGATATTTTCTCTTCTTAGTGCCCTAACAACCTCATGGAAGAGGCAGTTTAGGGAATATCCTACAAATCATGGAACGGATGCTGCTTGGTTTGCAGACATCCATTCAGCTGGTTTCTAGATGAGAGCATTTTCTCTCTCTCTCAAGCTTAGTTTCATGTTTAAACTGAATGTCTATATTCTTTCTACTAAATCAGTGTCGGGCCCCTATGACCATGTCTAAGGTTATCCAGCCACTTTGGGAGAAATCTGGGTAGTTCATTTCATCCCTGAATTCAACTCCGTGTCACACTTTCAGCTCCTTTTGTTCCGGATGGGCACTGCCTTTACAGTATGCTTTACATTTAATGTCTTTCCCTTCTTAACCAGTGATCCTGCCTCATTGTGTTTACATTACTCTCTACCCCTGGATCCTTAGGATGATAGAGTTCAATTTCCAGCCTGTTTGGAGCTTTCCAAATGGAAAGAAACCTTCCTTCTGTGATTCCCACTCTGGAGTCATAGCTGTGAAACATGTCTAACACCTGTTTCTAGGTGATTTCTCAGTTTTAGACTAATTCCAGTCATGTTGAAACAAAACAGACGTGTGAAGCATAAGCTCAGGTTTTAGAAGCTAAGAATTGGCGGTGTTTCTGCTTAGTCTTTCATGCAGTTTAGAATGGGAAACATCTTGTGGAAGAAATGAATATTCAGATAGCTCTTTGCAACTGACACACTGATGGGCAGGGAAATGGGTGAAAAGCATGGACCTGATTCACCGTCTCTGTGATCTTCAGTATCATCTTCAGTAAGCAAGGCATGAGTCAACCATCAACTTGCTCTTCTTCCTCAATGTTGAGCGACAATACATGGAAAGCCACAGTGCTGCAAACACAGAGGATGCTTCAGAAGTGGTGATTTCTTCTAATAAGTGATCCTTGCCATAAGAAATGTTCTGTGAACTTCAAAGGTCTCTCATTGTTAGTTCTTTCTTGGGTGCTCCTAGTTTCACTCCTTAATTAGGGGCTACTCCCCGGATATTCTGAGACAACATCAAATCACAAAGGTTTCCTTTGATCCTGCTGGTAGGTGACTGCCAGTATTTTATATACAGTTATAACCCATCCTGATCATAGTGTAAATGGTGACAGCTTGCTGCCTTGAGCAAGAGTGTCTGTGAACCAGGGGGCCATACTCACCTCTTCAGCTTCCCCATGGCTTCACTAAGCACATAAGAACTGGGAGACAAACCTATGACTTTTCTCCTTTTGAGACTCTTCTTACAAAGCAGGTCATTCTGGTCATGGAACTTGTTCTGTACTATTTTCTTCCTGAGGAGTGGACAAAGAACACAACCCAGGTCCTTGCACAATATTTTAAGTCATGAACTTTAGAGACATGTAGGCTGGTTTAAATTCAAGGCCAGACATCCCAATGTTGTTACGTCAGTGGCAAGTTATCTTTCCACCTTGTCTTACCTTTCTTGCTTATGAAAGGTAGATTGTATTACTGGCTTCTTTAGCTGCTGTAAGCTCAAATGCTATAATGCATGTCACATGGCGTACTTGTCATGTGGTAGTTGTCAAATGGATGTCAGTTTCCTTCCCAGAACTTTTATATACACACTGGTGTCTCTTTCTCATCAGCCTGTCCATACTTCCCGTGATTGAGAACTGTCCCCTCTCTATTCCCAAAAAGGACTTTCAGTTAAGTGATTGCATTTTTGCAAGCCTACTTCATAAGACAAATGAACATTTTCCTTGTGTGTTTATTCACTCATCCATTTAGTCTATTAACTCTCCTTAAGGTCCTCAGATACCAAATACAAGAAAATTGTAACTGTGCTGCAATGTTAACCAATCTCTAAGAGATATATTAAATCAATAGAGATGTTTTATAATTGAGAAGCAATATAAAGTAGTCAGATGCTCACTTGAGACTTGAATTGCCTGCCAAACTATTTTGCTGGAATATACTGTTTTTATGTCTTAGTCCATTAGAGTTGCTGTAACAAAGTATTGTAATCTTGATAGATTGTAAACAAGAAAAGTTTATTTCTCATAGCTTCAGAGGCAAGGAACTAAAGAACCAGGATTAACCAGATTCAGTCCTGGTGAGTCTCCTTGCTTAGTGGATAGGTGCCTGATTATTAGAAAGTTGCATAGCAGGCCAAATGTGTACACTCTTTAAGGCCTATTTGCTAAGAAATTGAATCCCAGAGCCCTCATGACTGAATTACCACCAAAATACCACCCCACCTCTATATTCCATTCCATTCACTAAGGGAGCACATAATAAGATATAATAACATGTATGTTAATAATATATGTTAAATACTATATCTATACATATTTTTCTTGTGAACAGTAGAAGGTATATATTAATTATTTATATAGGTCTGCAGAAATAAAGAATAGTCTGTTATTTGTTAATGAGAAACTTTCATATTTATATTACTCAAGGATTGTAGCTTATTTTATTTAAAACTTGTACCAATTAGCACACCTTGGAATTGTTTTACTTAAACAAAGACTCATGAAGTAATTATTACACAGTAATGACTCTCTGACTCACTTTCTCTGAGTGCTTCATCCAGTTGGTCTCTTTTAAAAAAAACACACGAAGCTGAAGGTTGAAGTTTACTAAAATGTTATGGACAGACTGTTACATAAAACAAGACCTAAAACTGATTGTTGATCTAAATAAGTAGAAATACATCTGAATAGAATTATGAAGTCATTTGTTGGTGGATGATGTGGGAAGAGAGATGGAGAAGCTCAAAGGGGAACAGTCTTTGTGGCTAGGATTAAAGGGATGTTGACAGATCCTAAACATGGAGAGTTGGCATTTAACATCTTGTCTAATATATAATATATACATTCCCCCTGAAATGACTTTTCAGTGGGAAAATGTTTAATCTAGTTCATGGTTTTGGAAGGTTCAGTCCATGGCAGCTTAAGTCTCTACTTTGGATCTATAGCAATACCACATGCATTGGGCAGAATGCATGGCAGAACAAAGCCACTTGCCCTTTGAATGGAAGCTAGAGTGGTAGAGGAAGGGCTCAGGACCTGAGAGACCCCCTCAAAGATATTCTCAATGACCTAAAGACCCCTCAATAGGACCTGCTTCCATAGATCCACAAGCTCCCAATAGTCTCATCCCACGATCCATACCTTTGACGCAGACATTTGGGCACTATCCATATTGCAAAGTATAACACAGAACCAATGGACATAGTATTTTGTCAAGTGTTTATTGATAAGTCTTCAATTAAAGTTTTGGAGATAGTAACATTAGAAGAAACTTCTGGAGTTTCGTTAACTGCCTATACCTAATCTATTTTAAGTAGAAAGTAGGCAGAAGATAATGTGGACACAGATGTTTGAGGCTGGCATGCTTTTGTGCTATCTGGCATTTGACAGTTAATAATTACATTTTTAAAGAACTCTTCATACACAAAAAAATTGGCTAAAATTGATTTAATGAATAATGTGTTTAGAGTGTAGAACATGTTGGTTAAAAGATAGAACAGCTGCTTTCATTGAAAGCTGTATTTTTCATCTAAAATTTATTAAATGGCTCAGTGTGGTTCCATTTTTGATAGGCTGATTGTCCCTTTGCACCCTAAAGGAAAAAATAGGAGCTGACAATGAATCAGTGAAGCAAATACACATCATGAATGTGTAATAACAAATTCTTTTCAATAAACACCTGGTCCACTCTTCCTACAGTAACCATAGGCTCAGATTCAGGTGGGAGAGACTGGGAAGAACTATGGAGAGTTTATGGGAGAAGCATCAAAAGAGCTGAGCAGGATTTGCAAGGTAGTTCCAAGTCTTCATTCTGTCATGAACTTGCAGTAAGCACTGAGGCAATTAGCTTGAAACATAACTCTTCTCCTGATCTCAAAAAATAAAATATAATGTGTCCCGATGTCAGCTCCGTGAACTACCACAATTTACCTGGCAGGGTATGGCCACTGGTACAATAGTGGCACATGTGTTGTGGTAGTACCTAACCATTTTCTCACTTAATTTAAGGCCCACTCTACAAGTTGAAGCTTTTTTTGTGCTGTTGACATTGGGGACAAGAACTGTCAGCTAGGAGGTCCTAGGGAAGATACCCTCCTAAATGGTCAAAGTATTCAACACATTTCCTAGTGACTTATTATACTTATAAATTCATGTACACCTTAATCCTCATCAAAAAGCTTCTTTTGTGCTGTAGATGCCACTTAGCACAGAGACCTGCAACTGGCCAAGATGCGGAGAACAAGAACCCATGGAATGCTTAGCCCTAAACAGGACATCGGTATCACAGCTCTCATTTCAAAGGCATAAGGATCATTGGAGAAAAGGAACAGAAAAAGTGTAAAAGCCACAGGCAGTGAAAGACTACAGGAAAACAGTATTTTCCCAGACATCATATCAGAGCAGTTACATATATGAATTCGCAACAGTTTAAACTCATGCACAAGGCCTGGAGAAGCTGAAGACAGCATGGAGATCCCAGCATGGAGAACAAGAGTATGCACAACGTCCTACTGATAGCCTAGGAGCTCTTGGAAACTGATAGCTCCTAGCAGATGGAGAGTCAGTTTTCCTTACAGGTTCAGCTACTGTTGGGTTGGCCAATGTCCAGTGGAAGGCCACATATCTAAGTGTATATATGGGCAGTACAAACAGCACGATGGGTTTTAAGAAATGAGGACAAAATTTTGGTTGCATAGTAAAGAAGTGTGTATCTGGGAAACATCAAGGGATATATATGACCAAAATCATTCGCAGAATATCCAAGGAACTAATAAAAATAAAAGACACAAATGAAAAAGACTGTTCATTAAGTATGGTGGCACATGCTTTTCTTTAATCCCAACACTTAGGGAGGCAGAGGCAGGTGGGTTCGAGGCCAGCCTGGTCTACAAAGTGATTCCAGGCCAGCCAAGGCTACACAGAGAAATCCTATGTGGAAAAAAGAAAACCAAAAACCAAAAAAGAAAGCAAAGGAAAAGAAAGAAAGAAGGAAATAAAGGAAGAAAGAAAATGATTGTTCTGAAACACACATAAAACATGTTTTTAAATGGTGGTTATCAAAGCTACCAATCAAGATGACATCCTGGCTAGTTCTATGTAAGAACTGACTGGATTTACTCATGGCTCATGGTGGGAGGCTAGTGGGCTTTGTTACTCACAGTGATATTTTTCATTCTGGTTTCTTTTTCTGATCTTTAATTTCATGACCTGTAGAATAAAATGATATTAATGGCGGACCTACTGGTAATGTTTTCCAAAGCTTGAGTACAGCAAGGAAAAATCTGAAATTGAATTCTGCCTCCAGGACTTACCTTTGACCATGTAGCACTTTGTTAGCATCTCCTTGTTTTCTCCTCCTCACTCCTCTCTCCAAAATCATTATACATTGTGCGTCTAACAGTTCCATTTCCTTATAGTCTACCTCTTTCCTGTCCTGCTTGCAATTAATTATGCAAAGGGGTGAGAGTTAATAAGCATTGAATGGAGAGACAGTCAGAGCTGTGATTGGACAGTTCTGGCTCTAAAGTATCTGGAAAATGCAACCTCCTAAGGCAATGTCTGAGGGGAGATTCTGGAATATTAACTGCCCTGTCAAAGTCATTACAGTTTGCAGAGCACTTTTAGAAATGATTTTCAACATGGAAATGTTTGAACTTTCCAACCATTCTGTAAGTCAGTCAGGCATGAATTGCTTTCCAATTTTCTGGGGTTGCATTTCAGGCCCCAGAATGTTAAACGATTAGATTGCAGGTTTATTGCTATTACAGCAATTGTACCTAAATGCCAATCAGGAATTCTCAATACAATTTTGCCTTCTCTATTAAGTCTTTCCATTTATACCAGGACATTATGAGAAATATAATGGATGTGGCATTATCCAGTGTTGGTCGATGTTTATCTTATCATATTAACTGTAAACAATACATTGACATAGATTTTCATTTACCAACCTGATATTATGGCAGTAGAAACTGGGTCTTAGGTGAAATTATTTGTATAACTTGTTGAGAATAGTAAGTGACAGATTTACTCTTCAACTTTCAAAACTCTTTTGGTGCCTGGAAGCTATACCATAGTTTCTTTGCTTAGCTATTAACTTTTATTGTTTGAATGTATATATATTAAAAGAAGTGTTTAAATGAAGTGACAAAATTGTGATAATACAAGTACAAGGCCGGTGAGATGCTAAGTAGATAAAGGGTATCGTAACTGAGCCTGATAGTGTTAGTCCAATTCTTGATAGTCACATGGTAAAAGAAGGAAGCAGACTCCTGCGAGTTGTTCTCAGGCTTCCATACATGTATGGTTGCGTGCACAGATGCAAGAGCATGCACATAGACATGCACATACATGCAGGCACAAAGTAAATAAAAAGAGTCATTTGTCACATTGTATGTGAGAACTGGAGTGACAAATGACTTCACTATGAGACTGTTGTATGCCTGTGGATTAGGAATGTTGTTAATTATGGTGGTTACTCTTCGCCCACTAGTTTATTCCTGTCAAGTTTATTTTATAATAGCTACTGAAATGAAACTAAAACAGGAAGGCTGTTGATCCATATTTTATGATGGTTTCTAAGTCTCAAAATGATTTTATGAATTAAGTGTGGGAATTAGCTAATTTTATACTATCATTATTTATAAATATTTTCCTTTTCTTCAATGGTAACATGATTTATCTGAAGTTTTCATTTCATTGTGTTTCTTTCAAACGTTTATTCAAATATATTACTAATCAAATTATATTTTCTGTAGTAATCTGGCATATGCTAATACATGTGATCAGACATTCACATTACACTTTATAGTAAAAACATCTGTGTGCATTAATTTATACAACTCCAATATAGTGGGTGGTAGGAGAGTAAACATAGTGTGAGTCTTGGTTCATATGTGAGAGAAACTGGTTGCTACTAAGGACAAGAGATTTTAGAAATTAAGTATGAATTTAGTTCTGCTACTCATACTATACCTACACTATAAAGCAAAAATCTACATTAAAGTATTGCTTTTTTGACTGTGGTTTCTGAGCAGTCAATGGTCTCAGTTTCTAAATTATTTGAGTTATAGTGGGCACCTCCCATACGAGCAGTGTGCTCATAACTGTAGAACACAGTCCAAGTAAAAATACAGTAAGAAAGATTCCAGAATGTCTTGTCAGCTCTGGAAAGAAAAATGGTGTGAGCATATCCATGTTCTCAAATGCTGTGCATTTAATGAAGGTTTTGTTTTTATGAGTTTCTGCTCCTTCTTGGAGAATCATTTTAGCTGTTCTTTGTCCTTCTTATATATGTGTTTTGTTGAATCTCCAAATAAAATAAAGTACAAAGAAAGAGGGGGGGAGAAACCCACAACATTTACATGTTATGATTTATTGTCAAAATGGTTCTGGTGGTGAGCAGGGATTCACTCCAGTTTATGAATAATATATTTACACTATTGAGTCTCCCAGTGAATTCATAAGATTGATGTTCAAATGAGAGACTCTAAGTGTGATGAATTGCTACCACATAAAGGTAGTCAATCTTTATCAGCCTCCATTCAAAGTGAGAGGCAGTGACTGCAGGACTGTGGGGACGTTTCCAAGCAGTGCTTGTCTGCTGTATCCTTGCAATCCCTTCGGGGAAGCAAAATGATATTAGACAGCAGACCCGAGTGTCGCTGTAACTGAAGTAGGCCCAGTAACACTTTATGCTAGGACTTATTATTACAGAAACGGAGACAAAAATCTAAGGCTCAGAATAAGAAATATGGGAATGAATGAGAGGCTCAGATTTCAGGACCTCAATGGAGTATATGTACAGTATTAGACAGCAAATGCTATCACAGCTCTAATTTGGTATGGGAGAAACTGTGGGGATGCGTTTTTATAGCTAGAAATATTAATGCTTTCTGCTTTCTTCATTCAGTGAATATTGATTTAATACCTACTCTGGCACAAACATTGCTATAGTTGTTTTGGATAAATCTAAGAATGAAATAAGTTAAGTTCCTGTTTTTGGGTATCTTATATGTAAAAAGCAGAATGCAATTAGTGAGCAAGTTATGACGTTAGAGGATAAAAATGACTATGGAGGAAAATAAAGCATTATAAGTGGGATAGAGTGAGTAAACTTGGGTAGACACAGAGGACTGGTTTTCTATTTTAATAGTTTTAAATTCAATTACTTTTTTAATGTTTTTGTGCATATATGTGAACATGGGCACATAATGGTGCATGTGTGAAGATCGGAGGAGAACTTTGTGTGTCCATCTTTGCCTTCCAGACTGTTCAAAACTATACCTTGCTTGTTCACTGTTTTTTTAGCCCAGCTCCTTGGATTTGAACTTCTGGCAAATCTCCTGTCTCCCTTCTTGTAGTATTAGTGCATTGGGATTACAGATGCTTGCTATCTCGTGTCTGGTATTATGTGTGTTCTAGGGGATCTGAGCTTGGGGTTTCAGGTTTGAAGCGCAAGCATTTTACCCTCTGAGTCCCTGCTCTGTCATTCTTGTGTTTCTGTTTCAATTGATTATACAATGCCTCACTAATAAGAGATACCTGCAGGAAGCCTAGGAATGCCAAGCCATAGGCAAGGGCGCTTAGATAATGGAATGACTGTAAACTCTGTGCATAAAAGTGTGCTTGCTCTTATCTGAGATGAGTGGAAAGGGAGTAGAGTCATAAATGGTCTTAAGATTTTCTAGTGTTGGAGTTACTAGGAGTGCTGGTGGGACCAGGAAGAAATGATGGGTTGTAGGAGGACCTTGGAATGCTTGTGGGCTGGATATAAAAAGCATTCACTAAAACTCTCTTATATGCTGGACTCTGAGAGTTACAGTGTCTTCACTCTTGTATACCTCTTAAAGTCTATCTCCTTCCATATTTTTCTGAGCTACATAATAGAGAATGCACATAAAAATGCTCATCAATTGTCATGCTCTATTCTGGTAGACTGAGTCATCACTTATTCCAGATCTTCTTTTCTAAGATTAACTTTTCATGTCTCAAAGTAGTTAAGCCTTTGACTTTAACCTTTGAGTATCCCTACTGTCTGACAGAAGATCTGTCCACTCAGCAAAAAATGACTCTGTTCACGATCCCTCTTTGGTTTCCTTGATCAATGATGTTCTTATTAATAATTTCCACTAGTATATCTTCAGGGAATTCTTTCTCTCTATTGCCTCCAGGTCATCAACTTCTCACATCTCATCCTGGCCGTGGGGGTGATTGCATGACAGCACCAGGTAGAATGCTTGTGCTTGGGAATCCTTTGGAGAAAAGCATCTGTCAAGCCTGAGATGCAAGTTTTAGAGGGTGGCAACTTCGTTTTGATAAAGAATAGCCTCATTGGTTTGTATCTTCAAAAATGACAGTTGGCATAAGAGATCCAGTAGAGAAAGTACAAAAGCAGCTATTCCTAAAAATGTAGGCATGTCTGATAACATGTGGTATATTTAAGGCCTCTGAACTGCCCTTTCATCTGGGTGGTATTGTCTGCGAAGGAATGATAAAAGTCATTCAAATGTCATCAAAGTGACAATGATAAGCTCACTAACAGTCTTTGCACACACTTGTGATTGGAATTCTATATGATCAATTTATTTTAGTGTAATTATTCTTCCTAACATATCTTTAAGGTGATTTAAATTTACATTTGAAAAATAAATGAGACTTTGGATTATTCCCATTAGGGGGATTCACAAGTTGCACACTTGGAACACATTTGTGCTTACGGTATATCAGAAATGTATCTAAACCCTTGATAAAAGAGATGGTTTTATTTAATTCCTACAACAGGCTGACCATGTGCTACTACTATACTTTTAATATTACCAGCAAGCATACTGTCACACATAAAGAAAAAATAATGTATGAGCGTGAGGACCATGCTATAGCCAGGACTGAAAGGTGCTTCATCAGATGGGAAAGGTTGGGGAGAAGTGGCTCAGGTACAGTCTCAGGACACATTAAGGTCAAAGTAGGGACAAGATACTGGTCCTCTGGCTCTTGGACTGCACGTAAACCTATGTTCTATGTCGTCAAGCCCTTCTATCAAATTATTAGGTGAAGTGGAGAGAAACACTTTTCTCTGTAACCTGAGAAACCCCAAGAAACCTTCAACACTCCCAGTAATGATTGACAGGTCACCACTAGTGATCAACTCGTGTGATGCTTTAAAATTAGAACAAGTGAAAATTTAGAACATTTTTAAGTCTGAACCACCCAGAGATTGTCACCCACCACTGCTTCTTGCCCCACAGGAGAAAATATGCTGAGTTGTCCTGGCACCTGAAGCTAGCAGGGTAAAAGAAGGCTCAGGGCAGAATGTGTAGGCACAGCATATGATTTTTGGTGGCTTTAAATTTAGAGTTGGCACTGACTTCTGTCTATTTCATGAATTTCAATTCCTTCCATTCCTCCCAGGACACTGTGCTAAGGCCAACTCACCCACACGTCTAGCCCCGCATGATACATTAGTGACAATTTTATATAACTTCCTCACATGTATCATTTTACTCTGGTGGCTTGCCTTCTATTTTCCTTTTTCTCTTTCTTTCTTTTTTAATTGCATAGAGACTTATTATTCACAAGAATTCTCCCCAAATATATCTCAGCTGATAATAAGCACAGCTTTTTATAAAAATATTTATTTTTAATTTGCTGCCTGAGAATTGTATATATGTTTATTTATACATGTACATGAATATACCCTTTGTTCCTCCCCTCCAAAACCCTCTGTATCCACCCACTTTTCCTTCTCAAACCCACTGAGGCCACTTAGTGCTGCCTGTGTCTGCATAGTTGCAGGACCACCTACTAGAACATTGGTAGCCTTTCAGTTTGCAACAAAACTTTGAGGCAAGAGATGGATGCCTTTTCTATAACTGTGGACCTGGTCATCTGTGGGCTCTGCAGACATAAGCATCAAGAGGTGATGGAACACCCTGGTTCTAGTGCCAGATCTCATGGAACTTGCTCCTAACAGGTCCTCGTACCCTCTTTTGCTAGGCAGGTCACTCACCAAGGGGTGGAAAGGTGTTTGAAGCATCTCTTCAATAATCAATTAGTATGGTTGGAGTTCAAGATTCTGGTGCATTGCCATATGCTTAGAGAATCAAAGAGCCCCTGCTTTTGCTGGAGTCTGTTCTATACTCTGCATTAGAGATGAAGTAACCCAGGGGAACAAAAACTCCAGCCCAAAGCTCTGGGCTGGGGTATGGGTTCTGACATTTCTGTGTACTTTACTTTATACACTACCTTGGCTGACCCTTCTGGATTTTTGCATCTATATATAAATAAGACAGCAAGTTGGCTGCTTTGGTGAAAATGTAGCCTGTTACATCAGCTCAGGCTGGAAGACATGGACCTGCAAAGAGGCCCCTTCCAGAGCCATTTGTTGCTGGGGAGATCATAACCGACATGTCTAAAAATGGATGGCAACTAGTATTGCCTACTCGCCAAGGTGGCTTTGGCTGCATATATCTTTGCAGACAGAAATTCTTTCACACTGGTTGGCAGTGACATGCCGTTTGTTGTGAAAGTGGAACCTAGTGACAATGGACCTCTTTTCACTGAATTAAATTTAGACCAGTGGGCGGCTAACACAGAACAAATTTGGAAATGGCTTCCTAACCATACATTGAAGTTCCTTGGCATTCCTAAGACTTGGGTATCTGGTCTACATGATAGAAATGGAGTAGTCACATGTTAATGTTAATGGACCCCTTTGGGAGTGACCTTCAGAAAATACCTGAAACAAATGCCAAAAGGTTCTCTAGGAAAACTGTTCTGCAGCTAAGCTTAAGAATTCTGCATATCCTGAAACACATTCATGATTATGAGTATGTGCATGGGGACAGTGAGGCCTCCAGGCTTCATCCGAGCTTCAAGATGTGTTTGGTAGACTATGGGCTTGCTTATCGTTACGGCCTAGATGGAGTTCATAAAGAGTAGAAAGAATATCCCAAAAAGTGCCACGATGGCACCCTGGAATCCGCCAGCATCAAAGCACACAATGGGCATGGCCTCATCATGACGTGGCGTGGCGACGTGGACATACTTGCTTGTTACATGATCCAGCAGCTAAGCAGTAGTCTTCATTGGAAGGAGAGCGTGAATGATGCTAGCTATGTCAGGGATTCCAAACCTAGATTCAGAGTCAATGTCACAGCTCTGTTGGAGAAATGCTTTCCTGAGAAGATCAAGCCAGGCGAAATTGCAAAGAATCTGGAAATTCTCCTGGACTACACTGAAAGACCTCTTTATCAAAAGTTACATGATGTTCTTTCACAAGGACTAAAAGCTGTAGGAATTAACAATGATGGCTAACTGGATTTTAGTGCTGTGGAGAATGGAAATGTCAAGACAAAACCAGCCTTGAAGAAACAGAAGAAAGAAGTAGCGGAAAGCACTGTGTGTAGTTGGAAGACATGGAGGGCTCAGGTACACAGGTGGAAGAGACTGCACACACTTGAAGGGATGAGTCCCAAAGAGCAATCCGTGGGAGCACTGTGTCTCGGCCAGAGGCTAGCTGCAGCAGCACTGACAGTTCAAGAGCCAGAAAGAAAGCCCAGAAGCAAAGGAGATTCCAGACACCGATTTTTTCTAGCCTATTTTTTTTTTTTTTTACTGTTTTTCTTCTTTTCTATTTTGTTTTATTTTCATGTGAGTCTTGTGAGTTTGTACTAATAATTAAATGGCTACTTTTAGAAAAACAAACCTTATTAAAATGAATATCCGGTGTAAAAAAAATAAGAATAGATACTCATACAGTGTGTGGAGAATTAAGCACAGTTTAGTGTAACCATGAACCCTGATAATCAAAAACACTGAGTTACAGCCACACAAAGAGGATGTTCAGGGCTTGTTACAAGCCAAGGTTTATCTGGTTGACTTTAAAGTAACTGTATCAAATATAGGACACTTTACGATCTGAAATGAGCGCATCTTCTGTTGAAGGGTATCCTAGGGAACCTGTAATTAGCTAGTGTTTAAGAAAGTCACATTCATGCCTCCCAGTTAGCACAAGGACACGTTAGCTACACCCACTGTTCAAGAGTTTTCAAAAAGGAGTCAATGTCCTCATAAGTGGATCTATAAGCACTGAGATGTTTTCAATAAAACATAATGAAATTTATTATCATTCCACCTATATGACTAAGTAGATTTGCAGATGGAAAAGAACAAGCAGATCTCATCTCCTTCTCTGAAATTGCCCAACCGGATCTGACCACTGCAGTAGATTCAGGAGTGATTTGCAGCAAATTAGCTTAAGTGGCTTATCATCACCAAGTTCTGCTGGAGACATTTGCCGATGAGTCCCACTTGCTGGGACTTCAAAGTCCTATTTTGTTTCTGTTCCTGAATTTCAACAGGGCTTAGTGCAACGTGAAGTAGGCCAATAAAATGTAATGAATTTGATAAGGCATGTACAGAAAATGAGCTCAGGGGCTACAAAAATTAAAACTTGATTATGCTTATAGTAAGGTTGAAACAGCAGCAAAGAGGCAGCTGGAAGGGGTCTGTGGGCCACAGACATTGCTCTACATGTACGGAGTGAACTCTCACTGAGTGTTAGAGACTGAAATATGTGCAAAGCCTAACATGTGTCATCAGGAAGAGACCCGAATCCAGCCTAAGCTACAGTAGTCTCTACTGCAGTGACAGTACAGATGAAAGGGGCAAGACTGGGGGAGGTGTCTTAATGTTTTATGGTTGCAGTTCATCAGAGATGCACTGACTGAGAACAGTACAGTTTGTTATCAATGGGTTTGGTAGCTCAGAAGTTTAATTCTGATTTCTCTGAGCAAAAATCAAAGTATCATCTGAGCTTCCTTCCTTCTGGGGATTCTGGGGGTACTTTCCCCTTCTTCCCCATTCCTAGAACAAAATTCAATCCAGGCCTATCCTTTCATTGCATAGATCTCTTTGTCAAAGTGGGAGAATGACATACTTCAAAGTCATCATCTTGATTTGTGACTTTCAGGATGTGTGTTCTTGCATTTGTATTCTTGCTCCAGATCTTGAAAACTATAGGGACGCCCTGGCCTACACACATGGTGTGGCCACCGTTAAGTGTAAGAGCCAGCATTTGTTGGGTGCTCATGGTGGCTGCAGACAGCCCTCTTAGCACTTTATATGTATTGGTTCATTTAATCCTTGCAATACCAGATGCCCAGTGAGTTGTGTGGAATGTCTGGGGGGAACAGAGGCTAAGAAATGGCTCTTAGCCTCTCCATTTTGTCTGCACTTCCATGCAGGATATATTATCCCAACTCTGTTTATTACTGTATCCCATTTTATGATAGAGGTAAATTTACCTTGCTTCTTATAGGATTAACACCTGAATCGCTTTTAGGTTTGTGTTTTGTTGTTTTTGTTTGTTTTTTTTGTCTGTTCACTTGCTTTTTACTAGTGGTTTACCTAATCCTGATTTGGTCTATAGGAGTAATTAAAAATATTCATAAATATATGAATACATCCTGTTTATTCTGTATAATATAAATTGTGTTATGTGATTTCAGGGCAACACACTCATAGTAGATAACCCAATTAGGGGGGTTTTCTCTGGGGAGGGTGAGTTCTCCAGCTCTCAGAATTCCTTAGTTGCTGTACTCCTTTATTTAGGTATAAGGCCTCTTGAGATTCCCCCCTGATATGTTAGCATGTCTATTGGTGTTGCTGTTTTTTCAGGGCTTGTTTAAGCATCCATGTTGATGAGACTTCATGCGTATTATATTTATATATTTAGAAATGTGTGTGTGTAACTTATCAACAATTAACAACAAATAAGTGATGAATTTGAGAGAGAATGGCAGCACATGAGGGAGGTTGAATTGAGAAAAGTAAATTGGGCCAATGGTGTAGTTGCATTATAATTTCAAAAGGAAAATAATGTATAAAAATATGTCTATAGCTCTTGGGGCTGAATGATGGTTCTAGGAAATGGCTGTGTTCTAATTGTCCCAAATGGGAACATGTTACTGTACCAGGCAAAATAGGTTTGCAGTTGTGGTTAAGAATCTTGTATTCACCTGCATGTACGGACCTGTGAGTGTGAGTGTTCAAGTGAAAACCAGAGGAAAATCTTGGGTGACATTCTTCGGGCACTATATGCATGCACACCATTTAGATGGCAGGTTTTCTCACTGACCTGGAAGTTAGGGTAGTCAGTGAGCTCCAGGAACTGCCCATCCCTGCTCCACAACTCTAGAATTATGAGGATAAACTGTTACATCCCCACTTTCCTCTTAGAATATCCTAAGAGAAAACCTTTATTTTTGAGGATTGTATACATGTGAGCAGTGACATACGGTTACGTGGTTACGTCTGCTCATGTAGTTCTTGGGGGTATCCAAGATCAATGGCAATAATCTGTGTTGTTTTGGAGACCTCCAGGGTCTCCTTGACCAATAAATCACAGGGTGAAATCCCATACCTCGTACCACAGTTTCCGCTAATTAACCTATGCCTAACCCATGCAGGCTAATCCTGTTGTATTTTGAAATTAGATTACTAATTTACGGGTTTTCATAAAGCCTTTTCAGGTGTCCTTAGGTTTGGTTAACCTACCCACTATTCCCTTTTCCCCTCCTCTTACTACATTAAAACTCTGCTTAACCTTTTAATCCCAAGGTAACCTTTAACCATGTTACCTTCTTGTCCCTCTGCTCTGTCCCTCAACTGATATTTTTAACATTGAGCTATGAAGTAGTAGACTCTGAGGGATGCACAGGCAGGATATTCCGAAATGGCTACTGACAGAGTCATCTCCCTTAGTGACTAAGGGTCCTAAAATGTGGTGTCTCCTTGGATTATGCAGGGAGGTGAAATCTAATCATGAGAAACTGGAGAATGAGGTTTGGAAAAGGTGATATGGTGGTGGAGTCTAGAGTCCAAAGTAATATAATAGTTGCCCGAGTCAATGAGCCAAGGAATAAAGCCTGTCAGTAGAAGGCGGAAAAAGCAAGGAGAGTGACCTTAGCTTCCAGGAGGGCTGTGTAGTTCTGACTCAGTTCCTTCAGCTCAGGGAAACCCACGTCAGACTTCTCCCCTCTGGCTGGCAAAATGATACACTGTGCTCTTTTAAGCCATAAGATTTTTTTTTTATACTTTAATTCATTAGGGGTTGGCTTCTTCTTCTTCTTCTTCTTCTTCTTCTTCTTCTTCTTCTTCTTCTTCTTCTTCTTCTTCTTCTTCTTCTTCTTCTTCTTCTTCTTCTTCTTCTCTCAGTATTAGGGAGACTGCCAAATTGTAGAATAAACACCCCTGGGTTAGGCAACAAAACATGTGATCCAAAATTTTCAGCCTTAGTAAAAGGTGGGACAATTCACTTAGTCTTTTGAAGCCATGTGTTGTGTTGCAGGATATTTGATCACACTGTGACCCTCGAGATTGTGTTGTTTACTGGAAAAACCCTTTTCTAGTTGTGGTATGGCTCAGCTTTGGCACACACCTTTAGTCCAAGACGGTATTAAATAATATCAACCATAGGTCCAGAGGCAGAGGAAACAACCAGTTGGCAAGGAGTGAACATAAGAAAAAACATAGATGGTAAGAAGTTGGGAGGATGGATAGAGAGACACACAGGAAGGGAGGGACCTCAGTTTGAGGGTTTTTTTTTGTGAGAAAAAGGAGGTTTCCTTTATCCTTTTGGAGCATCTGTTGAGGAGTAAGGTCAGCTAGGTGCTTTCTCTGTCTCTGAGCCAGCAGGTTTTCACACTAGCATATGGCTCCTGAGTCTTTATTGGTAAAATTGAATGACTGAGATTTTGTTAAAAACAGCAGCCATGTCTTTGTTGACAAAACCTAATTTATTTATTATTATTATTTACTTCATGCTCTTTTTTACTTTTTTAAATATTAATTCATTCAGGTTACATCTCAATTGTTTTCCCCTCACTTTTATCTTCCCTCCCTCTCTCCCTCCCTCCTTCACCCTTTCCCCCCTGCCCAGGTCTATGCCATGCTCTTATCTTCCAGTTCCCACCTTCCCTCCCTCTTCCATCCCATATCTCACTCCCATTCCCCTAGACCGCTGGTGGGAGGGCCTCGTCCCTTAATTGTTCGGTCACAGTCTATCAGATCCCATCAGGGTAGCCTGCATTCCAGTCCTCCCTGAGCCTCAGTGGCCAGCCCAACAAAGGGCAGTGATCAAATAGCAGGCACCAGCATTCCTGTCAGAGGAAGTCCCCTCTCTACCCTCTCCTATACACATGGAGCATGATCTGTCCATCAGCTACATCTGAATAGGGGGTCCAGGTACCCTACATGCCTTGTCCTTGGTTGGTGCATCAGTTTGTACAGTCCCCCTGGGTCCAGTTCCGCTGGCCCTGATGGTCTCCCTGTGGAGCTCCGGCCCCTTCGGGTCCTTCCATCCAAACTCCCCCTTCCATAGTTTCTTCTTGTTCTTATTTTGTTTCTGATTTCCAGAAAATATATGATCTCGACCTGGTGGCACTCAGAGGAAGGACAGCAGGTTACCGAGAAGAGACTTGATACCCTATGAGCATATACAGGGGGAGGTAATCCCCCTCAGGAACAGTCATAGGGGAGGGGAATAAGGGGAAAATGGGAAGGAGGGAAGAATGGGAGGATACAAGGGATGGGATAACCATTGAGATGTAACAAGAATAAATTAATAATAAAAAAGGGAAAATATATGATCTCCTTAGAGAAAAGAAAAATAACCTAAACACATTGCCTTTGGTAATTTTACTCTTCTCAATAGGCATGTGAATAGAATTATTTTTCAAACCTATATGTGGGTTTTCTAAGTTTACTTCAACATTTATAGGTCAAAGACATATTTAGATTATTTATTATTTGTATATAAATTATATATAGCCACAATAAAAAATAATTTCAAATGACTCTAAAATATATATATTATAGCTGTCACAATTATATGACCCATGTATCTTGTAGCTGTTTCAGTTATATCCCGCTGTGTATCCATTCCTGTTTGTAACAGTTATTTCTGTGGGTGATTTTTAATTTAAAGAATTTAACTACACAGAATTCAAAGACAAATTTAGGAAGTGGGTTTTCTCCTTCCACTATGGATTATAGGGATAGCACACAGGTCACGAGGCTTGGCGGCAACCTCTTTTGTCTGCTGTGCCCTCTCACCGGCCCTGCATTGACATATTTAGGTGGCACACCAGTGAAATCATGTGATGTTTGCATTTCTTTTCCTCACTTACTTCCCTTAACACAATCATATCCAATTCCAAGTATGTTGTTGCATATGTAAGTATTCATTGTCATTCGTGGCTGGATGGTGCTCCACTGTGTATACATAGCAAATACTCTCCATTCGTCTTGTGATGAGTTGGGTTGTTTCCATTTCCTGACTATCGCCAATGCTTCTGGGGCAAGCACAAGAGCACAGACATTTCCCAGACTGATTTCTTTCCTTTGAATTTATACCTGGGAGTGAAGCTCCTGGATCACTGGGGTTCCACTTTCAAGTTTTGAAGAAACTATTTCCAGAATCACTGTATTCATTTACATTTTCGCCAATGGGATAAAATGGTGCTTTTCTTTTACTATGCTCCTGTTGTTTTTTGACTTATCGATAATAGTCATTCTTCCTGGAGTACAAAGAACTCCCTTTGTGGTTTTGATTTGCATTTCCCTGATGGCTAGCAGTACTGAGAACATTTTATTCATACCCCCCACAACCATTCATGTACAATCCCCTGAGAAATGTTTGTTCAGGCTCTGCACTCTTTGTTTTAGTTTTATTTTCATGAGACAGGTTTTTTTTTCCAGCCCTGGCTGCTCTGGAACTTACTATGTATACCAGGCTGGCCTCGAACTTACAGAGATTCACCTGCCTTTGCTGTAGTGTGCTGGTATTAAAGATGTGTACCATTAAACTTTGCCTTAGCTCATCTCTCTAAATTGAATACCTTAAATGTTTTTATTTATGTGTGGTGAATGTTTGTTCATATGTGCCCTGTGCTATTTAGTGTTTCAAGTCCTTTTATACTCTGGATACCGACTCCTTTTCATAAGTAGAGTTCAATTGGTTGATTTTTTTTCTTCTGTTGTACTTAGCATATTTGTTTGGTGCAATGTTCTCTCTCTCCTTTTGGTTTGTTTTGGGTAACTTATCCTAAAACATCCTTCACTGTGCCAATGCCCTGATGTTTTCTTTTTTATTTCATTGCTGCAGGTCTTGTCCTTAAGCATTCAATCTTTTCTGAGTTGATTTTTGTAGCTGTAAAGTTAAGGGGTCTAGCATTATGTTCTGTATGTGGATAGCCAAGTTCTCAGAACCATCTTGAAGAAAATGTCCTTTCTTCTAAAAATCATTTATATTTTATTTGACTTAATTGTGTATATTAAGATGATGACAGTTTGGAGGTGGTGGGGTGGGCATCTGGACATGCATACAGAGGTCAGAGGACCACTTACAGTAGTTGCTTGGTTCTTTCCTTTTGCCCTGGGATTTGGGAATCCAAGTCAGGTCATCGGGCCCATGACAAGCACTTTTAGACACAGAACACATAACTAGCCCAAGATTATCTTTTCTAAATGCATATTTTCAGGACCTTTAATAAATGCCAGTTTCTGTAGATGTGTTGGGTTAATGCTAAGTACTCTCTTGGGTCCCATTTCATATTTTCAGATCTCCATCTCCATCTGTCTCTGCCATCTATTGCTCAGTATTGTGTTATTTAGATTACTCAAGTTTCGGCATATATTTTGAAGTAGGTAGTACAATATCTTCTGCTTTATTAGTTTTGGTGAATTAAGGATTTGGAGTGCCTGTGCATGTGTACAGGTATGTGATTATGTAGTTGCATACAAATCTTAAGTTTTTTATAATTCTGTGATAAGTACAATTGGTAGTGTTTTAAACAATTGAATCGAATTTATAATAAGTGTTCAGTAATACAAACATTAAAAGTAATTCTTGAAATCCACGAATATGGTATGACTCTCCTTTGTTTAGTAGATTCTCTATTTTCTTTCACCATTGTAAAGATCTTTCATTGCTTTGACTAAACTCATTACTGGGATTTTTGTAGCGGTTATAAATAAGATTACTGTCTCAGTTTTTCCCTTACATAATTTGCACTCTACACATAGGAATGTAACTACTTTGTATCAACTTGCAACTTTCCTGAATTTCTTGATTAGTTACTTTAAATGCTTGGTATAGTCTACATATAATATCTCTTGATCTGTAATAAACATGGCAATTTGATTCTATGGGTTTTTGTTTGTTTGTTTGTTTTTTATTATTTGGATGCACTTTATTTCTTTCCTTTGTCTATTTGCTCTGGCTAAGACTCACTCTGTAATCCTGAATGCAATT
Organism: Acomys minous; assembly: GCF_964271855.1. Taxonomy (NCBI): domain Eukaryota; kingdom Metazoa; phylum Chordata; class Mammalia; order Rodentia; family Muridae; genus Acomys; species Acomys minous. Next base: position 91,728,554 of record NC_140489.1, on the reverse strand, counting down.
GGTGAAAGCATGCCTCATTCTCTTGCTCAGATACTTTAGAAGATTTTCAGCTACCCCGCATATACTATGGTGATAGTTGTTGCCTTATTTTGTGTGACCTTTATATAATGAGCTACATTCCTATATAACTATAAGCTGCACTTTTTTAGTACTAAGGGATGTTGAATTTTATCAAACATGTTTGTTAAGATGATAATGTGATTTTGTTGTGAATTCTACTGAAATGTTTTACTTATTTGTTGATTTGCATATTTTGAGGCTTCCTTTCATCATTTGGATGAGTTTTATTTGATTAAAGAAAAAATCCTTTTAAATATACTTTTGGATATTTTGGTTGCATTTTTTAAAATTTAGTATCTGTTGTTCAAGTATGTTGACTATACCCCCTTTCCCCTCTCATATTGTCTTATTTTAGATATCTAGGTAAGGATGGCTTAATAAAATGAGGTAAGAGAATTTTGGAAGAAGGGATTTCTCCTAAAAATTTGAGAGATAATTTATAAGAAGATCTGAATTTCTTCTATCCTGCTTTTCCTCCTCTTCCTCTCCACCTTCCTTCTTCCCTGAACCCCATACCCTTTCCCCTTTCTTAGGTGATATAACTCAGGGTCTTGGGGACATGCTCAAATGCTCCTCTACTTCCCACTATGGAATGCTGCATTGCTGTGCTCTTCTTTGGATGGTTGGTAGGACTCAGTAGGAACTCTTCTGGTCCTGGGCTTTGCTTGGAGAGGACTTATTACTAGCTCAATCCTGTAATTGAGTATTGGTTTGTTTACATTTTATTTCTACATGATTCCACCTCAGTAAGACATATTTTCACATTTAACCTTTCAGAGTCTATGCTTTCCTTCAATAATCTTGTTTCAGAAGTTTTAGTACATTATTATGCCTGCCATATATATGTATATGCTCAAGTTATCAGTAACTATCATTCTGATGTCTGGATTTAACAAGATTTTCTTAGCAGGCTCCAATAACAAAGAATATTCAGAGTTCTGACTTTACAAATACATTATTTTTTAATATATTTTATTAATTTATTCATATTACATCTAAATTGTTAGCCCATCCCTTGTATTCTCCTACTCCTCCCTCCCTCCCATTTTCCCCTTATTCCCCTCCCCTGTGACTGTGACTGAGGGGGACCTCCTCCCCCTGTATATGCTCATAGGGTATCAAGTCTCCTCTTGGTAGCCTGCTATCCTTCCTCTGAGTGCCGCCAGGCCTCCCCATCCAGGGGAAGTGGTCAAATATGGGGCACCAGAGTTCGTGTGAAAGTCAGTCCCCACTCTCCACTCAACTGTGGAGAATGTTCTGACCATTGACTAGATCTGGGTAGGGGTTCGAAGTTTACTGCATATATTGTCCTTGGCTGGTGCCATAGTTTGAACTCTGAGATTCCATCTTACATCCATCAGAATGGATTACAAATACATTATGATTTTTAAAATGCAATTTAACAAAAATTGTTAACACTCATGTTTTTTTTACATTTTTTAAAATTAAAAAAAAAATTAATGTTGAGGTTTTTATAGAATTTAATTTATCCAGTATGCATAGTCAGGCCAAGCTGAAATTTTTTTTGTCTATAACTAATTTGTATTTGCTAGTAAGATCACTGTTTGCCTTCGGTTGGCTTCCTTGGCTGGCCAGGCCTTCATTCCGGACCCCCAAGATTGTCAGTCTGAGCTGAAGGCTGCAAGCTGATTCATTTGTATCTCTCACTCCCAATCTGTGTTCTGCTACGACACTCTCTGAACGTTTGAACACAAAACCTACGCTCTCTCTTTTTTTTTTTTTTGAAATTAAAATAAAATGTTATGCATAGCCCTCATTTTAAAACATTCTTTAAAAATATGTTTCAGTTGAACATGCATAAACCTCAAGGGTAAGAAGAGAATTTAATTTTAATTTCACTAACAATACATATTGTCAGCCTTCAATTTTGTGAGTCATGGGGGAAACATATCTTATTTTTTTGTATACATTAGCTTGATAATTAATATATTAAACATGCTTTTATATGTTTATTGGTGATTATTTTTATTATTTTAGAGACCGAGTTTCACTATGGAGCCCGAGCTAGCTTTGAAGTCATCATGCCCTTGTCCCAGCCCCCAAGTATGGGATCACAGGTATGTCTTACCAAGTCCAGGTCTCGATGATTATTTTCACTTTTACGTATTTTTCTTTCTATTGCTAGGACACAGATACAGCTTAGGGCTTTATTAATAACAGAAAAGTACTCTACTCCTGTGCCATAGGCCAGCCCTTATTGATAATTTTCTTAATATATGTGACTGTATTTCCATTTTTGCTTATGTAGTTTCCCTTTTTCATTGTGGACTGCATGGCATTTTCAAATGCTCTGTCTCCTTTGAATTAAATTTATTGAAGTATAATTACCCCGACAGCTTTAATGTTACACAATTCATCTACCATACAATTCACAATTTAAAGTAGGCAATTCAATGTATTGAGAAGTGTGACAGATCAGAGCAGCCATGGCTATAACCAATTTTAGGACATTTTTCTTAATAAAAATAAAAGTTAAGTCTTCTGAGAAGTCACATCCCCCACTCCCTCCCTCTTCACTTGGCTCCAACAATCATCAATTTACTTTCTATCTCTGTACAATTGCTGACCATGTGCATGTCACATAAGTGGAATACGTGGGGCTTTTTGTAGCTGCCTACTTTAACTATGGGGAAGGCTGTTTTTCTAGTGTATTGATCTTATAACCTGTATCTATATGCTGTTCTCACTCACTATTGAGAATGTCTCATATTTGGACATGCTTTGTTTAATTTTTCATTTACCAGTTGATAGACATGTGAGTTGTTGTTATTCTTGGCTTATATGAAGAACAATGTTTCTATTTATGTTCACCTACAGGGTATTGTATTTTCAGTCATGTTGGATTATTAATCAGCAGGCGTGGAGGTGGTGACATGTAATGTATATGTTTGACATTTCAAACAAATGCAAAGCTATTTCTAAAGCAGCAGGTGTACCACTTTACATTCTACCCAACAACTGAGAGGTTCGATTTTCCTGCCCCCTCATTAATATGTGATTGTATATTTTGGGGGATGTAGTCTCTTAGTAGGTATTTCCTTGTGATTTTGATTTGTAGTTCCCAGTACCTAATGACAGAAATTGACGTTTCATGTGCTTATCCATTTCTGTGCCCTTTGAGGAATGTTTAGCTGTATACTCTTGGCTTATAAGCTGGGTTGTTTATCTTATTGCTTTTCAGTCATGAGCTTTGTGCATGTCTTGCTGTTCAACTCCTTACCTGACAAGTGATTTGAACATATTTTCTTTAGGTCTACGTGTGTCTTCACTACCTGGGTTGTATGTTGTAGCACAATTTATTTAACTTTGGTGAAGTCAAATTTGTGTATTTATGAGTTTTTATGATTTCATCTGACAAATATAATTACATTAAATAAAGTTCATTTTTATAGAATAATATATTTTTATTATGTCATATGCTCATGTCTGTGTGTGTGTATGTGTGTGTTCAGGATTCTGTTCTTTCCTGCCTCTTTATAAGACTCAAAGATTGGACTCCAGTCATCAGACTTGCATGGAAATGCCTGCTGAGCCACCTCACTGCCCTGTAGAGTAAATTTCTTTAGGTTTTGACAGAGAGATGATCAGCACAGTAACCTAGATGCAGAGCTGTTCTATCATAGTGAGATGTTACCTGAATCATTTTGATCGATTTTCTCTCCTTAAGTAGCTGGTTTTCAACAAGAATATCACATCAACAGAGTCACAGATAATAAAATAGTAAGTCCGAGGAATTTTTTAAATGCTAGTTAGTTTTAATAAATTAGATTTGACTGAACTGTCTTTTACATTCAAGCCATTGATTTTGGATTAACAGTGTTATGATTCTTCCTTCGATCTCTGCTCATGTTTTACATTTTGATCTTACTGTCACTGTGTTTTAGGTGACTCCCTAATATTTCATACATGGCCCATGAAAACATTAGCATTGTCTCACTCATAACTCCTAATGTCTTAGCGAAAGAGTCCCGAATCAAACTTGCAAACTTGCCACAAATCAGGTAAGTTTTCATAAAGATGAAGAAATTGAAATGTGTGGACGTAGTAACTGTCCAACCTTCCCTTTTGCTTTGACTTTTTGCTGTAGAAGACTATGTTCTTCAGAAGAAAGCAGAGTTTGTCCCTTGTCTTCTGATTAGAATCCCTGTTCATACTTTCTTCATACCTTCAGAGCACAGTTTATGTCTCACTTACTTATAAACTAGGTCTGATGACTGACCTATGCACTGTACTTAGAGCTGGATCCTCGGAGCAGCATCAGGGCAAGAAGGGAGGAGGAGTTGAGACACACAGCTTAAGTGACGGGATTCTGACCTCACACAATGGGTTTCCACTGTGCTCCTCACTGCTCCATCCTTTAAGAAGCGAGAAATGATGACTTCTGCCTCAACCCACTGAAGAAATATTTCACGACAGCTATAACAAGATAATTTCACAACCATTTCAGAAAACAGGTTGGTAATGAGAGTGATTAAATAGAGGGAAGAAAATTGTTGAAACAAGCCCAAGGTTGCCAAGGCTGCTTTGAGAGTGGCCTGGTCGTTTTTCCTCTCCAGCACCGAGATGTCCTGAGACTAGTGGTGACACATGTTCCTTCCAGGATAGGGATCAATACTCAATGGTCCCCTCCTTTGCTTGTGTGTGTTACACTGGCCGGAAGCACAGAAAGCAATTCCTGTACCTCTTAGACTCTGTCAATGTGACTCAAGCTAGAGTCACCTTGGAAGGGAACACTCAAGTTAAGAAGAATTGCCTCCATCATACTGGCCTTGTCTCAATGACTGATGTGAACGGGTCCAGATTGCTGTTGGCAATGCCACCCTGTGAAGATGCTTGTGTGTTGTATAAGAACACAGGGAGAACAAGCCATGTAAGGAAAGCCAGCAAGTATTGTTCCGCTTCAGTTTCTGCCACAGGTTTCTGCCTTGTATGTCCTCTATGATGGGCTGTAGCACAGAAGTGTAAACCAATGTACCTTTCCTCTCCCAAGTTGCTTTCAGTCATGATTTTTAATCATCAGCAGAAACCTATATACTAATCTTATAGAAATGCAAGCCCTCCATTAGACTCTCCTGTGTATTATATTAAGTGGTATATATTTTCTTAACTTTAGCCTTTTTTTTTCATAGGATATGCTTTTTCCCCTTCCACCTTTTGAGAATCTGGAGACTGAATCTAGGGCTGTGTGCATACCACTCAAATGCTCTAGCACTGAGGTTTGTCTTCAAGACTACATTTTTCCCCCAGAAGAAAGTGAAAGGGCATTTGTAGTTGTCATCTATGTCTGCAGAGTCCATGAGAGCCTTCGGGTGATATTTTCTTATTATCTTTACTTCTGCCAATGCCTCCCCCTTCATGTCCTCCACTGGGATGTAGGGCTGCCTGACTCCTGGAATTCACCAGGGGCTTACATGCATTTACCCTTTGTGCGCCTTTGTATTCTCAAGTCCATTGTGACCTCATTAGGAGGGAAAAAATTCCTGTGAGGCTTCTCCAACTTGTCTCTCTAAAGGCTATGGCAGTAATGCATTAGGGTATGAATCTGGGGACTAGCTGAAAGTGCAAGCATTCTAGATCTCAGGTAATTGGTAAATATGAACTGATATTTCTGTATTTTGTTTGGATTTGGGTGTGTATTTATTATTTATTTTACTATTGTTTCTTATGCCTTATTATCCACATCCCTGGTTGTTGCAATAAGGAACCCCTTTGCAGTTTTCTCAGGATTTTGTTGATTGGCCCATTTGACTGTGGCTAGTTCCTATGGGTCAGGTATCCAAACATGGCATCCTAGGCTCCTCTATGCTAATTCCTGCCAGGGAACAAGGAAGATGTGTCCAGGTCTGTTTTCACGTCAGGCCACACATGGAGGTGAATGCTGTTCCTATCTTAGTCAGTTTGCTGGCAGAGTTAATTTTTGTGCCTATGAGTGAAGGTATTAGCTTTTGTTGGCTAACCTCAAGTCTTAAGGCAGCCCACAGTTCCTCAGTACATCAGTTTCTTCCATGTTAAACAGCCAGGTCAGGTTCTTATTGTCTTAGTAACTCTTACAAGAACTTTTAGCTAAATCAATCTGACCCAGAAAATGTTTATATTATATTTATTTCCAATGAATTCATTAGGGACCTTTAATTACACTGGTGAAATTGTTCAACCCTATTCTGCTATGTGGTCTTAAGTTGTAGAGCAATGGTTCTTAGCCTGTGGGTTGCAACCACTTTGGGGAATCAAATAACCTTTTCACAGGGGTCACCTAAGGCCCTCAGAAAACACTTGTTTACATTATGATTCATAAAAGTAGCAAATTTACGGTTATGAAGTAACAATGAAAAGAATTTTATAATTGGGGCCTGCCACAACACAAGGAACTATATTAAAGAGCTGTAGCATTAGGAAGGTTGAGAACCACTGCTGTAGAGGGCAGTCACATACCTTCCCAGACCCTGAGACATACTTCATGAAGGTCAGGAGCAGAAAGTGCTTGTTCAGTGGTGCAGGATTAGGGGTGGGATTGGGGGGGGTAGCACAGTGTCCAAAAAGGCCATCTTGTTAGGGAGAGTTTGCTGTCAAGGTAGCTGAGAGATGAGGAGTCAAGCAAGAGTGCTGAGAATGCTCTCTGGGGAAGACACTGACCGCGCTGTGAAAGTCTGAAATCGATTTTATATGAAGGATGAAACATGAAAGCAGACACGGAGAGTCAAAGTTTTCAGTGGAGAGGATTAAAGGACATTAAATTGAGCAGCCAGGTTACTATGGGTTAAGATGAGTAGCAGATGAACAGAGAACTCCAATAGCACTGGACACTACTTTTGACCCTTTTCTGTGGGCGCATCAGTTACATCTAGTGCTATGGACTATTTCCCCTAAACACTCATCACACAGCCCACTTTTTACTGTGTGTTTATGACAATACAGTCATAGAACCTTCTCCTTTAAAACTTAACCTCTCTGGTTCGTAACCAATGCCAAGGCCTCCCAGGGAAGCAGATAGATACTGTCACTGCCTCTCCACTCCTAGGGTCTGTTTTCTTTATTGGGGAAAGGGCTGTATGGAATCAGGCCCACAAGAAGAAGGAATGTGTCTTATTGTAGAGATGCCTTAGTTTCTACATGTAAGCTCATGCCACAATGGAGTTTGCTCAGACAAGGGATAAACTAAGCTCATCCATGCTAGGATTAAAGACTGTGAAAGAGTAGTTAAGCCTTGAATCAATTATTCAGTTGATTATGTGTAGACCTTCTGTTAAGAAAGCATGCGGGCTTTGGCCAGAAGAAGAATGAGCAATTTTTTAAAAGCAACAAAAGAATACTAAACATAATTTAGTGGTGGAGTACCTTCTGGGCTGACAAGTATTCCGAGATATTTAATATAGGAGTAGGGTATGACAGACCCCTCTCTCTCTCTGTCTCTTTGTCTCTCTGTCTCTGTCTCTGTCTCTGTCTCTGTCTCTGTCTCTGTCTCTGTCTCTGTCTCTCTCTCTCTCTCTCTCTCTTACACACACATACACACACACACACACACACACACACACACACACACACACACACCACTAGCATCTGGGGGTCAGTATTAGGTAATATTTTAAATTAACTAATTTTCCTAGTAATTGTCTCCTAAATTGTACTCATGCCATTTTACCACTAAAAGCCAGAGTCATAGAATAGTGAGTAGTGCAAGCATAAAGCAGCCCAGGTGCTGTCAGCTTCAGCAATGCACTGTGTGTCTGTTTGGCCCACGGGCTTCTTTCCCCCATCTCCTGCCTCCTCCTTGAGTCATGGCGCAAGATGCAACAGTGTGGGCAGAGATGCCATCTGGAGACCTGTGAGGACCTGCTGAGTGTGTACATTATGGGAAGGTGTGCCAAACTCTGGGGACTCTTTCTCTCTGAACTGGAGGCTAGGAAACGGGGAAACTCATTACCAGGGTGGAGAGCGGCATGGGCATGGGAGCTGCAAGGAGTCTGAGCCCCAAGACATCTGGTAGCCATTTGTCTTGCTGAGTCCTAGGCACACGGGTAGAGCGGTGCCTCTGTCAGGACTCCACTCTGAGCACTGGAGGGCAGCATGCCAAGCAAGGCACGAAAAATTAGCTTAACAAGCACTTACCTGTCATGTGTTCAGGCTTGTTGAGAGCTTGAGGGATTCACAGCTGAGAAAGCTCCTACCCTGGAATCGTTCCCGGCGGTGAGTGGTGGAGTGGGCCACTCACTCTAAATGTGGATCAGATGCCGATTTTAGCCGTGCAGAAGCCAGATCATTGCTCTAAGTGCAAATATTTTAAGACAAAACAGGATTGAATGTGTCATAGAAATAATGGCCTTAAGTTTCAGAAAAATATTGGAAACATTTCTTTTCAGAGATTAATGAGAGGACCTTACTCACAGTGCTGTTTGTATTAAGCTTTGGGTGACATATAAGGTTCCAGGGAAGGAAGCTGTGGATTGCTTAGAACACAGAGCAATTAAAAAAATAAAAGCGGGGGCGGGGGAATGCAACAGTATAGAAGCCTATGCTAGGCATGAAATTGATAAAGAAACCTTTTATGATAAGTAAAGTGAAAGGAGGGGCTCATATGTATGCATGTACATACCCTGACCATAAAAATTATTTAAAAGATTCTCTGAAAACTCTACCCTGAACTTAGGTTATTGCAACCTCATACATCTATTGCTTCTTGAAAGAAAGTTACTGGCATATACCGGCTCAACATTGGACTAATACCACTTTTGTTACTGATCCTCATAGTTAGGAGTAATTATTTAAACACCATTTTATGTAGCTCTTCTCACTTCACCTTTAAAACCACTTTCCTTCTTGGGGATGGAGAGATGGCAGTTAAGAGCACTTACTGCTCTTGTAGCACATGGTGACGCACAACCACCTATAACTTCAGTTCCAGGGGATTTAAAACTCTTTTCTAGCACAGCACTCACATGAATAAGGCCACATTCAGAAACAGATGCATGTACACACACACACACACACACACACACACACACACACACACACTTAAAATAATAAAGGCTACTGCTGCCACACCAGCCAGGGAAACAGGTAGGAAATCTTCACTCTCCTTCCAGTCCTCCAACTTCGAGTTCCCAGTCTCATCTCTAGCCCTATAGCAGCCTACCTGCAGCGGCCTGTCCTCCCTCTATGACTCTGTTTCCTGAGGACTCCACAGATCCTCTTTACAGTTCCATTCTCCTCATTCCTTTGGACCTCTCAGGTGCCCACCCTTCTATGCCATTTCCACTCTTTCTTCTCAGCTCCCCTTACCCAGAAACACTTTTTACCTAGGATCCTAATTACCCACGAGAGCAGGGACTCAGAAATACACCCTAGCAGGTGATCCAAAGTTACCATATACTCCTAAGGTCCAGATAGGGCAACAGAAACCATGAATGGAACACCCAATTAGCAAACACAACACCAAATGTCAACACCTATACTTAAAATCTTCTCAATCCCAGATGCCAGTACACCTGTGTAAAAACACAATAACAGCCAAAACAATATGCCTCCACTAGAACCCAAAATCTGTAGGCCAGGAGAAATGCAATATATCTGAAACACAAAACAAGGACTTCAAAATGTCATTATGAACATGTTCAAGGGCCTTAAAGAGGACAGGAAGATAATCCATTAATGAAATCCATGAATACACAAACAGTGGAATTAGATGAAGAAAACTGTTCAAGCCATGAAAGTGGAATCACTAAAGGAAACACAAAATGATGTTAAACTGGAAATGAAAAATTTATGATCTCAAACAGGGACCACAGAGGCAAGCCTCACCAACAGAATATAAGAAATGGAAGAAAGATTCTCAGGCATTTAAGACATGCTAGAAGAAATGGATACCTCAGCCAAATAAAATACTAATTAAAAAAATCTAGGTATAAAACATCCAGAAAGTCTTGGGCACTTTAAAAAGACCAATTCTAAGAATAATTGAAGTAGAGGAAGGAGAAAAAACCCCAGGTCAAAGACACAGAAAATATTTTCAACAAAATTACTGAAGAAAAATTTCCTAACTTAAGGAAATGCTTATCAAGGTACAAGAATCATACAGAAAAACAAATACACCTTACCAGAAAAGAACTCTCTCATGATACATAATTAATCAAAAAACTAAACATACAGACAAAGATAGAATATTAAGAGTAGCAAGGAAAAAGAATGCCAGACAGGACTGGACAAATGTTATAAAAATCTGAAGAGACCAAAAATACTACTCCAAACTACTGTATTCATCCTGATTTTTTAAACACAATAGATAGAGAAAAAGCATTCCATGATAAAACCAAATTAATAAACATCGATGTATAAAGCCAGCCCAAAAGAAAGAGCTAGAAGGAAAGCTTCAACCTAAAGACATTAATTACATACAAGAAAACAAAAGCAATAAATAATAGCAAATCAGCAAGTCAAAAGAGGGGGAATAAAAACCCCATACCGCAACAAAATAGTGGAAATCCAAATATTGCTCGTTGATAACTCTCAACATTAATGGTCTCACTTCCTCCCAAAAAGAAACAGACTAACATGTGGGATATAAAAAAAAAATCCATCCTTCTACTGCATCTAAAATCATACCTTAACATCAAAGGTAAATATAAGAGTAAAAGAGTAGAGAAACATATTTGAAGCAAATGGACCAAAGAAGCAAGCCAGTGTAGCCCTTTTAATAGCTGTCAAAGTAGCCTTCAAACCAAAACTGATTAGAAGAGATAGGGAAGGACGCTATGTACTCATCAGAGAAAAAGCCCAAGAAGACATTGTAATTATAAAAATCCATTTACCAAACACAAGGCACTTAGGCTCATAAAAGAAACACTACTATGGCTTAAATCACATGTTGATCCTCTCACATTGATAAGGGGTGAGTTCAATACCTCACTCTCTCCATGAGAGTTTGTCTACCCAGACAAAAGCTAAACAGAGAAATTATGTAACTACCTACTGATGTTACAAACCAAATGGAACTAACAGATATTTATAGAACATTTCACCCAAGCATAAAAGAATATACCACCTTCTCAGCAGCTCATGGCACTTTCTCCAAAATTGACCTTAGTGTTTGTGCCAACAGGGTTCTGTTCAGAAAGTCTTTTCATTTGTTAGAAGGACTTCAAGACTACTTCCCATTTTGCTTCTACAAGGTTCAATGTATCTTCTTTTTGTTGTGGTCTTTGATTCATTTAGCAATGAGTTTTGTGCTGGGTAGTAAGTATGGATGTATTTGGACACTATGTGCAGCCGTCTAGTTGGATCAACACCACTTGTTGAAAATGCCTTTTGCTAGTGTGTATGTCTGGCTTATTTATAAAAAATTAGGTGTACATAGGAGTGAGTACTTAGGTTTGTGTCTTGATTTGATTCCACTTTTCAAAGTTTCTCTTTTTATGTCAATATCATGCTGTTTTTATTACTTTAGCTTATTACTTTAGCTCTGTAGTACAATTGTAGATCAGGGATTGTGATACATCCAGCATTTCATTTGTTTAGAATTATATTAGTTATAGTGTGTGTGTGTGTGTGTGTGTGTGTGTGTGTGTGTTCAATAAAAAGCGGAAGTGTCCTTTCAAGTTCTGTGAAGAATTGTGTTGGAAATTTGGGGATAGATTGATTCCCATCTTGAGGAGCCACCACACTGATTTCCATAGCTACAATTCCTTGGACCACAGGAGTAGGTGTGGAGTTATAGACAGGGTCACAGGAGGGGGAAATAGACTAGATGATTGTGGATGGACAACAGAGGGAAGGGCTAGACAGGAATGGGAGGATCAACTATCAAGTGGGGAGAGGGAAGAATCAGGGAACTAAGAGAGGCAATACAAGGAAAGAAAACCAAAATAAAGTGCTATTTACAGGGTAATATAGAAACCTATTACAGTAGATTTTTAAAATGTATACATATTTGAAGGTGATCTAAATAAAATCTCCAAATAATGGGTAACAGAGACCCAACTGGACATCTTGTCACAAAATGAAGCTCCCAGTATTAGGATTGGGTTAACATAAATTGAGCTGTAGGCCAAAGGGTCCCATGGGAAACCCCAAACAACCCTGGCTGTTGACAAGATATAGTTGTTTTCCCTAAAGTGATGGCAAAACCCTATTGCTGAAGACAACATCTATACCAGTCACTGAGCATGAAGAAGTTGAGCTGGTGCATGCATATGGCCTTCACCTCTATGATCTAGTTTTCATGGTACTGGAAAGTACCCTGCATGCTACCAAAGGGGAAAGTAAACACCAACTGAGTTACACACTGAGTACAAACTGTCAACAATAGCAGCCTTCCTGGAAGAGGCATTAGGGTATTAGTGGCATAAAACTTGTGGGAGTGACCAATGAATATCTAATTTGATTTAGCATCCTCTTCATGAAAACCTGAGACTATATAGGCCAGGGACTGGTAGAAAACAAAATATTGCTGTTCTGCTAAAGGAGCATAACAATAAAATAACTTCTAATAAAATTTTGCTATTCTCATAGACTAATGTCTCACTCAGCTATCATTAGAGATGATTTCTCCTGTAGTAGAAGGGAATAAATAGAGGGACCAACAACTGGATACCATGTAGAGAGTGAGAGACCTTGGAACACTCCGTCCTAAGTGGGATGTTTTCATCAATTCCCTTCCTTCAAAGCTTAGAGAACCTTGTGGAAGAGGAGGCAAAAAAAAAAAAAAAAAAAGACTGTAAGAGCCAGAGCTGATGGAGGATACCAATGAAACAAGGCCTTCTAAACACAACAGAAACAATGCGCATATGTACTCACAGAGAAGTTGGCAGTATGTACACGGCTTGTATGGGTTTGAGTCTGATGGAGTCCCAGAACCAAGAGAAATGGGCACAAGCACTCATCCCTAATTCAGAAGCTGTTTCCAGTTGGTGACTTCTTGAAAATGAAAGATCAGTTTTCTCCAAGAAAGTCTGGAAATGTATATACTGTGTATATAAATCAGACTTAAGGCCAGGCCCCATGCAAAACAGCAGATGCCCAACACAAAAAAAATTCAATGGCATGGCAATTTTGAGATTTTTTTTGTTTCATAATTTTTTTACATTAAAGGTATATAGTATCATTTGAAATTTTGTGTTTTATGGGATTTGTGTGTGTGCTGATATGTGTATGTCTCTGTGTCTGTATCTATGTGCTTTTTTTCTTGGCTTATTTTCCTCTCTTCGTTTTGTATTATTCTTGTTTGTCTTGATTTTATCTAAATTAATCTAAATTTTAGATATTTGGAGAAAGAGAGAGAGTGGTGGGGAGGGGGGAGGGGGGAGGATCTAGGAGGAGCTGGTTGAGGGGAAACTATAAACAGAATATATCAAATTAAAAATCTATTTGCAATAAAAAGGAAATGGCTGGAGACATGCCTCAGTGGTTTATAGTACTGGAAGCTCTTGAAGAGGACGTTGATTTGGTTCTTATACGGTAACTCACAAGTATCTGTAACTCCAGTTCCAGGGCATCCAACCCAGTCTTCCGGCCAGCAAGAGCACTTCAAGCATGTGGTACAATTGGATTCATGCGTGCAAAAACACCTGAATACATAAAAACAAATAAATATTAAACATTCACAAATCCCCATCTTTCTCTTCTTTTGTCTTCATGAGTATGCCTCTTATCTGCCATAGTTTATGTGTTCTAGAATCCATCCCTCTTTTAATTCCCAAATAAAAGCAAAACTACGGTGATGAAGGAGGCTAGTCTCCATTGTTATTTAGGTTGAACAATTTTCCCTGAAGATCTAAACATCTTGACAAAAACGAGTCATGCATTGCAGTAGAGGGAAATCTCAATTGGTAGGGCCTAATGGCCCAATTTTCTAAGGCTGATTCTAAGTTGACTACTAACTGTTTAGAGCAGTGCAGCTTATTTTGAAAAAATTTCAATTCCATTATGTAAACAACCATCGTGTTTAGTTCAGTTAGCAAAGCCCTTCCTGAAGGAAGTATGAGTCCATGTGCTGGAACCAGACAAGGATGCTGTCCTGTCCAGTTTTCTCACAGTTGACCACAAGCGTGACTTCTACTTCTAGGTTAGTGTCAATCTATATGCTCAATTCCATGCATTTCCTAGAGGATTCCATATGGAAAAGCTAGGCTTTACCCTTTGCACTTTTTCATTCAGGCATGTACATATTCTAAAGTCCTTCATTTACTCTTCCTATAACACTGTCACATTGCAAACGTTAAAGATGATTCAAAGGAGTGAAAATGTATTTGTTCATATTTCTATTCAATCAGTGCATCTGAGAAAATGCACTGTTTGTCTTTAAATCAAAGCAACTTCAAAATGACATGGTGAAAGTAACTGCATCATCCAAATGAGCAAAGTATAAAAGTAGCATCTATTGCTAATAGGGATATTGTTCATTAAGATTTTTAAAATTTAAGTAATTCAGATTATATTTCACTTGTTATCCCCTCAATGATATCTTCCCATTCCCCCCTCCCTCTTTAATCATATTCCCCTCCCCTAGGTCTGTGAAAGAAGGGGCCCTCCTCCCTCACCATATGATCATAGTCTATCAGATCTCATCCTGGTAGCCTGTTTACCCTTCCTTTAAGTGCAACCAGGACACCCCACCAAGGGGAAGTGGTCAAATAGGTGGCACCAGAGTTCATGACAGAGTCAGTCTCCACTATCCATACAAATGTGGAGAATGTGCTATCTGTTGGCTAGATCTGGACAGGGATTATGGGTTTACTGCATTCATTGTCCTTGTTTGGTATAGTAGTTTGAGCAGAAACCCTGGCTTCATATCTACCAGCCTTGATGGTCTTCTTGTAGGTTTCTAGGACCCTCTGGGTTCTTCTATGTCCCCATTCTCCAATACTGCTTTTATCTGGAGTCCCAATAAGAACTCCCAGCATCAATCCCTATCTCCTGCTAAGTGAAGACTTTCAAGGGACATACATGTTGGGCTAGTGTCTAATTATAAGTGAGTATATACCATATGTATAGTTCTGGGTCTGGCTTAACTCACTTAGGATGATCATTTCTAGTTCCATCCATTTGCCTGCAAGTTTCAGGATTTCCTTGTTTTTAATAGCTGAGTAGTATTCCATAGTGTAAATGTACCATAGTTTCTTTATCCATTCTTCAACTGAAGGACATCTAGGTTGTTTCCAGATTCTGGCTCTTACGAATAAGACCACTAAAACATGGTTAAGCATATGTCCTTGTTGTGTGGTGAAGCATCTTTTGAATTTATTCCAAGGAGTGGAATTGCTAGGTCTTGATATAGCCCTATTTCCAGCTTTCTGAGAAAGTGTGAGATTGATTTCCAAAGTGGTTGTACAAGTTTGCATTGCCACCAGGAATGAAGGAATGGTCTCCATTCTCCACAGCCTCACTAGCATGTGTTGTCCCTTGAGTATTTTTATCTTAACCATTCTGATGGGTATAAGGTGGAATCTTAGAGTCATTTTGATTTTCATTTCTCTGATGACTAAGGATGTTGAGCATTTCTTTAAGTGTTTCTCAGCCATTTGATATTCCTCTGTTGAGAATTGTCTGTTTAATTCTGAGCCCCATTGCTTAATTGGGTTATTTAGTTTGGTGGTATTTAATTTCTTGAGTTCTTTATATATTTTGGATATTAGACCTTTGTCAGATGTAGGTTCAATGGAACATTGGTGAATATATTTTCTGAGTCTGTAGGCTGTCCCTTTGCTCTGTTGACAGTGTCTTATGTCTTACCAGTCATGAGGTCCCATTTATTAATTGTTGGCCTTAGAGTATGGGCTGTTGGTGTTCTGTTCAGGAAGTTGTCTCCTTCTCTAATGAATTCCAGGCTTTTGCCCACTCTTTCTTCTAACAGATTTAGTGTCTCTGGTTTTATGTTGAGGTCTTTAATCCATTTGGACTTGATTTTGTACATGGTGATAAGTATGGATCTACTTGCATTTTTTCCATATGTAGAGATCCAGTTAGACCAGCACCATTTGTTGAAGATGCTATCCTTTTTCCATTGAATAGCTTTGACTTCTTTGTCAAAAGTCAAGTGTTCATAGGTGTGTGGATTTATTTCTGGGCTTTGATCTGACTCCTTTGATCAACCAGACTATTGCTATGCCAGTATCATGCTGTTTTAATTACTGTTGCTCTATAGTACAGCTTGAGATCAGATATGGAGATTCCTCAGGAAGATCTTTTATTGTACAGGATTGTTTTTAGATATTCTGGGTTTTTTGTTTTTCCATATGAAGTTGAGAACTGATCTTTCAATGTCTTTAAAAATTGTGTAGGTATATTGATAGGGATTGCATTAAATGTGTAAATTACTTTTGGTAAAATGGCCATTTTTACTATGTTAATTCCCCTGATCCATGAACAAGGGATTTCTTTCCATCAGCTGATGTCACTTTGAATCTCCTTCAGAGATTTGAAGTTTTTTTTCAAACAAGTCTTTCACTTGCTTGCTTAGAGTTCCTCATCAATACTGTATATTATTTGTGGCTATTCTGAAGGGTACAGTTTCTCTAATTTCTTTCTCAACATAATTATCATTTGTATACAGGAAGGCTATTTAATTTTTTTAGTTAATTTTGTATACAGTAACTTTCTTGAAGCTGTTTTTCAGCTGTAGGAATTCTTTAGGGAAATTTTGGGGGTCACTTATGTACGCTATCATATCAACTACAAATAGAGTTAATTTGACTTCTGCCTTTCCCATTTGGATCTCTTTGATCTCCTTTTGTTGTGTTATTGCTCTAGCTAGAACTTCAAGAACTATATTGAAGAGATATGGAGAAAGAGTGGCAGCCTTGAATAGTCCATGGTTATAGAGGAATTTTCTTGAGTTTCTCTCCATTTAATTTGATGTTGGCTATTGGCTTGCTGTATATAGACTTTATTATGGTTATTAGATATGTGCCTTAAATCCCTAATCTCTCCAAAACTTTAAACATGAACGGCTGTTGTATTTTGTCAAATGCTTTTTTGGCATCTAAGGAGATCATCATATGGTTCTTTTCTTTCAGTTCATTTATATGGTGGATTACATTGATGGATTTCCATATATTGAACCACCTCTCCATGCCTGGGATGAAACCTTGGTCATGGTGAATGATATCTTTAATGTGTTCTTGGATTCAGTTTGCAAGTATTTTATTGAGTACTTTTGCATCAATGTTCTTAAGAGAAATTGGTCTGAAATTCTCTTTGTTGGGTCTTTGTGAGGTTTAGGTATCAAAGTGACTGTGGCCTCATAGAATGAGTTTCATAATGTTCCATCCATCTTTATTTTGTGTAGTAGCCTAAAAAGTATCAGTATTAGCTCTTTTTTTTAAGGTCTGATAGAATTCTGCTCTGAAACCATCTGGCCCTGGGCTTTATTTGGCTAGCATACTTTTAATGACAGCTTCTATTTCTGTAGGAGAAATAGGACTGTTTACCTTGTTTGCCTGATCTTGATTCAACTTTGGCAAGTGGAATCAATAAATAAAATTGTCCATTTCCTTTAGATTTTCAAATTTTGTAGCATATAAGCCTTTAATATGATTCTTTGACCTGATGATTTTTTATATGTCTTTAGTGTCCTTTGTTTTGTCTTCATTTTCTTTTCTCAGTTTGTTGATTTGGATAGGGTATCTCTGCCTTTTAGTTAGTTTGGCTAATGGTTTATTTATCTTGCTGATTTTCTCAAAGAATTTGCTCCTGGTTTTGTTGATTTTTTGATTGTTCTCTTTGTTTCTAATTTATTATTTTCAGCCCCAAGTGTGATTATTTCCAGCCATTTACTCCTTTTGTGTGTTTCTGCTTTTTTTCCTAGGGCTTCCAGATGTGTCATTAAGTTGCCTATATGAGATGTTCCCAATTTCTTTATGAAGGCACTTAGCACTATGAATTTTCCTCTTAGCACTGCTTTCAATGTGTCCCATAAATTTGGGTATGTTGTTCTTTCATTTTCATTGAATTTTAGAAAGTTCTTAATTTCTTTATTTCTTCTCTGATCCAGTTGTCATTAAGCAGAGATTTGTTTAGTTTCCATGTGTGTGTAGGCTATTTTGTTATTTCTATTGTTGTTGAAGTCCAGATTTAATCCATGGTCATCTGATAGGATCATTATTTCTGCTAGTATTATTTCAGTCCTCTTGTATCTGTTGAAGAAGTTTCCCTGAAAAGAAGGTATAATCTTTTGTGTTTGGGTGAAAAGTTCTGTAGATATCTGTTAGATCCATTTGATTCATGACATCAGTTAGTGTCATTATTTCTTGGTTTAGTTTCTGTTTCATTGATCCATTCTTTGGTGAAAGTGGGGTTTTGAAGTTTCCCACTATTAATGTGTAGGGAACAATGTGTGGTTTAAGGTTTGTTAATATTTCTTTTACAAGTGTGGGTGCCCTTATATTGGGGGTGTAGATGTTCAGAATTGTGTTGTCATCTTGGTTGAATTTACCTTTGATGAGTATGAGGTATCTTTTCTCATCTATTTTGATTAATTTTGGTTGAAATTCTATTTTAATTAGATATTGAAATGGCTACACCAGCTTGCTGCTTGTGTCCATTTGCTTAGAATACCTTTTTTCAGACTTTTAGCCTGAGGTAATGTCTATCCTTGTGACTGAGATATTTGTCTTGAATGCAGAAGAATGTTTGGTGTTATTTATGCATCCATTTAGTTAGTCTTTGTCTTTTTATTGGAGAATTGAGACCATTGAAGTTGAGACATATTAATGATCAGTGACTGTTAAGGCCTTGATTTTGATGTTGGTTGCAGTAGAGTGTTTGTGTGGTTATGTTTTGCAACAGTGAAGTTATCTATTTCCTGTAATAATTTGGTTGTAGATTGTCACTTTGAGTTGGAGTTTTCCTTCTAGTAACTTTTGTATGGCTGGATTTGTGGATAGGTACTGTTTGAATTTGTTTTTGTAATGGTATATCTTGTTTTATCCATCAATAGTTATTGAAATTTTCACTGGGTATAGTAGGCTGAACTGGTATCTCTTGTCTCTTAGGGTTTTCAGGACCTCTGTCTAGGTCCTTCTGGTTTTTACGGTCTCTGCTGAGAAGACAGGTGTAATTCTGATAGGTTTGCCATTATGTTACTTGGCCTTTTTTCCTTGCTGCTTTTAATATTTTTCTTTGTTCTATATATTTTGTGTTTTGATTATTATGTGGCAGGAGGATTTTCTTTTCTGGTCTATTCTACTCAGTGTTCTGTAGGCCTCTGGTATGTTTATTTTCATCTCTTTCTTTATATTAGGGGAATTTCTTCTATGATATTGTTGAAAATATTTTCTGGGCCTTGGATCCAGGCATCTGCTCTTTCCTCAATGCCTATTATCCTTAAGTTTCATCTTTTCATGGTGTCCTTGATTTCCTGAATGTTTTGTGTTAGGAAATTTTCAGATTTACCATTTTCTTTGATGGTTGCATCAAGTTCTACAATTGTATTTTCTACTCCCCATATCTTGAATTCTATTAGAGAAGCTTGCCTCTACATTTCCTGCTTTCTTCTCTAAGTTCTCTCATTCCTGGCTTTCTTTTGTCTGTGCTTTTACATCATTTCCATTTTCATCTTCAGATCTTGAACTGCTTTATTGATTTCCTTCATCTGATTGTTTGTATTTTCCTGAAATTTTCCAGTGATTTCCTCATTTCCTCTCTATAGATCTCTTTAATGTCTCCAATCTGTTTGGCTGCATCTTCCTGCATTTGTTTACAGACTTTATTTGTTTCCTCCATTATCATCCTCATTACTAATCATTTGAAGTCATTTGCTTATGCTTCAGTCATGTTTGTGTTCCTAGGCTTGAATTCTTTGGGATCGCTGTGTTCTGAAGATTCTATATTGTTTTGGTTTTTATTGTTTGTGTTTTTTACTCTGCCCTTAGTCATCTTACTTTCTCTGACATTGGGAGGTAGTTTCTGGTGTCCTTAACTAGTTGTTGAGAGCAGTTCGTTGATGAATGTCTATAAGTAGAGAACCCTCACCTGTGGGCATCAGGGAACTATTACCAGGATCAGGCAGGTAACCTGGTTTCAACTCCAGGGCACTTTGCTCCAGACCCTGGGCTCAGAACTAGGTCATCCTGGCAGGCAGCATGACAGTGTGCACGCAGATGTGGGACTGAAGGAGCCAAGAGTTCTACATCTTAATCCGGAGGCAGCCAGTAGGAGACTCTGTTTCTATACTAGTCATAGCTTGAGCATAGGAGACCTCAAAGCCCACCTAAACAGTAACACACTTCCTCCAACCAGGCCATGCCCATTCCAAAAAAGGCCACACCTCTGAATAGTGTCACTCTCCACAGACAAACACTGAAACACATGAATCTGTGGGCACCAAACCTATTCAAAGCACCACGTAGTTAAATTATTGGAAAAGCTACGATTTTGAAACATTGATTGACATGTTAAATATACAGTTTGGATATGATCACTCAACCTCATGAACTTATTTGGATTAGTTTATAAGTGGTATTTACAAAGAATTTATGCAGTAATTTAAAATTTCAAACACATTTTTAGTTTCATTTTCAAATAAGACATATCTAAATATACTTCTTATATTTCTCAGGCAACTTAAGTTACCTAATATTACTGGATACCATATATTCCAGTACCCTTAATATTGCTGGCAAAATATCTTTTATTCAGCTGATGTAATTATTGTCTTGGTGACTTTTGCTGAATAAGCTCATCTTTTCTACCCCTTTCTGAATTCTTGCTGGCTGTTCCAACTCAACCGTTCTTTCTCAAACTCCTCTCCAAGCTGACTTATTCAAACTGAGTTCTTTCAGCTCCCATCTGAATTGCTCTGTTTGGCCTCAAAGTAACTCTGGCAACTTTTTCTAATCTTCTTGCCCCTCCTTATTTGGCTTCAACTTCCTTTGCTGACCTGCACTGAACTGCACCAATTTACAACCTCAACTGCCACAAACTGCTGAACAAGCTCAACTCCACTGCACTGACTCCACCCTGACCACAACTCAACTGAACTCCACTGTGAACAGACTGGCTACACTGTACTGGGCTGAACTCAACTCTACTGTAATGTCTTCTCTACTGAACTCTCTCTCTCTCTTGTACTCTCCTCAACTGTACTGTCATCTCTACTTTCTCAATTGCACTCTACTCTCCCCTGCTCTTAAGTAACTTCTCTTGTCTGTCTGTTTTTGTTGGAGTCCAGCATATCCTATCTCTGACTCATCCTGCCAGATCTTTCTCTGATTCCTCATCTCTTTGTCTGTCGTTCAATTGGAAGTCTTTGTTTGGGATTAAAGGTATGGTCCAGGGATGGGTGTGTCTGTATTCCAGCCAGAGGGATTAAGGGTGTGTGGCGTGTCTGCGTTGCATCCTGTTCTCACAGACTGAAGAGGTCTTTGGATGTGATCAGAGCAGCCATGTTGCTCGAATAAAAGTCCTCCACAGTTGCTAGCTCGCCCGTATCCCAAGAATAGAAGCAATTGATTCCATCATTAGTTTCAGAAACTAACTTTTCCATGATAATTTCCATGGTAATTTTCATAAAACCTAAATGGAAATCCAATTTATTAAAAACTCATCTTTTCTTCATGTCCTCATTTTCAATTTAATTGGAACATTAATGTGAGTTTGAGACTAGATAAAAAAATTGAATTAAAAACTGAAAAAAAAAATCTTTAATGTAATGTATTGGTATTATCCTGACTGTCAAATACTGTTATTTTTGGCCTATGGAATGTTGAGTCTGGAGGTCCAATTGCCTCTTTGGAACTAGTCCATCATGGAGACCAAGCTCCCATGCTATTCAGAAGCCAGTTGCAGTATGTGTATATTCTTTAAATGTTTTCCATTATTTTTAATAATTTCATGTATGTATACCCCATCATTATCTCTACCATCAATTTCTCTCTTCCCAACTCCTTGTGGGCTCTCCAACATGATTCCCTCCCAATGTCATTACTTTTTAAAAAATAATCTTCTATAATAAGATAGTGCTGCCTATTTGTGCACAAGGGAGGGGAATCTAATGGAGCAGGGGGGAATGTTAACTGTCACACCTTTACAAAAGTGTGATTCTGCCACACTTGGCAACTGTCCACTCACAATGGGGTGGAGTCTGGAGATCATCTGTTTCATCTATGCCATATATTGGTAGATTTGATCTTGTGAGAGGTCCTATGTAGCTAATCACAGATTCTGTGATTCCATATATTGTGACAGCCAAGTCACAGTTACAGGACTGCTTTACTCCTCCCCACCCTCCCTTTTTACATTCTTTCATCATGGTCTTCTGTATGTCCTATGGCATTCCCTGAGCATTGCTGTTGGTGGTCGCCTGGTTAATGTAGATGACATACCTATAATTGAACACATGCTCTCCTATTCTCTGTACTTTGAACATTTATGCATCTCTGTGGTGATTGTTATCCACTGCAAAAAGAAGCTCCTCTGAATAAGCTGTGAGCAAACAGAGTCTAAAAGTATAAACATAAATATTCTGAAGACAATTTGACCGCAGGTAAACTTAGCAAACTAACAATAGCAGTTTCTGTCCTAAGGCCCATGACTTCTCCAGCTAGGAGTTTTTGAACAAGATCATAGTACCAGGTATGATATGGTAGCTTCCTGTGAAGCAATCCTCAGACCCAACTTGGAAGATGTTTATTTGCCCTAAATCAGTTGTGATACTATTGTACTAGTAGGTACATCTTGCCTGCCAGGTCAGCATTACAGCACACAGGTCCAGAACTCAGTAAAACTACTGATGTCTTTCTCTTCCTCAGTAGTAGGCATTACACCTTTTGGAAGTATGAAAGCTAGCTAGCATAGAGGAAACCCTCTGGTTGTCTTAAAATTGATCTCTCCATGTACTATATGCAAAGTGTATGCTGTTCAGAATCTGAGTCTTGCCGTGTAGTTATGGTTGGTGACCAAAAGCAATGACAATGGCATGTATTGTCTTGGGGACTTCCAGGGTCTCCATGATCAGTAACTAGTAGAGAAACATTTTATGCCTTCTTTTAAAGGAAATATTTTCATAACCTCAGCAATATTAAATGAGACCATTTCATCTTCATATTATTTAAATATGCATAATCATACTGCTAGGCACCAACCCTTGCTTTTCACTTCACAGCGCTCTAAAGTAAAAGTAAAAATTACAAACCAAAGCCAAACAATTACAAAAGCCAAAAATCAATTTAAAATTTCCACAGTAATTTGTTTTGTTGAAAGAAAATTGCCATTTCCAGACTGTAGCGTGGTCATCCCTTTGATTTTTAACGAATCATCTGACTTTGTTGGATCAAAGTCAGTTTTCTCACTACTTCTTGTGCTCTCTCAGAACCTTCCTCCCTGCAGTTCACAGTGATGTCATTTGGAGTTCACACAGCAAGGATGCATCATTTGAATACTAAATATGCCTCTGCTCTTTTCTCATTAGCCTGGGACAATTAAAGCAGCACCATTTGACTAGTGACAACTCATTTATAAACATAATTACAAACTTGGACACTGGAACTGAGAAGAAGGGTTTGGGAATGAAGTAGTCATACCAACAATTTAGGATAAACTATTCCTTAATTTAAAAATTGTTTAGCTACGATTCTAAAAAAAAAAAAAAATCAAAATGTCTTGCAGTGAGATGTAAGACCTCTAAAATCTGTCCTTGGTTTTCAGTTTATAAAAACAATCCCAAAATAACTCTCATGGAGTGCTATTTCTCACCCCATGTAATTTCTATCCTCCTTCAGTATGACTTTGGAGGGGACTGCAGATAAAAGCTGGAGGCTGGATATCAGGTAGACCCAGAAGTCAGATCAACATGGTGTAGGTGCATGTGGACCATGTAGCTTTGACATCTGGTTAGTCACCATAACTCACCAGAGTAAACTGTGACATATGTGTACAGCATACATTTCCCTTGATAATAGCCCTTTGAGATCCCCCAAAAAGCCTAGTGTTGTCTTGTAGGCAAGTATCTTGCATCACTAATAAATTCAGCATCTCCATGTTGGTGAGACATTCACATGAGAAGGTAAAGCAATTACAACAGACTTTATGCAGGACATTAAATAGAGGTGAAAACAGGCTCTAGCAAGCTTTGGTGGTTTCTGCTTTGGCCACAGATGCCTACCAGTATATAATGATGCTATTAAGCAAGAGACTGATCACAGCTGTGCTGGATAGTTTTATGTCAAATTGACATACACTAAAGTCACCAGAGAGGAGGGAGCCTCAATTAAGAAAATGCCTCTATAATGTCAGGCTGTAGGCAAGCCTGTAGCACATTTTCTCAATTAGTGATCAGTAGTGGAGGGCCTAGCTCATTGTGGGTGGTACCATCCCTCAGCTAGTGGTTCTGGGCTCCTTAAGAAAGGAAGCTGATTTGCCTTTCTCTGATGACCAAAGGCACTGAGCGTTTCTTTAAATGTTTCTCAGCCATTCCATACTCCTTTGTCGAGAATTCTCTGTTTAGTTCTGAGCCCCATTTCTTAATTGGGTTATTGGGTTCAGTAGTGTTTAATTTCTTGAGTTCTTTATATATTTTGGATATTAGACTTTTGTCAGATGTAGGGTTGGTGAAGATCTTTTCCCAGTTTGTGGGCTGTCACTTGGTTCTTTTGACAGTGTCTTCTGCCTTACAGAAGCTTCTCAGCCTCATGAGGTCCCATTTATTGATTGTTGATCTTAAGGCCTGGGCTGTTGGTGTTCTGTTCAGGAAGTTGTCTCCTTTACCAATGTGTTCCAGGTTTTTCCCCACTTTTTCTTCTAACTGATTTAGTGTCTCTGGTTTTATGTTGAGATCTTTACTTTAATTTAATGTTGAATTTTATGCATGGGGATAAATATGGGTCTAATTGCATTTTTCTATATGTAAACATCCAGTTAGACCAGCACCATTTGTTGAAGATGCTATCCTTTTTCCATTGAATAGATTTGGCTTCTTTGTCAAAAATCAAGTAACCATATGTGTGTGGATTCATATCTGGGTCTTCTATTTGATTCCATTAATCAACCAGCCTGTTGCTGTGCCAGTACCGTGCTGTTTTAATTACTGTTGCTCTATAGTATTGCTTAAGATCAGATATGGAAATTCTTCTGGAGGATCTTTTATTATAATGGATGTTTTAGTTATTCTGAGTTTTTTGTTTTTACTCAAGACACAGCTATTCCACTCCTGGAAATATACCCAGAAAATGCTCCACCATTAACAAGGACATATGTTCAACCATGCTCATAGTGGCCTTATTCATTATAGCCAGAACCTGGAAACAATTTAGATGTCCCTCAGTTGAAGAATGGATAAAGAAACTGTGATATATTTATACTATGGAATACTATTCAGCTATAAAAAAGCAAGGAAATCCCAAAATTTGTGGACAAATGGATGGAACTAGAAATGATCATACCGAGTGAGTTAACCCAGAAGCAGAAGGACTCACATGGCATATACTCATTTATAATTGGACACTAGTGCAAGAGGCATGCCACATGAAAGTCTTCACTTACCAGGAGATTGCCATAGATATGAGGACATCCTATTGGGACTCTAGGTGAGAGATGTAGGAGAGAATGGAGAAATAGAGGGATCCAGAGGGTCCTAGAAACCTACAAGAACATCATGATGGGCAGAACTGGACCCAGGGGTTCTGCTCAAACTACTGCACCAACCAAGGACAATACTTGCAATAAAAATTGAACCCCTTCTCAGATCTAGGCAATAGACAAGACATTCTCCACGGCTGAGTGGAGAGCTGGGATTGACTCAGACATGAACTCTGGTGTCCATATTTGACCACTTCCCCATGGTGGGGAGGCCTGGTGACACTAGTCAAGATGAGACTTGATAGCCTATGACAATATAGTGGGGGAGGAGGTCCCCTTAGGTCACAGAGATAGGGGAGGGGAATAGGGTGAAAATGGGAGGGAGGGAGGAATAGGAGAATACAAGGGATGGGAAACAATTGAGATGTAATTTGAGTAAATTAATTAAATAAACAAAAACAAAAAACCTAACAACAACAAAACAGGAAGCAGGCTGAGTAAGTCATGATGAACAAGCCAATAAACAGCACTCATCCATGGCCTCTGCATCAGCTCCTACCTTGCTTGAGTTCTTGTCCTGACTTCCTTTGATAACAATGTGATGTGAATGCATGAGTCATAAGCTGAATAAAGCCTTTTCTTCCCAACTTTCATTTGGCATTCCATTAGAGCCATAGAATGTCTAACTGAGTTGGTACTAGCATGGTGTGGTTTTGCTGTGACAGGTCTGCCAAGTTTTGGGGGTGGATTCTGGAAAGACCTTGCAGCCTTAAGCTAGAAAAGCACATTGAGTGTTGAGACTTCATTGGGAATTTCTTTAGGAGCTTTGAAGATGAGACTATTGAGAGCAGTACAAATGATGGCAGCCTGGCTGTGAAGTCTGAGAGGAAAGCAAAAACTGTACTGGTACCTTTGAGTAAATTTGTGGTTTTGGTCAGCTAGGGCTGAAGAAATCATTTGTGATTAACAAGATATCAGAATGACCAAAGGGAAACCATAATGGGTGCTGGTCAGCTGGGACTGACGAATCAGCTGTGAATAGTGAGACAGTATCACTGATGTAAAATCTTGTAAATTTTTCCTCTGAGCCAGCACACAGAGTCTGTGTTTCAGATGTGGCCGAGGTTGTTCCTTGTGTTGACAGCTGAACTTGGGAGTGTAAAGGTCATGCAGGTGGTACTGGTTTTGTTTTGTTTTTGCTTTCGAGACAGGGTTTCTCTGTGTAACCTTGGCTGTCCTGGGCTCACTCTGTAGACCAGGCTGGCCTCAAACTCACAGATATCCGCCTGCCTCTGTCTCCCGAGTGTTGGGATTAAAGGCATGCACCACTACATGAAGTAGACAAGGATAGAAGCTGAGGCTTGGCAGTGTGCAGCAGGGCTGGAGTCCCTGAAAAAAAAAAAAGCCTATGAGAGGTTGTCTGTCAAAGCATGTTCCAGTTGCAGCAAAAGACCCCAGCATTTTGAGATACCAATACTATGGGATGGCCAATAAGAACAGTATCAGTGGTGGAGTGGAGGCTGCCTGAGCTTAAATGACCAGCTGTGTGTGCAGCAGAGGGCAGAGCCAGAGGAGCGACCCAAGCCCACTGGAGGAGCCCAGATGATGGTGCGTGAATTGCAGATATTGGACATTAAATTATTTCTACTGTTGGAGTTTGGTTTTGCTTTGTTCAAATTGTGACTCTGTTATGGTTCTTCTCTCTTGAAATAAAGTATTTAACCTAATTTTGATTTTTTTTTTTTACAGGAGCCCACAGTTGAGAGATTTAGATTTTTAAAAGAATTTTTGAATGTTTAAGAAGACTGGATATTTTAAAGGGACTGAACTTTTAATGTGTTTGAATTTGTAAAGACTGTGAGACTTTGAAAGTTATTTATATTTTAAGTGTGAGATCTTGGTTGTAGCTTAAGGGTGATGTGTTTGTGGGCCAAGTTGACAAAAGGTCTATTGTGCTGCATAGTTTTATGTCAACTTGGCATAAGCTAAAGTCATCTGAGAGGAGGGAACCTCAATTAAGAAAAAGGCTTCCATAAGATCAGACTATAGGCAAACTTGTAGAGTATTTTCTTAATTAGTGATTCATGGGGGAGGGCCTTGCCCATTGTGGGTGGGGCCATCCCTGGGCTACTGGTCCTGGGCTCTATAAGGAAGGTGGCTGAGCAAGCCATGGGAAGCAAGCCAGTAAGCAGCAACCCTCTGTGGCCTCTGCATCAGCTCCTGCCTCTAGGCTTCTGCCCTGCTTGAGTTCCTGTCCTGTCTTCCTTTGATTATAAAATGAGGTATGGAAACATGAACTGAATGTACACTTTTCTTCTCAACTTGCTTATGGAAGCCTTAAAATCTCAATGCTATCAATATTGTTTCATCACAACAATGATAATTTCAGCTAAGACAACAAGCATCCTAGTCTATGAGGTCTGGGCTCTACTGTGGACCTACTTTACTAAACCTGAATATTCTTGAGCAACGGAGTTTGTCTCTAGAACAGCGGTTCTCAACTTTCCTAATGCTACAGCCCTTTAATACAGCCCCTCGTGATGTGTGACCCCTGACTATAAAAATATTTTTGCTACCACTTCATAACTGTAATTTTGTCATTTCTGTGATTTGTAATGTGAATATCTGATATGCAGGGTATCTGATAGGCAATTCCTGTGACAGCATCTTTTGACCCACAGGAGCATCCAGGAGCATTGTGTGCCCTGCTGCTATAAAGGAATATTGATAGCATGTAGATTTTAAGGCTTCAGTAAGGACCAAACAAAAACAAAGCTGAAAAACACCTTAATATATCCTTAGTGCAGAGCAAGTGCTTACTATTTTGAGATATTATTAATGTTTAATATGGAACTGGGCATTGACATGTAGATGTGGGGAAGTATTCTAGAAACTTCTTTGCTGATAGCTCCAATAATTAGCTCTAACCTGGCTCACCTGAGGAATTTTAAGCCCTTGTTTAGTGATATGGCTCAATTGAAAGTTTTAATATCTTTTAGCTGGTTCTAAGAAGCAAAGGCTGAGATTCAGTTATTGCTCCAAGAGATCCCTTAGTGAGCATGATCTTGTGGCACAAACACTAGAGGTCCAGATCTCCAGTTCTGACTTGACAGTTGCTCTTTGGTATCCTTGGATAAGATACCATCCATTTTCCCCTTTATACAGAATGAAGAACAGACGTCACAGGTCTGAAGTTACCTGCTTTATAAGCTCAGAATAGAGAAAACAAAATCTTAATAGTCCCCAAGGTTCTAGTCCTAACTCCAAGTTACCTTACAAAAAAATAAATCTCAAATCAAAAGAATAGTTATTTTTTAATTTAATTTTATGTACATTGACCTGAGGGTGTCAGTGCCTTTGGATCTAGAGTTACAGACAGTTGTGAGCTTTCGTGTGGGTGCTGGGAATTGAACCCAGATCCTCTGGAAGAACAGCCGGTGATCTTAACCTCTGAGGCATCTCTCCATCCCCGAATAGTTTTTTTTTTAATGATTGGCTTGAAGTTAAGTAGAAACAAACATGAAAAATTCATCTTTTTTCATCTACTTATAAATATAAAAAAGTGCTTAGGTGGTTGGTATTTGGAGAAACAAAACCCAGGATTTTAACTGCATGTGGGAATTAAACTAGAAAAGCTCTATTTAGGACAGTTTCCTTCTACCACTTAAACAAGAATACCAAAAACTTCACACTGTCTTGTATAACAATATGGATCCTGAGTTATGATAAGGTAACCTTTGTGTTCTATGTAGTCCTGGCTGCCAAGTTTCTGAATTTTATGGACAAGTTTATTTGCTTAAGGTTTAAGGTCATACTTATGTTGGCTTTTGATTATACTATCAGCCCCAATTTGTAATTTAGTCCTTGAATGTGTGTGTGTGTGTGTGTGTGTGTGTGTGTGTGTGTGTGTGTGTGTGTTTGTATACCTAGATTTTAGTAACTGAGCTTTTGACACTACATTGAAGGGTTGGAGAGATAGCTCAACAGCTAAGAGTGCTTGCTCTTACAGAGGATCTGTGTTGTGTTTCCAGTACCCACATGGCAACTTACAACTATCTGTAACTCTAATTCCAGATGGTCTGGAATGCTACCCTCTGGCAGCCAAGATGCACATACATACATTTGCCAAAACACTCATACACATAAAATAAATAAATCTGTATAAAAAAATAGAAACTATACTGAAGGAAAAATTTAATACCCATTATGTAATATGCACATCACATAAAAATGACTGTGTTTATAATAATCTGCGACTTATGAAATCCTTTCATGTTAAGAACTTCACAAGTATTCGAAAGTGGTAGCAGTTAAACTACAGCGAGCCATTAAATTGAATAAAGCAGAGGGAATTTCGTGATAAAATACAGAAGATTGTATATTAGTTTCATAGTAAGCCTTTGGAAGAAAAGGTTTCATTCCAATTTTATATATGAGGAAATGAATGCATGTAAAGGTAAGCTGATTTCCTCAGTGGTACCTGTCCTGTAAGTGAGTTATAGCAAAGACCTATATTCCATAATAAATTTCAGGCATCTCCATGGTACCAGTGTAATGTGGAGTGGGAACTGAGTTTCGTGTGACTCAGACACGTCAGTCCTTCAGCATCGTTGCAGTGCCTCCATTCTCCGATGTTTCACAGGGCACATTTTCTTTCTTCACCCTCATGTCCCTTCATTGTCTGCTCACCCCTGTTTCTCTATTGTGTCTCGGGCTTTGTGTTTACCTTCTCTGTCCTTTCTCCTAATGAGTCTGATACCTTCCCGGGACGTGGGCCTTTTACTTCCTCCCTGTGTGTCTGGAACTCCTCTGAAGCCTGTCCTAGTGTTCCCAAGGTGAGCCTTTTGTTGTCCTGGCTGTGATCATTTCTACTCCAGTCTTTGTGCTGCTTGGCTGGAAAGAAAAAAATCTGCTGAGTTGTTTTGTCAAATGCTGGTTCTAGATGCCAACTCCCGTTGACCCTTTGGGAAGAGGAAACTGTTCACAACTTGGAAGCCCCACAGCTCTCTGCATTGCTCCTGTGATAGCTAGGCTCTTGTCTATGCAAGGCCGGACTGCTACAGCACCACCTTTGCATACATGCTTGAAGTTTTCATTTAGTGCTTGTGTGAAGTTTTAAATCTATGTTGCACCCTCTGGTCTTTCCAAGTCGAGGCTGCTTTCCCATTGGCTCTTTCCTCCCTTCCACATGGTGCCCCAACCACAAAGACACACATTCCTCTAAGACAGGATCTGCCTTCTTCTTTTCCTGTGTGCTGACTCCTTTTCAAAGAAGACTCTATGAGCATTTGAGAATGTCCAGTTTCTTTAACTGGCCAGTGTTAGGCCCTGGGATCTTTCAGCTTGTGTGATACATTTATTTTAAAATCAAGGATTATCTTTTTCTTGGAAATGCTATATAGCCATGCTGTTGATCTCAATCCTGGAGGAAGGAAGCAGTGCTTATGTTTTCCAGAGAGCACTCAACTTCATTGTAATATTCTCTACAGGCTTTTAGAGACCATGTTTTTCCAGATGGTAAGATTATGATAATAACATTTGGATTACACCAGGATTTAATTATGATATTATTCATGCACAGGGCTATTTCTGTTTCAGTATAATTTCAGCCAATAATAGTTTTCTATATTCAGTTAAAAAACTTTTTTCTTCTTTGTCATTTGGTATGTATTTGTATTGAAATCAACTGTTATCAGGTATGCCTCCCAGCAGATGTCTAACTTTTTTAGCAATTGATGTTCTACAAACTATGTTCTTCTTCCTTCCTTCCTCCCTTCCTTCCTTCCTCCCTTCCTTCCTTCCTCCATTTCTTCCTTCCTCCCTTCCTTCCTTCCTCCCTCCTTTCCTTCCTTCCTCCCTCCCTTCCTTCTTCCATACTTTCCTTCTATTCTTGGGCTGGGGAGCATTGAGATAGGGTTTCTCTGCATAGCTTTGGCTGTCCTGCACTCATTTTGTAAAATAGCCTGGCCTTGAACTCATAAAAATCCACCTGCTCTGCCTCCTGAGTGCTGGAATTAAAGGTGTGTGCCACCACACCAGGTCACATTTCTTTCTTTCTTTTTGAGATCCACTCAATTTTCCATATGTATTTGCAGCAGAGTCTAGTGAGAGCTGCCTTGTGTATCTTACTTCATTTTATCCTCTGTAAAAAACTGGATTTGAGGTAGATGGTGGCCAAAGGCTTTTTCATGTTGGATAGTTTATTTTAAAAATATCTACAACTGCCAATCTAAAACTTCTTAAGTGACACATGTAAAGCAATGATTTAGTTTAAAAAATGATGCTTTAAGTTATTTTGAATCCTAAAAAGGGACTGAAAATTGAAACTGTTTCTCTCACTAGGTAAGCAATTATTTGTATAGTTCACACATGCTTTTTTCTATATTAATTCTCTTTTCGTTTCTCCCTATTTTTGCTGTGATTAAAGTATCTGTATTGGCACAGATCCTAGGAGAGTTTAGAAAAATAAAAGTTTAAAAAACTATGCTGAAATTTTAGAGTAATTGCTTAGTAATTCTAGTATAGAACTATATCTGTATTTTGAATATAAATCAATATAACTTTGAAAGATGTCCCACATTTGGAAAAAAATTTAAGAAACTGTTTCTTTATCCTAACCAGATGGTTTGATGGCCCTTTGGAGCCTGTGATTTCCTTATATTGGGAGGAGCACAACGTAAAATGTTTGCTTTCTCTGGCCCTGTTTGTCTCCATACCTTACCTTCAGCCAACATACTTGAATTTCATGGCATCAGTCAGGCACTCCTTGCATATCGCATGTGGTTTAATGTTTATGGAACTTAGATGCTTGTCATCTAATGGGGACATACAGTCTTGTGAGCCACTAGGGCTTCTCAGAACTCTTTCAATTCTCAACGGTCTTTAATTTGAAGAGGCAGTCACTAATGCTTTAAGTAAGTTCTTTTGACCTCTCCATCTGCTTGCATTAAACTAAGAAACATTGTTCACTGTGCTTCCACAGTCCCCAAGCGGGAAGTGGACAGATTACTGTCTCCAGTACCCAGAAGACAGTATCTGGTCTTCCCTGTCTGCTCCCTCTTCCTTCAGGATTCACAGCACACTGCCTTCGGAGGGGAACTGTGGGAGACAAGAGCATACAGGCCTGGGGTCTGCTATAGAGACTTGAAGATTTTCATTCAGTTTATCTTTTTTACTTCAGGTATTCAACCTATAGCAAGTGACTTTGCATTTTATATAAACATTCTTCACTGGGAGATATGTAAATCTACCTCATAATTAAGGGATTATATTTCTTTTGGCCACTTAGCAGGCCATTCTCAAGTTCCCTAGAATTTTGTGCACTGATAACTCTATGGTATTATTGCAAGCTAGAGATCCTGCTCTTTAGAAGACTCATATCTCTTTGAAGATACATTGTTTGTTATATTCATTTATTTCCTATAGCTCCAAGGACAGTTTTTAGGGTGATTTAACTCATTCACTTTTTGCTTTGGTTTGACCAGTTCTGATGAGGGTAATATATTCAACCTCATTTTCTATAGTCAAACTAAGTGTTTTGACTAAATATTTGAAACTAGCAAATTATTTCAATGCTAGTCACTCCATATATTTTGTTACCTGTCATTTATATTATAACACATGTTTCTATAACAGACTCTAAGAAAAGAAACAGTAAAAAATAAAAATTGTATCTAAAAGTTAACAGCTTATTAAACTTGATAAAATTTCTATTAGTATATGACAAACTGCCTAGATGGAGGCAGGAGTTGATGAGGAGCTTGGTCTGTTCAGCAGAGACAAATTCATTGCACTTAATTTGAATGAAAGCCCAAGCTAGAAGCAACTAGAAATGGAAGAGTACAGTTAGGTGAGACCTTGGAAGACTGCCTATCAGTTAGATAAACCTTAGTTACACACATCTGAGTACTCTGCTTTTAGGAAACCCAGGGGAGAAATAATTTTATATTTCCTATTTATCTATTAAAACAATTTATGGATGTTAAATCAGGAATATAGGAAAAGTATTAAGGATTAGAGGTGGGAATATGCATGAGAAATAAAGCATATTCCAGAAGTGACCATAAAAATATCTCTGGTTTCATATTCACTGCTAGAATGTTTTTCCCCTCCTGTCAAGTGGCAAAATCTTTACCACCTCCTACTGGAGCTTGATCTTCCGCTATTGACTAGACTTAGAGTAACTGACTTCTGAGGCTAGGTCTCCAATGAGAAAACAGCTTCTGTCTCTCTCGGGACATTGCCTTGTGAGCCTGAGTTGTAATCTGTGAGATCTAGTATGGCCACCTTCCATAGAATGCTTTCCATTCACCCTCTAAAGCTACCACCTAAACTAATGCACCGAGGGCCAATTCAGGTAGGATAGGATTGATGCTTGGTCATTCTTCACAGGCGTATCCTCTTACTGTTTCAGCTCCAGCCCTTGTCTACTTTTGACCACAGAAGAAATTCCAGGGCATAATTGCCATTTGTGACTAGTTCACAAATTTGAGATCCTCAGAAATGATTATTGTTGTAGACAAGTATGTATAGCAGTAGCCAGAAAAGACCTTAAGCATACTCCAATCTAAAATAAGATATCAGTCTTGAAGACTTACGTAAGCCAAAAAAATCAGTTATAGTGTGGTGAAGGTAGAGTGAATAGTCCAAAGAAAAGCATGAACCATGTTCTGTGAACTGAGAAATGTGAGACTTTACTGTCTTGCCACTGAGTTTGAAGACTACAGAGGTTGGGGGCATTCTTGGCCAGTTAACTGAACCCTGACTTAGGAATATAAATTTGGTACATAAAGAAAATGCCAGCTAGAATGAATATATGTATAAAACTTAATTATAGTATCTTATCCAACCCCTATGGAAGATTAGCATTTCTCTGATGCTTTGCCATATGGCAAAGCCAATCCCATGTTTTCACATGTTTAAAATTCATGTCTGTTTCACTTGACACTTCCCCTCTGTGGAAGATGCCAGGATTTGTGGCATTCTCTGTGTTTCCCAAAACTATACACTTAAAACGTATCCCTCAGGATCTGAGAAAATGGAGATATGACACAAAGCCCTTGCTTTTAAAAAGCCCACAACCTTGTCAGAAGATACAAATGTGCTCAGAGTGGCAGTGTAGGAGACAGTGAGTTATGAGGGAGTCTACTTCAGAGAAAATAGGTAGCAGGCAGGAATAAATGAATGACCACAGAGAGGAAGTCTTATTCAAATGGAATCATTAGAATTCAGCTAGCTCATGCTCAAAAGGAAGGAGAGAATTCCTGGTGGAGAATCCAGGAAGAAAAATAATCCCAAAGACAAAGCATGGTTTATGTGGTGAACAGCAAATAGTTTAGAGTTCAGAGTACAAGACAAAACTAGGGATAAGAGATGAGCTTAGTGATGGCAGCAGGAGCCAGCTCACAGAGAAGCCTGCATTCCCATATGCTGAGCGCTCCTTCTGGAAGGAGATAGAGAGTATCTCAAAGATCCTGAGCGGTTGAGCCTGCTCACTCAGATCAGAATTATTTCTCAT
Organism: Acomys minous; assembly: GCF_964271855.1. Classification (NCBI taxonomy): domain Eukaryota; kingdom Metazoa; phylum Chordata; class Mammalia; order Rodentia; family Muridae; genus Acomys; species Acomys minous. The sequence continues at coordinate 91,693,456 of NC_140489.1, read as the reverse complement.
GTGGTTTTATTTTTGATGCGTGCTTTCTGGGCTGGGACACGCGTTTTGATGAAAAGTCATCTCACTTTTGCCTACTTTAGATGCCATCTCCTTTTCCCTAGTGGATAGCATTCACTGTAATGGTTGGGCCTAATGTAGCCTGAAGTAATTGCAACTGTGCAGGAGGTGATCTGTTTCAGAGTGTTTCCCAGTCTCTGTTCTTTCTGGAAATGTGGATTTTCATGTCATGAACCTTTCATGGGGGCCATAATGACATTAATTGTAATAATTTATGGACTCTAGTTCAGCCAGACCCATTGATCTCGTAGAGATGGATTAATTACAACCTGACAGCCCCCTACTCCCTATTCAAAAGCCACATTATTGGTCTATTCCTACTGTGAGGAAATCTGGTGCTAAATAATTCAAGACAAATGCAATCCCAGAGGAAAATTGCAAATGCCTGGATTTCATGATCTATGACATCCCCCCATGACATGTGAGGCTATGCCGATGGGACCCTGCGCTCCTTAATGAAACTCTCATATTGGTTCTGCTTCCATTGGCCTAGGCTACCTGATCTGCCTGAAGCCTTGTAACTCATCCTCTACAAAGACTGGCAATTCCTCTAGCAAGTACATTCCCATATTTCTCTTCTTCTGTAACGCTGTAACGCCGTGCGTGCGTGCGTGCGTGCGTGCGTGCGTGTGTGTGTTCTTCTCAGATCTTCAAGGATGAGTAAAGAAGTAAGGCACTATTGTCCACAAATGATTTCTTATTCTTATTTAATTAGATAATGTGTTTTGAGAAATTACAGCAATAGATTGCACTGTGAACAGCAGATGTTTCTCTAGGTCAGGAAGCTCATAGCCTTTAGCTCAGCTTGGCTGAACAAGAAAAGCATTTAAACCGACAGTGTTGTAGAACAGATAAACCTGTCTCATATATGACGTCTGTTTTGGGCCCTTGGGCACATCAACAGGCTTCAGGTCTATTCTGCTTTGGGGGCTGCTAATTTGGAGCCTGCATATCTCTGTTGTCTTGGCTTTGCAGAGGACGAGTGCCTTCAGTGTTTGCTTCTAAAGTAAGCAGTTCACAGTGTGCCATTTAACTCTCACTATAACATTTTAGGGGAAGTCCTGCTACCTCATTTCACCAAAGAGGAAAGGACATTTAGAAACGTTCAATAACTCACCCCAGGTTACAGGGTGAGCCAGCTGAGGAGCTCAGCTCCCAGTCCAGAGCTGCCTGGCTTCAAAGACCTTTCTCCCACACTCATAAGATGTTTTCTGGAAATCCTTGGGGCTTAGGACTTTCAGAATATGACAGAGGAACTGTTTGGTGATTATGAAGTCTTACCATGCAACTTGGTCATTTTCATTATAATTAATATGGAGGACATATCTTAGCTGCACTCATCTATCCTTTGAGATGTAGATAAAATCGATCCACGTTCCTGCTTGCGGTAAGTGTTCATGTCCTGTGTCTGCTCTTTCCTCACTTGCCCAGGAGTGGGAGGCAATCTCTCTTAGTTTATTCTGCTTAAGGGCATCTGTGTGTCTGAAAGAGGCATTAATAAGATTTGGGCCAGTGATTGGGTTTTAATTTGTAACAGCACAAACAATATAAAAATTGAACTTATTAAGCATTCTGTTAAACTAAATATATAAATTTAATTATAGGGAAATACAGTAGCTAGAGTTCATTACAAATTGTTCTAATAAAATCAAGGTCTCCTTTCTCTCCATGTGCCTGCTTTAACCTCAACGTGTTAGTCTGAGATGCCTGTCATCCCCGTGATTGACTCCTTATCAGTGTCACACCTGGTCACTCTCAAGCTTTTCACTTCCCTCAAACCTTACAGCTCAATACTACACTTTTTTGGGTATAAAACAACAACAACACACACACACACACACACACACACACACACACACACACATACACACACACACACACACACACACATATATGTGTGTGTGTGTGTGTGTGTGTGTGTGTGTGTGTATATATATGTTGTATATATACCTAAAATATAATCCAGACTCTCGTTTCTCTTCATGAACAGAAGCTACTTTTATAATCTGTAGGGGTGAAATGAAGGTGCACTAAAGGGAAAATAAATGTGGATTGGTAGGCAAGCAGGTCCTTCTAGCAACCAGTAAAGAGCACTGATGTGAGGGTTAAGTGTCTTGGTTGATGGAAAGTGACTAGCATGTCAACACTCAGTGAACACACAGATTCCCTTCTCAGTGGTGGGACAACTTGGTTCTTTGAAACCGTTTATTAGCCGGGAAGCGTTATGTAATATATATTGTAAAAATGTTGGAACAACAGACAGAGTTGTTATTACCTGAAATTTGTCCATATCTTAATCCTTAGAGCTTAGGAATGTGTAATCAGTTATGCACAACAGAGGAGAAATTCATAAGGCAGTTGAGGAGGCTGTTTATTAACTGACCTTGAAATAGTCAGCCTTTCCTGGATTATCTGGACTAGTCCATATAATTCATAAGAATACACAAAAGAGAAGGGTCAAAACAAGAGGTAATATTTTTTTTATTTTGAGATTGGAGGAAGGGGACCATGAGCAAATAAATACAAATGTCCCAGAGATTGGAAAATGTAAATTATAATTGCTGGAAGCCTCTGTGGAGTTCTACCATCCTGTGGATTAGCTCAGTGATACTGTGTCATGTTTATGACTGAAAACACTAGCTGCTGAAAAATGTCTGTGGACTTTTGTTGTTATTATGTTGGTGTTGTTTTGTTCTGATCAAAGTCTCATGCAGTTCAGCGTGCTCTGGAGCTTACTGTTATAGCCCAGGCTAAGCTCAAACATGGGAAACTTGTACTTCAATCTTGTGCACACCATCCAAACCTGGATCAAATTTGTTTTTTATTTAAAAAAAAATCACACAGCACATGACCATTTGCTACAATTGTATCCGAAAATGGAAATGGAAACTAGGTTAAAGTTTGAGTTTCTGAGGGCATATAGTCAGGTGTCCTGCCTTTCTGGAGTAAAATTCAAAATTGCGTGTCAGCTAAGGAACTGGGTATAGTGAGTTTGTGAATGTTCTCCTCTCATTATTTCTACAAACTTCTGGATTCTCATCCTCTACCTTTAGCTTATGAGCAAATCTCGAGGCAAATTGAAATGTTTTTTTTCCTGGAGATGGAATCGCAAGGTGCTTGGTGCTCAGGCTTCTGCTGATGTGGACGAAATGTTGGCCCGCTGTCTTCTATAATGCTGCACATCAGAAAAATCACTCACTTTATGATTGTGAGTACAATAAGAAGAACCACTAATCATCTAGTACATTCTACTAAAGGAGAATAAGTCAAATGAAGTAAATGTGAATATCTCGATTTAAAAGAATTAAAGCCAGGCACATTGGTACATACCTATAATCCCAAATATAGGCAGTGAGACAAGTACACTTCTAGTTCCAAGTTAGCCTGGACTATTCATGGAGCATTTGCTTCAAGAAACGAACAAACACATAAAATTTAGCAGTAACACTAGCAAAAATTAGGAAACTAAAAACCTCAAATGCCAATTAAATTACCCTAAGGTGTAGAATCTCTCTATCGCTCCTAAACTCTCTGTGGGTGCCCTATTACTGCTTCCCTAACAAGGTACACCTCTCCTTGCCTCTTTCAACAAACAAGCTGCTAATGCTGTGCTATAATATGTATCATACCTTGGTTTTTGGAATCTCCCTTCCCCCTGCTATGAAACCGATGCTATACACAGAGCTGTTTGAAAGATTAGACATTCAAAGCTCACTATTTCCAATAGATGCTGCACGTCAATCTGCTGCTTATGGTACTAGAGAGCTATTATTTCACGACAATATGATCATATAAAATGCCATTGTGTTTTCCCAGGCACGGGGCTGTGATACGCCATAACATTGAAATCAGAGACCATTAGGACATTTTCCCAGAACAAAATGTGTCCCTGAAGAAACAAAGCCACGTGGCTTGTCCTGGTGTGTTATTTTCTCCTGAGTTGCAGGCTGCCTCCTCTGCAAAGCTCACATATTTTAAGCTTCACAAATAACACTTTCAAGAGGACAGTGAAATAAAAGGCCCACACAGTTATGGAGAACCCTAGGGGGCATGTGTATGTGTTTGCTTTCCTTAGCCAGATTCTGAAAAGGCACAGAATGTGGGAGGTGTTATGGTAGGGCTTCCTGAGGCCTGGGGAGAATGAAAGGATCCTTCATCAGCCTTATTGTTGCAAAACTTCAAAGTGAGGCCAAGGGAGAGTAGGTGTGTGAGCAGTCAGCCTAGAAACTCACTGTCGTCTCCTCTGTTTGTTCTAATTGGGTTTCAAGTCTATTGTCCACCTGTTGGGAACTGACAATGGCAGTAAGCACACCTGCCTGTCAATCACGTACTAATGTAAATTGCCACCTTCATTTTTTTCCTTTCCTCTGAGGCTTTCTGCTCTCATGTAGAAGACAAGGTAGTGAACCAAGGACTGGGTAGAAATCCTTTTATAATCTAAGAATGCATTTTATCCAAGAAGCTGTATGCGAAGCAATCCTTACATTCATTTATTCGCTTGCACAAAACATTTAAATACCCTCCAAATTCAAGTGCGTCCTGGTTTACGTAGCATGCTGGCTTATCTTTCCTCCAGACCACATCATACACTGGATGATATAAACACATTTGATAACTGGTTCCCTCCTTTGAAGACTTGTCATCGAGTGGAGGAAAAGTTTCACATGTGGAGAAAGTCCATGGCTGACAAAGGCACACTTAATAACTAAGGACATGGACTACGGTAAACGACACGCCTTCAACGGTGGTGTCCAAAATACCAGGCACCATTTTAGACAAAGGCTGTGTAACATATAAAATGGTAACTTTTAAGAACTGTTAGGAAGGTCTGAAGGACCAGAGCCAAGCGGAGGCGTTGGGTGCAGCGAGAGAAGCAGTTGCTGCGTATGTGTATCTCTAGTGGTACCTATAGTCCCCCAGCAAGAGCTGATGATAAGGGTTTTATTTGGAAGGATGAGAGATGTTAGACAAAGGTCCTGAGAGTTTACACCTACTCCTGCAGGTGTTTGCCAAGTTGTCCTCCAGCTTTGGTTGTAGAATGGCAGGTTTAAAGCTTTGTGTGTGTGTGTGTGGGGGGGGGGGTCAGCGGCTGTGGGGAGCATAGGTTGCTCGGCACAGAGAAGCAGGGAGTGTATTCAGGCTGGCTGAGGTTGTGTGGATGCAGCAGTGAGGAATGAGAGCAGGCTATCCCCTTAAGTGCTGTGAGCCCGTAGGGTGGGGAATGCTGCAGGTTCCTGATCACAGCTGGTCTTCAGTGAGGAAGATAGCTCGCCTCACTTTACAGCCTGAAACTTGGAAACTGCTTGGGCCTGTGCTTCATATCAAAGGACCACTGTCTGGCAAGAGCTGTTCTTGGCTCTGAGTCTGTTGTCCTTTCCACTTTGTCAGGCCCTCGGACAATTGAGAGTACAAAGTCACTACACATCCCGAGTCAAACTCTACATCAAGACTGCCAGTAACAGAATCCATATCTGCCCACATCCTCCTCCAGTTCCACAAACATGGTCAGGTCACCCCACCATCCACCTAAAAAATGAAGGAAATAATCAAAATGAAGAGATTGACAAAGTCTCTCTCTGAGTCAGCATGGCTTTTGGTACTATTTGATATCATCTTCATAAGTCCAGTGAGGTGATCGACACCACCTAATGCATTGATGATCCTGTTTAAGGATGCTTTGTAGGGAGGGGTGTTTTCTCTTAGAGTGTTTTTTGGTTTTTGGTTTTTGTTTGGTTTGGTTTTGGTTTTTCTTGTTGTTGTTGTTGTTTTGTTTTGTTTTGTTTTTTTTTTTTTTGTTTTTTAGATTTGGAAGTTGGGTCATAGCTAAGTATTTTTTTAAATTTTTTAATTTTTTGCATTCCTGTCATCCATTTTCATGTGTATAGTCATTGCCATGAACACAGTGTTTTTTATATGGTGACTCTCATTATCTGGAATTTTTCAGTGTGTGTCCTCCTCCCATAACACTGAGGCATCTCTGCAAATAGGGATGGTGTTTAAATATAAGTTCTAGATCTATCCTAAAATATCATCTTCATATACTGAATTAAATTGTGTTAAAAAAGTGAGACTGTATCTGATAATATAGAAACATCTAACCACTTCAAACATTTCTCATGAAAATCAAATTGGTGGGTATAATTATTTGCAATGATTAACCGACTGGACTAGGATTTAATTGGAAGAGTTTCCTGTTGTGAAGGTTTCCTGCCTACTTATCTGAGAAAAGCAGTTACCAACTGGAAGCAAGACACACCTCAACTTATTTTCTATATCAGTTCCTCCTTATCTTTAAAACAATTGTGTTATTTTTATAGCTACTAATGCAATACCTATACTGTACATTTATTTTCCATGTATTTTCATAGTTATAGGTGGTTTAAGTTTACATTCTTTATAATTTCATTAGTTATTAAAGTAATTTATTTTGGACTCTTCTGTGGCAGTGTTGAGATTTCTGTTTCAAGTCATGATCTTGCTGTGATCACAGGAAGGGCACCAGACAAGAGTCTGGAGGTCACAGTGTATACTCGTATATGTTCAAGGTCCTCAGCTCCATCTTAGGTATTAAAAACAGTCCTTCAATGGGAAGACAAGTGACTGAGTTTCAGTTGGTCTTCCCACACAGTGATTTTGTGACATTTCACAAATCATGTTTTCCCCTGTATATCAAGCTTATCTTATGAAAAATAAGCAGTGTGTCCCTTGAAATAAGTGATAAGAAGTTGTTTTCAACTGGCTTCTAGTAGACAGAGAAGGAATGGTGTGGGAACTGCATTCCAGGGCCAGGGTTTTGACTACCAGCCTTGGAGCTTCTCAGAAGTCACAAGCTAACCAGGCAGGTTTGACCTGTCTGATATTTTCTCTTTCTGCCTGCTTGGCACCAGCCCAGATTGTCTGGCAGCCCTTCAAATGCTCATGCACTTTAATGAGGTGGGTAAGTAGGACTCTCTAAACCCAACTGGTCTCTGAGTAGGCAAATATGTTAATGTTAAAGTCTCCTGTTTCTGACTTTTGACCATTAACAACCAGTTTTATTAAGTTGTTAACCTATATATGTCAGCTTTTAAAGTTTTGTCATGAGAACATCATTATTCATACAGTGATTCATATTCTGGTTTGTGCTTAAAAAAATGGTTATTCTACTGTCACTCTAAGCCCCAGTAAAACAGAGAGTACCAGTGTGCCGGACAGTCCTGTGTAATGCTGGCGAACTGCAATTGTTTCATGGGATCTGTTGGGAAGTAAATAGATGATTTCTAATTAGGGTAGAGCTTTACATAAAGGTGATGAAGAAAGATCTGGAGTAATATGGGTGAGAGAAGGATCCAGACTGTGTGAGTCATTCATCAGAGAGAGCCACAGGGGACAGGGAATTCTCAGGGCTAAGCCAGGTGGTGGTTAGGCCAGCCTAGGATACCAGCAAAGTGGCTGGACATGTGGGCGAGCTCGTTCCCTAGCAAAATGCAGAACCACCAGACAAAAGAAGAAAACAAACCCAAGAACAATGCCAAAGGAAGATATCTGATTTGGTGCACTGTATAGTACCCCAGGATGGCAGTCACAGTGTGGAGTGACTAGTTTAGGGTTGGAAATACTACACTGTTGTTTTGAGAGAGTGTTAACTCATATAAAGTGGAATCCGATAGGCTGTGGCTAGAGTTATCATGAAAACAGGTTATGAGTGCATGGTGATGTGTTCAGTTGGTCTTGAGAGCAGTCTGGGGACAGTTATCAACTTTTCACTGTACTAATATACAGTAAGAAATAAATGAATGTTGGTTGAGACTGGAACTGATTGGTTGACATTTCAAAGCATACATCAGTGGTTTATTGTGTTTTAAGGAGCACTAATATAAAATGAACCCAGAAAAATATAATTAGAATGAACATGGGCATGATTAGAGGGAAGTGGAGAGGAGAGATGTTTTATGAATCCAGGCTTAACAAAATAGGGTATATTCCAAAAACCCCATAGAGGAATGGCCTGTGAAGAAGATGCCATGGCACTGAAGGTTCAATGGATAGAATTTCTTCTATACAGTGGCCAAGAGGTAGAAAACTTGAGTGGGACCAAAGGACCGGGGTTCTGATTGTGACTTTGCTATAAATTTGCTCGAGTGGCCAGGGTAGTCTCTGGGTAGTATCATGTGACATCAGCAACATTAGTGGAGTCCAGAGAGCTTTTTAAATCAATGAACCTCTGTAAGGGACACTGTCATTTGAGTCCCAAAGGAATCAAACGAGTAGCTCCTGTTCATACCGACAGAGGTGTGGCTTCTTCTGGAGCACTCATCCTTTGTCCCACTGTCTCGCAAGTGGACAAAGTGAACAAAGACCTTAGCGAGGTACTGGGTGTGTGCAATCTCTGCAGTGCCAGAATGTCTCCCTCTGAAAAAACTCGAAATCGTACTTGCGGATCTTGCTATTTTCCCTCCTGAAGTTAGAAATCTTCCGGTCACATCTGACAAGTGGAGCAGAACTCATTGGCTTTGCAAAGCCCTTTCATTAGCCAAATCTAAGAAAGCCTCATTAAGGGGGAATCAGGGAAAGCTTATCAGAGGAAGATATTGGAGCCAAACTAAAGTAACCTAAACCAGGCCAAGTCTCTTAATTGTGAAGAAATACAAATAGCTATCTATTGAGCTCAGCAGTAAAATATTCCCAAGTATGCTGTAGGATTGAATCTCTTGCTATATCATCAGTTAATATGAATCATGTAACGCCTGGTAGGAAAAATGTTTTAATTTTCTTCAGTTCATATAGTCACTATTTTGTGTTCACACTCTATTAGCTGATAAGTGTTCTAAGAAGCCTTCTTTAATGACTCAATGAAATTGCACCCAGAAATATTTGTATTTGTTCTAAAGAATAAATATTCATTATTATTTCTCTTTTCTCTCCTGTTTGAGAGTCAGTGGATATTATATGAGGGAACTCAAATTCAGGTAATTCAGTTTAGTGGTCTTTAAAAAAAAAAAAAGCAATACCTGAATCTGTTTTTGCCAAGCTAACTCAAACTATTTTCAGTGAACAAAATCTGTACTACGTCACTTTACATGAAAAATGAAAGGACCAAGTCAACGAGGTTGTAAAATTCCTTCTATATCTTGGCATCGTTTTAATCGAAGTGATCTCTAGACTTTCCACAAGAATAACTATTTAGAGTTTGTAGGCCACGTGATAAACGTTCAATGCCTTGTGTTACCCTCCAGCCCGCTCCAGTAGCTGTAATTTATTATCCATTGCATTCTGGTCCCATTGCATCTTAAACACTAGGAATTACTAGTTTTCTGCAAGCCGAGCTTGCCTAGGATCTGACAGGCAGAGATTAATCTTATACAAGATGGTGTTGTAGAATTTTCATTAATCCAACCATTCCTTCAACAAACTGAACTTAGTGCATGATTTATAGAGCAGTGCTCTGATATAAAAATACAAAGCAATTAATAAAATAATGGCAGGAAACATCATCAGAGGCAGTAGTGTAACCAGAACAGAATAATAGCAAGAACAAATGTCTCCTTTGAACTGGGTTTAACTGCCTAAGATCTTAGCAACCTGTATTCGAAAGGATGTGACAATATTAACTGGTATACTCCAGAAACAAAACACATTTAAATAACTTTCATAATATATTTTAATAGTTATTATGTATAAAATATATATGTATACATAAATTAATTTTTTCATATATATACATACACACATATATATGTATATATATGTGTGTGTGTGTATGAAACATAGCATATATAGGGCTTGGCACTATCTGTGGCTTCTGCCATGACCTGGGTGTTTTGAGATGTTTGTCCTATGGATAAGGAAAAGTCACTGTGTTTAAGTAGAGTATTCTCTATGGGGTCACCGTGGGTTACTTTATATATAACTCATTTAATTCTGTTCTATGAGCTAAACACTGATAACATCCTTGTTTATAGATGAGAAATTTAAGACCAAAGAGACTAAGCAATAATTCAAGCGTAACCTAACTGTGAAGTACGGAAGCAGATATTTGAATTCAGGCAAGCACAACAGGTAGGCCATGCACCCATGAAAAGCTGGTGCTAAGATAATGAGAACATTGTAAGTACAGTGAAGAATTTTACATTCCAGTGCCTCAAGTTGTTTATATACATGAGTTTTTTTGTTTGCAGATGAGATGTATGAGATGAGAAAATAACGGATCACGAAAGTATATTTCTCTTTCGATGGGATTAAAGTCCAAATCAATTTTGTCTCCCTTTGCATTCACTGTTTGTTTGAACAGACTTAACCCCCAAGTCAGACCATGTAAGCAATAGGCCGCATAGCCCAGACTCTCCTGCCAGCAAATGCTGGGAAATGTCTACCAATTAGGTACTGGTCTCACTGAATGCATCTCCCAGGACGTTTATTCTATTTTCCTGTGCCTCCCCTGTCTTTGGCTCTACCTCAGTCGTTCTCATCCTCCCTAATGCTGCAACCCTTTATTACAGTTCTTCATGCTGTCGTGAACCCCCAACCATAAAATGATTTGTTGCTACTTCATAACTGTCATTATGAATCGTAATATAAACATCTGATATACAGAATGTCTCATGTGCTTCTCCTGTGAAAAAGTCATTTGACCGCACCAAAAGGATCATGACCCACAGGTTGAGAACCATTGGTCTGTGTTTATTGTCTTTTGAATCCTCTGTTTAGTTAGCAAGGGTTAAAAAAAAAAGCCCCAGGTGAGATAAAGATAGGACTTCTCTGTGTCCACCTTTAGTGTGTGTTCCTCATATGCCTCTGTCAAAGCAACATTTTCACTCACAATAGTAGCAACTCATTCCTTTCAGCTTCCAGACGGTACTATTCATAACTGTGACTAAGTTCAGGTGGTTTCCAAACTCCTGTGCAGCACAAGGACAGAAGTCTCAGGCTCACCAGACTGCAGTTAGACTTTCTATGTTATCCCTTTCTAACTGTGTGACTGTAGACATGGCATTTAACTACTACTTTCACTGTTTGAAAGATGGAACTTTGTCTCCTAGATTGTGAGCTCACAGAATGGTTGTTAGCTATTAATAAGGTAATAAATGGTAGTCTTTCTCTTCCACCCAAACAGCTAACAAATATTAACCTTTCTCTTCCACTTACTAAAAAGGAATATTTGGTGATTTGTTGGTGGCCAGAACACAAAGTCTGAACTAGTTATGATTTAACTCCCTAAAGCGCAAGCTTTAAGGCAAGTCATGTTATACAAATCATCATGGGGTTATTAAATGTCCATTTTATTCCATATTTGAATCAGATCAGTGTGTAACCTTGAAAAAGCTATTCATCTATTCTGCTTTCAACTTTTATTATATATAGTAAAAAAAAATTTGGTTTTCAAAAAAAACTCACTGACTTGAAAAAAAAATCAGAAAATTTCTTCTGGGAACACACTTAGGAGGTGCTGCTGCTCTGTGCCTCCACTTCAATTTAATTAGCAATTGTCACCTTTGTCTGTTTTCATCACATTATCAAATGAGCTTTCATTGAACATGCTTTATCTACACATTTGTGAAAGTAAACTATGAGAGTATCTATTAATAATTTGTGAAAATCTGTTTCTATTTCCCATTGTGTTTTCCATGTAAGTGTACATACAATGTGAGGCCTGTTAAAGACAACTTCTCCATTGGAAGCAGGTCAGGGTTTTGAATCTTATCCAATTCAGAAAACAAGTGGCATAAACATTTTGATTTCTTGAACAATAGATATGAGAACCTACAATGTGCCAAGGCCTAGAAATGTTAGTTTTTCTCTGACCTTAAAAATTAGCAATATAAAGGCTTTCCATTTGATAACGACAAAGCAGGCTAGGTAAGATATCTCTGATAAATCACCAAGCAGGACTGGATATTTAGATAAGAGGCAGGTATGCCAAGCCTCAAACATTGGGATCATTCCCTAACATGTGATCTCAATTGATAAAAATGGATTTGGGGGCATTAAAAACGCAAAGAAGCCTATGCAAAACAATGGAGGGTTGGGAAAGCACCCATCCTTTCCCAGTCTCTGAGATACAGCAGTTGTTTGGGGAGTGACAGTGGCTCAGACAGCCTCATTACATTTTCCCATCAGAAGTTTAGTTCAGACCAATGAATGGGATGATTGCAAAGCTGAAGTCGGCTTCTGTGCAAGGAAACAACCATATGCTGAACCACAAGTTATTTCCACGCAGCCAGCTTGCCTCTCTCTGTTGGATTATATTTGCTACCCAGAAAATACACAGCAGTGCTTTAGCTAAGAAAAAAATAAATCCAGCAGGAAACAATAGCCTATTTTTGTTGTGTAGAGAGAGAGGTAGCACTAGCTTGAAGGGAGTCACACAAGCTTAATTGCTGGCATAGAGGCTACTGGATAGCTGTGCTGGGTTGTTTACTGGCAGAGACTTGGGATACACATATAAGGAGACTTAGGTAGGTTGTAAAGTGAACTTTCAGGGTTTCATATGAAACTATTTTGAAGAAATGTTTTTATAGCCTCTGGTCCACGACAGGGCTATCTGAGCTGCATCCCTGAGGAAGATATTTATGAGAGAACTTTAGTTCTCAAGTGTCAAATTCTTTTGATTGTATCTCATGCTGAGAAGGGAAGTGCCCTGGACATCGCCCATATAATTTCTGTTTCCTGTTGGAAGTGAATTTATTTGTGGCAATATTCGCTCCAACCATAGGCATGAATGATACATGTCACCGGAGATCTTTGAGACTATGATTTGGAGCACTTTGCTCAGTGAGGTGTCCCTGTGTGTAGAATAGCACACAGCCTAAAATGATTGCTTGGGAAATAACTTTGTGATTGAAGGGACCTTAGAAATCATGTTTCTGCATTGACTTATTGAAAAGATAGAAGCCTAAATTATTGCTGTCCTGAACGTGAATCACATTACTTTATAGAGTTAATCAACCACAACAACAATCACCAACATAGAAGAATTAAGTCTTTTTTTTGAAAATTTTATTCAAGAATACAATGTATTTCCATCAGATATACCTAAGCCCTGCCTATTTGCATCAGATAATAATTAACACAGAGACCCAGTTAGCCAAGGAGAAGAAAATGAGTATGCAGTCGTCAGTCATAAGTGGGGCATTGATATCACTTCCTCTAATCCTGAGGTTCTCGAATCATTGCAAAAAAGGATGCAGAAAAATGGTAGGAGCCAGATGCTGTAGGTGACCACAAGAAAACAACTTCTTCTGAACAAGCTGAGCAGTAGCACACATGAACCCATAGCAGTTGTGACAGCATGAACAAGACCTATGAAAGCTCAGAACAGATTAAATCCCAGCATGAAGGGCGAAGGTAGGCACTACAGCCTACCCATGGCTAACGAGCAGTGGATAGCTTCAGGGAGAGAAAGAGTCAGCTTTCTTAAGGTTCTGGCTCCTGGCAAGTTAACCATGCTCCTGTGGAAGGCCACACATCCAAGAGTATGTGGTGAGCACAAACTGTGATTGATGGGTTTAAAAGAAGAGAGACACAAATTTGGGTGGGTAGGAAAGGCGAGGTGGATTTGGGAGGAGTTGGAAAATGGTAAATTATGATCAAAACACATTGTATGAAATTCTTAAAGCAATAGAAAAAAATGAAGAAACAGATCTTTCTGTAATGTTGAAAATGTTGTATTTTGAATTTTCCAATATGGTACGTTCTTGTCACACATTGCTATTGAGACTCTGGAGTGTGTGTAGTGAGACAAAGGAACTGACTATCTCATTTCACTTAGACAATCCAGCTTTAATGTAATAATTATATTGGGCATTTTGTCAACTAATATAAATAGTACATAGAAGCATATTAGAAATGCTCCAGGTATCACTTAAGATCTGTAAAGTCAGGACCTACATATAGATAAGATTCTCAAAAGAGTTCTATACATAGCTTCCCCTTGGTGGTGCGGCCTTGCAGGCACACAGGGGAAGGGGATGGAGGCTATCCTGGTGAGACCTGATAGGCTGTGGTCAGATGTGGAGAAGGAGGATCCTCCCCACCCCAACCCCCACCAGAGGTCTAAGGGAGGGGAAGTGGATGGAAGAGGGAGGGAGTGGGAGAACAGGAAGATACAAGCGTGGAGGTAACAATTCAAATGTAATGTGAATACATTATAATAAATTTGTAAAAATGAAAAAAAAAGTTGATAAGCTATTGCTCTTCAACTGTTGAGTGTATAGCAGAGTCACAGGGATCACGCAGGTTGCTGGGCTTCATCCCTGAGTTCTGATTTAGTTTGTCCATGAGGAAGTTTAGAGGTGAAGTTGAATTTCTGGAAAGTTCCCACATGATGCTTGTGGTGGCAGTTCTATGAGTGTACCCTGAATCACTGCTCTAGAAGATGCTTCTTCCAGAGAAGCTGTGAATTCTGGTTGGCCACATTCTTCCTTAAGAATCTGTCAGAATGGTAATAGGAATTCTGGTAGTTATATAAAGGTATAAAGAGCATAGTTGAAAGAGGATAAGACATAAGTGCCCATCCTTACTACTATCGATTGAGGGTTAGCAAACTTCTTGACTTTTAGAAACATTTTCTTTAAATAATGGATCAGGAATGCTACCTAGTTAGGTGAACATATGACTCTTGATGACCCCTAAACAAAGTATGTTTCCCACTGCAGGGTATGCCATGTGTACTATGTAGATTTTTATTATCTCTGGGTGAAATTGCAACCAAGCACACATGGCTAAAGGGACTTTAGCTGCGTGCTGCTGAATCTTGTCATTTGGGTCATTTCTTGTCTTGTCATTTCCTCAGCCTTTGTGTGATGGAATTTTGAGTTTCTTTCTTTCTTTCTTTCTTTCTTTCTTTCTTTCTTTCTTCCTTTCTTTCTCTTCCCCACACTTTTTTTTGAGACAAGGTTTCTCTGTGTAGCCTTCACTGTCCTGGAACACATGCTATAGACCAGGCCAGCCTCACACTCTTAGAGATCCACCTGACCCTGCATTTATTCTGTCATGTCTCCTTTCCACTTTCTTCCCTTCTTCTGATTTACATGCTTTTATCTTTTATCTCACTGCAATTTCTATATTTTTGCTACTAGTGGATGTCAAACAAATGTTACTTATATACTAAGTAGAGAAAAGAGATCAGGTAAACAACTGCTCATTAGGCGTTCAGACCATCAAAGAGAAAAGATAATGCTTCTGTTATTCATTTCTACAGTTAGGATTATTTCAATTTTATTATGTCACTTAAAAACTTATGAATTGTGTTTTCTATCATGGGTTGTATATCAAGGAATCTTTATGTTGGAAGCAGGTACTAGTTCTCTGTGTTTACTGTATTGGGGGCAGGAACTCACAAGAGAAGGAATTGGTCCCACACAGACCCTTAGGCAACATGTCTCAAGGGATTCTTAGGCATCATATGCTCCAACTCCATAGTTGGTTTTTTTTTTTTGAGATATCAAAACTTTGGTAGAAATTGACTCATACAAGGTCATATGAATTCATGCTTCCATTTTGCTCCTTTTTCAGTTTATCAATCTGTCAGAGCTCTTTCTTTTTTAAGACAAAGTCAACTTTCAACAATAATAAGCTAAGAAGAATCTCTATTGGCAGTTCACTTGCAGAGATAATTGGGCATCAGGTTCATGACGTGGAAGGAGGAGCAGGTCGTCAGCATCAGAGACAGGCCTGCTGCAAGTATCTATCCTCATCTCTCATATCCGTGGACTTTCTGTGTACTTTTGTGTTCTCACTCATCATTACCAACTGCTCTGAAGTGTGACCATATTATGATTTTATCCCTGAATTATAAAAGTTGATGCTCTCCAGATGAGATATTTTGAAGAACATTTCAGATGAACTCACAAAACTTGGATTGGTTAACTGTGGTAGGAATGGTGTTTTAAACAGTATGACTTCTGATGCCAAATGGTACAGTGGAAAAAAAAAAGGACAGTTCCAATCAATAAAACCATTGGTTCTTTTGGGTAATAGGACAGAAAATAATACAAACAATAAGCTATCTCCACCACCGATGGTGAGGCTGACAAATGTGATTTATGGGTTAGTAGAAGATGGCAATGTTCAAAAACTCACAATTTTTAGTTGCCTTATGAGCTGAAGTGATGGTAAACTCACTGAGTTATATGTGTAGAAGTCTTTTGTCTGTGAAGTGATAGAATTCAGTTTTCCTTATTTTTGAATTGTCTCATAAGACTTTGGTCCTTAGGCTTAAAGATAAAGTAACACAAGACTCACCAGACTATCATCTTGTAGTGATATATCCATTTGTATCTATACCGCTGTCTGTCTACTTGCCTTCATCTATCCATGGCATTCTATAAATATTTAATATATTTTACATGTACCTTCTTCTAAAGCAAATCCAGCAATGGATCTATAAGCTTCATCTTTTTACATCTCTGTAAAGACTTAAAAAACTTCTCAGACATGTCTGTTTAATTAGACTCTAGAAAAATCAGTTAAAGATTTACTTTGAAATAAGTGCCTAAATTATAGCAGAAAATCATATGTATGTGCATATGCATAGACATCTAATTATAGACATAAGTATATACCAGAGATATATAATTGCTGATCTCCATAGTGTATTTATAAAACTCTTGAGTAGTATTAAAGAGATACATAACTCTTACGGTCTTGGTACTATTTTTCTCATCTGTATTATGTTCGTATTTGTTTCACCCCTCCATTCCTTCATAAAAAGTATCTTCTGTTTCTGTAACTCATATAATGATGGTTCAGCATGTAGTGTCTTTAAATTTTAAAAAACCCTTTATTTATGACCACTGAAGGTAAAATGGCCCCAACTTTAAATGAGGGTTATGTGTGTGCCCTGAACAAGCCCAATGATGTATGTGTTTCCAGAATATTCAGTAGCATGCTGCCAATAAGTAAGAAGTCAGTGTAGAGACATTTCTTCAAACAAACCGAAAAAGACTGATTATTTCCTATTGCCTTTGTTTCTTATTCTCCCAGCTCAGCAGGAGTAATGTGGAGTGGATTTCTCACATCCAGGTGTGGTTATATAATCTTATAACATTCACATTTACATTACACTAGCTGGCATCGTACTCAGTGGTGAAGGCTAAAGATTTCTTTTAGGTTAGGAACAAAACAACACACTTCCAGAACTTTTATTCAGTGTTCAATTTTAATCAAAGCCAAAGTAATCAGGCAAAAAAAAAAAAAAAAAAAAGAAAAAGAAAATTGAAAATAAAAGTTCAATGATCTGGTTTGCACATGATATTACCTTAAATGTAGAAACTCATGAAGATATCAATATGTTAGAATCAATAAATACCAAAATTACAATATATAAAATCAACACACAAAGATTAGTAGCATATTCTTATTCTAGCCAAATATCAAATCCAGGTAACTCAAAGGGCATTAAAGATTAAAATGCAAGATAAGCAACAAACATTACATGTATTAGAAAAAAACAGAAGCTCCACTCCACCGGTTTTGGCAAAGAGGTTTGGATTTGACACAAAGGCAAAGGCAGCAAGAGTAGACATATGAGTGAGAGATATATCAAACTGGAAAGAACCTGCATTGTAAAGAATCTAACAACACAGTGCAGAAAGATCAATGACTAAAGCAATGCATTTATATGACATATGTCAGATAAAAAGTAAACATTCAAAATTTGTAACAAAGATACTTAATTCATTAATAACCAAGTCACTTATTTTTAATGTTGAGCAAAGACCTTAGCACAAACTCAAAACAAGTCATACAAACAGCCAAACATCATCATGAAATTCAAAGTAAAACCGAGATGAAGTAGTGACTTGCCATTGTTGGATAGCTATTATCTAAGTTACAAAATAGTACTAAACATTCACCAGGAAATTATAGAGTCTTGGAGGAAACATAAGTTACTGCAGCTATTTATGAAAAATATCATGGGAGCTTCTCAAAAAATAGTTCAACAGTATGCTTCTGTAATCTTACTCTTTTGGATAGAAAAATGTCAAGTGTGTGTGTGTGTGTGTGTGTGTGTGTGTGTGTGTGTGTGTGTGTAACCAACAGTAGAAGTATCTTTTTACTATGCTTGCTAGTCAAGATACAGAATCAAGTACACTTTCATCGAAAGGCAGATAAAAAGTAATTCATAGTTGAATAGTATTCAGCCATAAAAAATGCAAACTTTATCATTTGCAAGATGAATAAACATGGAATATATGTTGGTTAAGATCTGCCAAGCACTGACAGACAAGCAGCATATGATGGCTCTTCTTTATGCATGTAAAATGCAGAACTCACAGAAATAAAATGTTCACTAGAAGCTGCTTGAAAAGGATTGGTGAGATTTGGTCAAATGACACATGGTGTCAGTTAAATGGAAAAACAGGTTTAAGATGCTGCTGTATATCATGATGGCTAAGATAAGAAACAGTGTTTTATATGCCTGAAACCTGAGTGAATTAGATTCAAGTGAATTCAAGAGAAAATTCAATTAGAGCATGGTTTATTCCATGGCTATGTAAGAAAAAAACAGTTTGACACAAACCAAAGTGTTTAGCAAAAAAGTTCTAACCCGACTTAGGGATGGTATCAGCTAAGTGAAGGAGTCCTTCCCTTCAGTAGAAGCACACATCAACATTCTTTTGCTTGAAGAAAAGATAGCTTAAAGTATAACAACAGCAGTTCTGGGCAAGCGAAAATCATCAGACCAGCAAATGTAGGAATAAATCTCTACTCTGGGCTTCAAAATGTGAGACTCCTTAAATAGAACAAAATGAAACCAACCAACCACCAACAAGAGACCATTCTGCAGCCAACAAGCAAATTCTTTGGCCGGGAATTTTATCATCCACATTTAATGACTGTAGGTTAGACCCATTTTTATCCATCCAAATGGCTTTGCAATGGGTTCACATCAGTACTTTTAGTGGCAAGTACCACTTACCTCATAAAAACCAGCCTGCCATCTTATGATGCTGAATACACAAATTTTCATAAGTAGGAATCAATTCAAGCTACAGGGAATCCATCAAGCTCTTGTAGGATCTGTAAGTCATCCAGCTATAGATATTATATTTGATTACACATGTCCCCAGTCATGAAAGACTCATTGCTCTTTGTAATAAACACCTAAATATGTCTCTGTGTCTCACTTTCCTTCCCATACTTCAAAGGCATCATGGATGCTATTTTTACCACCATGGTATTCCATTATGAGAATACATGGTAAATTCATGATCTGAATGGGCATTCAGCTTACCTTGAAAAGTAATTGACCGTATGATGCTGGTGTAGTTAAAATGTGAAATATCCCCAATGGACTCATGCAGATACTTCATTTCAGCTGGTGATATTTTGAGGGTTGTGGAGCATTTATGAGATAGTGGGTTGCTGTGGGATAGGTTTTAATGTCATAGATAGACTAATTTTTCTGCTTTCTGGCCCTATGTGCTAGGAAATTCCAACCACATGTTTTTGCCACTATGACGTCTACAATGCTTTCCTTGCCAGGACACACCATAACTCAAAATACATTAAGTATTCATTGGCAGGTACTTTGTCAAAGTGATGAAAAGTTGGCTGATATGGATAGTACCAATGTGCAACTTTTACCATATGACTATACAAGTACGGTCCTCATAAGTAAGATTAGTACCCTGACTAATGGAACTTCAGAGTTTCTTACCCTATCTTGTCTACTTTGTGAAGACCTTGTTTTACCTCTTTGCCCTCACCATGCAAATACACAAGCAAGGAGGCTCATTTTGGAAGCAGAGACCAGTTGTTAGCAAATATGTGTTGTGCACGTACCTTGATTCTAGATGTCTTGGCTCTTAAAGATGGGAAATATTAGTGACAGGAGTGGAATAGTGTGGTCCTGGCAATAATGTAATCTAATTACCTAGTATGAATTTCTTTTCCCTTTGCTTTCTATTTTTGGTTCTTTTGCCTTTATTAGTTTACAGATTTTAGTGCCAAAGAAAAGCTAGTAAGGGTTCCTTCCATTGACACCTAGATTTCTGTCTCCCATGTCAGACTCCTCCTAGCCCTAAAGAAACAAAGGTAAAACAAGGATTATAGTATTGCGTAGGTTGACTGAGTCAAGTTCTCCAGGGAACATGGTTGTTGTTGTTCCATGGAGCTGACAAAGAGAATGAATACAATTTAGGGACTTCCCTAGAACACGGTACATCCTGGTTTTAAACAAATTTAGTTGTAAATTGTCAGGGCCTTAAGTATATGGATCCCTCCACAGTGAAACTTTCTGCGGCTTACTTAGATGCTGCTTCTGCTCAACAACTTGAAACACATAAGAGAAGCTAAGTTATAGATATCAATTATAATATAGTCAGTGGTTGCATGTTAAGCACTCCACAAATTCTTCACATTCCTTCTTCCATGCATTAATTTAAAAACTATAAAATGTTATAAATGACATTTTCTTTCCTACACCATACTGGAAAAATACAAAAGGAAGTGTAATGTAAGAATATTACAATACAATGTTTATAGGAACCGGTACAATCAGGAGATACTGGTCATATATTTTAGTGGATTTACAATTGATATTTAACTCTCTTACAATGAGGCATAGGTTTATCAATAGATATTTTTCTTTGTTATACACTGGAAAAGGTTATAGGCCTTTACTAAAGGAGTAATAATATTAACATTTGTCAGTTTAATTACCCAACATTAGACAAAAGATCTAAACATATAAGAGGATGTTGAGAAAGGGAAGAAATTCTCCTTACTCCCCCCTGACAAGAAAAGTACAGATCCATGACTAAGCTACAGTGGATCATTTGTTCCCTCTTAGGAAAATGAATCTTGAATGAATGGCAGAGGTGTGAGGGCTCGGT
The DNA here is from genome assembly GCF_964271855.1 of Acomys minous. Classification (NCBI taxonomy): domain Eukaryota; kingdom Metazoa; phylum Chordata; class Mammalia; order Rodentia; family Muridae; genus Acomys; species Acomys minous. The sequence continues at coordinate 91,672,580 of NC_140489.1, read as the reverse complement.
TAAAGGCTATCCATAGCAACTGTAGTGGAGACAGGGATGGATGAGGAAGTGATCACTGTTAAAAAACAGTAGGCATTCCGAATACAGCCACGCAGATCTTGATTTCCACTTTTTTCACTCCTTTTGTTCCTCAGCCTGGTATGCCAGACTTTTAATTCTTACTGTGAGCTACCTGGTTCCTTTGTAGTAAATTTCTTTCTTGCTCCTATTAGCTACTTTCATATTTTGCCATTTCACATCAAGATTGCTGTCTCGCTCAGCAGATTAAATGTTCAGATGTCTGAGGGTAATAAAAATAAAGAAATCCTGGCCCCACTGTCAGAAACTTTAAAGAACCCTGGGGCAAGAGTTCAAGAGGGGACCATTTGTTGTCAGGAGGACTAAGAACAAAGGAGAGCTTCATAAACCAGGACTGAGGCCTCCCCACGTTTCTAAGGCAGTGACTCATGGAAAAACAGGGCAGCAAGCCAGAGATTAATAAGTAGAATTTGCCCAGTGATTCATACTACAGGAAGAATCGTTATGTTGATTCTGTTTGAGCATTCTTTAACCAGGTGTTTTATAGAGTAAGATAAACACACCTGAGGCTTTTACAATGTGGAGAACAGATCCTCTTTCTCAGTGATCCTGTGACTTCAACTATCTTTACAAAGATGTGGAGAAAGTGCCAGTCTTGATGTTTGCTGGTGAAGCAAACAAATCAAGGCAGTGGCACAACACTGCTCTAACAGCTTTTTGTGGTTGTTCTCTTATGAGAGAAAAAGGAAAGGCCTATGGCCTTTGATGTGTCATAAAATATTACTTTATTAAATATTTCAACCTTTGTTTCACACTTTTAATAATCTGTGAGGAAGCAAAAGTGGACATAAAACATTCTTTTCTAACTTTGCTCCAAAGTGTTCTAGTCACTCTTAAAGATATTCTACTCCTGAGCAATCCAAACCCAATGTAACCAGATCTACTGGTCCTCTTTCTTAACTGGGTCATTCCAACAACTTGTAGAAACTTGAAAAAAAATAATGTTTTTTCAAGGTCAGAGGTCAGTTAGATGTGACTATCTGGTCATTGTACTGAGTCTCCAACCCTGGAGTCAGACTGGGAGTCACCCTCATTTCCTGTTGCACTTTGCCTCTGGCGTGGCATCTTGCTTTTTCTCATAATGGCCTCAGAAAATTCAGTTGCACAAATAGATGACTGTGAGAATGAATGTGACATGGCAAACTTAAATCTGAGCAAGCTTACTGTGGCTGTTTGCCTAACTTCAATAGATGTTAGTGCATTTTCCTTGAGGATTAAAAATATCCTGCAGAGTGACTATGCAGGTTTGCTTTGTGGGCATTCTGGCAAACAATTTGAGAATTGCACACAAAATATTTGTAGAACATCCCGTGGCCCAATGATCAGCTAAGTAAATGCACATATACACGTTTTGAGCTTAAGTTGAATTGGTGACCTTTTCTAAGGAACATTCTTATTTGAAAGACCTAGCAGTCAATGCTGGCCCCTTGAGCTTGAATGAACTGAACCTATAACATCAAAGGTAGCAAATGTGCTTTACATTAATAAACTTGTAGTGTCGGTTAAGTATTAATTTAAAAAAGGTACCTACTGCAATGAGTTTGATAGCATTGTAGTATTCAGAGATTTTTATTAGTGAAATCCGCAAACATATTTACAAATGTTGACTTTTAAATTTTGTATAATGGGATCTGTCAACATAGTGATTGGCACAGCTCAATAAAACTGTATTTGCTAAGAGACCAATATAGGAAAAGATGTGTGAGTAAATTTGAAGTACAAGAGCCAAATTATACAAAATGTAAAACTGACAAGTGGTTTTTAATGTACAGATTAATAGAAGTTAATTGAATTAATTTCAGATTCTGTATTTTAGATAGTTACCAAGATCTGCCCATTTTCTTCCTTCAGTTGAGCCATGAGATAGAAGAATGCCCACAAGCATATGAAGAACTCTTAACACATTCCACCTTTTCTTAGGTTTCCTTTGTGTGCTTCAACCAAATGAGCATCATAACAGGTCAAATGCAGAAGTCAAGAGGAGATTTCAATGGCCTCCTGATTTGGCCAGGTATTAATAAGATGCTATTTTTGAGAAGTACTTTTTATTCATTTAGTATGAACAGGCTTAGTACTTCTTAATGGATGAGTGAGTAATGGTTTCTATTTTCCCAATTTTGACATATTTGTAGATAAATTGTAGATAAGCTGTTTGTCTCTGGTACAGAGGCCCAGACTCTTCTCATTTCTCTCCCCATGCTGTTACCCTTTGGTCTGTCCATGCCATTAGTAAACTGCTTGATCCTAAGTTTGAAAAAAACTTTGGAGATTTTATTAGTTAAGATTTTGAAGGGTTTCTGGAACAACTGTTTGAAAACCATGGCATTAGCCATTCAGATTAAGTTGAAGAGGGCTTAACGTAACTGGTTGAAGGGTCACACCAAGGTCACACAGTTTACCAGCGGCAGTGCCATATTGTAACTTCGTATCTTAGAGATTTTTCTTGCATTTCAAAATGTTTCCATGGTGTAGGGAAACACCAATCCAGCATGGGCAGAAGTCAGACTGCGTGTTACTGAGTCACTGACTTGGGTGTTACTGATCCAGATAGTTCATTGCTAAGAAGCTAAGAAGGAAAACCCCCAGTTGTCTCATTATAGCATCATGCAAGAATAGAGTTAATCAAGCCATTTATGGATAGATGATGTCATTTCTGAACCAAAGTATAACCAGGAGCTCTGGAATGACAGTACATAAATGCACCCTTGAGAACTTTGGAGTAAGTGTCAAAGCATGCTTAGCCTCTACTTCCACAGAGTCAGCCTGTCCTTCTGCTTTATGTGCCCTGACTGTGGATATGAATATACACATGGCTATCTCATTGATTCGTTGGTTACAGATGATTATAGCTCTTCCTCTAGCTTTAGAAAAGAGTCACCCTTCCTAGTGGCTATCCCCTTTGAACTTTGCAGAACATTCACAACCTTTGATTCCCATGACTGCTTCCTTTATAAATATGTGTGTGATAACCATTCTGTTTTCACTCTGTCCACAGTGAGTGGAAAGCAGCTTTTGTTGTAAGTTTATGAAACTACTTCTTCACGTTTGTGGAAATGTCCTAGGAAGGGATTGGAGAAGTTTCAGAGTAGACAACAGCAACAACAAAAATTTAAGTCTCATTTTGTGAAAATAATATTTTATTACTGCAGCGTTCTATTTTCATTAAACCAAACCTTTAGTCTGACGACATTTCCAGATCTGTTGAGGTATAGTCAACAGATACAATTACGTACATTTGAACCAGACAACTGGGGTCTTCAACATGCTTCATTCGATATTATGAATTCGTCGTCACCCTATGAAACCACTCAGCACATCTGACACTTCCCATGGAGATGCTATTCTCTCTTCTGTCCTTACCATGTGTGGTGACTTGAGAGCTACCTCTTAGCAAATGTCAAATATTTGTAGCCTGTTGGCATTTACATTTATTGCACAGCACCTAGATGTCTGTAACTTGTCTTGCATAGTAGAAACTTAATACCATTGACCATTTGCTCATTGTTTCCCCTCCCAGAGGCTGGCAATCAGGCCCCTGCTCTCCGCTTTTCCATGTTATTATTTTAGCATGCACAGGTAAGTTAGGTGATGGGATACTTGTGTTTCCACTGGTCCTTAATTTTGTCCCCTTTATGCCTGTTGTTACAAAAGAAGACTTCCTTCTAGTTTTAAAACTGAATGTTTGTGTGTGTGTGTGTGTGTGTGTGTACATGTTGTATAAACATATGTATGTGTACATATTGTGTAAACACACACAGCTAAGTTGTCTTCAGCCATTGATGGACATTTAGAACAACACCCCGCTGTAGCTTTTGTTTTGAGTACTGTAATTATGACAGGTATGCAAAGAGCTATTTAAGACAGCAATTTTGGTCTCTGTCACAATAAGCCCAGAAAATGTGATTTCTGGGTCATATGACAGATCTCTTTATAATTTTAATGACGAGAACTTACAAACTGCTTTCCATAATGTTTATATCAACTCGTGTCTCTAATGACAACAACAATAAACTTGACAGGATTCCCTTTTTCCTCTGCACTCCACTGATGTTTGTCATCTGTTCTATTTTTTAAAACTATAACTACCCTGACAAATGAGAAGCACATCTCAGCTTTGTTTTGAAGTGCACTTTGGTGGAGTCAAATGATGAGGGTCACCCTTTTCAGGTATCTGGTGTCCATTCGCGTAGCTTCTTTCAAGAAATAGCTAGTTCAGCCATTTGCTCATTTCTATTTGGGTTATTTATTTATTTCTACTAAACTCTGTGACTTTCTTTTGCATTCTGGACAGTGGTAACCTCTTACTAGGTAGATGGCTTAGAAGTATTGTTTTCTATTCCAAAAATTCTCTCTTTACTAAGTTGTTTTTTAGACTTATACAGTCTTGTTTTCCTATTTCTACCATTGTTGCCCTTTCTTTGGGAGTTATCATCTGAAGAAATTTTGGTAAAAATTATTTTATTGGGGCCAGCAAAATGGATCCCTAGATAAAAGCACCTGGCATGCCAAATCTCTTGGTCTGAATTGGATCATACTGGGGCCCACATGGTGAAAAGGAATTTACTCAAGTTGTTCTTTTACTTCCATGTGTACATTGTGGCAGGCATATGTGCATGAACATTCCTCACATACCTCAAATAGACACAAATTTCAGAAAATAAAAATGTTTACATGAGTTCGTGTGCTTCAGACTTACGTTTAGATATCTTTCGTACATTCTTAGTTGTGAGTACATATGTGTGCGTGTGCACATGTGTACATGCATTCCAGTCCAATTTTTTTCTTCATGTGGTTATCTGGCTTTCCTCAAAACATTTATCCTAGAAACTATCCTTTCCCACCTGTGTTTTCTTCTAGTCACAGAACATCGATCGACACATTGCATGGATTTGTTTGGAGGCTCTCTATTTTGTTCCTTTGGTTTATGTATTGTTTCTTGAGTATTGAAGCACCTCAGGACATCCTTCTTAATCAGAATAGTTGCTTGTCAGGTATACTGTTTCTTGGACTTCTTCACTGCCGTTGCTGAAAAAAAAAAAGATAATTTAAAACTTATTAGGAAAAAAATAGAGGAGTGGAGCTGGAAAGGCATCCAGGAAATGCTTAAGTCATAGGCCATAAGGAAGGTCCACAATTGCAAGTCTCTACCCAGGCCAGGTGCTTACAGACAAACCAGCGTTATACTTGTGGAAATAGCAGGGAGAGTTCATCCTTGAAAGGTTTTCTGGGACTTTCCTAATATTGGAAAATCAATAGCTACATAGGATAGGGCATTAGGCCATATTGTGGTGCCTAAATTACAAATACCCTTTAATGTCTGTGGGTCAGGGTTTTTATTAGGCAATTGATCTTGGCTTTACTACTTCTTTCATTCCCCGTCCTGCCCCCCCCCCCCATGTGTAGCCATAACCACACTCAGGCTTCAAAACAAACACCAACATGCAGAAAGAATCTGGATAGCAAAGAACACAGAATTTTTATGACTAGGTTCATATTTCAGGGAGGGAAGAATGTCTTGCCCAAGGCCACTAAGGGTAACACTAATCACATTGATAAACAAGGCCAAGTTGCTTTTAAAGTTTTCAGGGAAGGTCCTCTGTATGCACATGCCAAAATCTCTGAGAAAAGCAATGCAGATCAAGGTAATATGAGGGAAGCATTGCATTTTCTGACCGTTCTGTCCCCGGCAACTTGTTTTTCCACAGTTGTTACCTTGGTTTCTGAAATTTCACCAGTCCTAAATGCAGGCTAAGAGGTAAAAGGTGCTGATGAATACTAGCATGCTTCTTTCAAAGTGCTGACATGTTAAGTCAGAGAGGGAATATTAAAGCAAGATGCAAGAAGATGCAGGGAGATGAGTGTTATAGGCAAATAAATCTTACTGTCGGTAAGATGTATTGAGAGTAAAGGAGAGTTGGAAGCTACAGTAATGAACCACTGTGGAGTCTATTCATAGCTGGGGTTTGAAATCAATTGGGGTGGACATTTGCTCTCCCGGAGTTATGTTTATGTGAGGAAAGACATATTTATCTCTGTCCAGATGTAGATATGAACAAAAGGAACCTTAGAAAAAACAGACTTAGCCTCGAGGTTTTTCTATTATTAAAACTTCTATATAACCAACATCTGATTGGAAACTTTTATATCAGCACAGGCGTCTTTTGTTCCCCACCAAGGGAAAGCAGCGTACCGTGACCACACAGTCTAACCAAAGGCACTTCCTTGTCCACTGAATTCTGCTTCAAACTAAAAATTACTCATGCCTTGTTTAGCATATTCAACTTTGATGCAATTTTGTGGCCCTGTATTCAGTTCTACTAAGCTGGAGGGTGAGGCAGAAGAACCAATCAGTTAGGGCCAGGATTTCCAAGGTTAAACTGGAAGATAGAGTGAGACCCTGTTTCTAAAAAATAGAATATTTAATTGCACTAATGACATCCATCTGTTTACTTATAAATTAGTTGCCTATATGTTTTAGGAACAGGTACTCTTTATGTGTCTAATATCTGACTGTAATGAACATAACATAGTAGAAAAAATGTCCATACATACCACACAGGCATATGTTTAAGACTGACTGTGCTGTGGAAAGCTTTGCTTTGCTATAGGGCTAGATAATTTGGGTAGAAATAATGGTTAGATATTGAAGGTATTCACAAAAAATAGATGCTGGATTAATATTTTAGTTTTAAATAGTTCAATATGATTTTAGTATTAAATAAGTAAAAAAAAAAAAAGGTAAATTCCATTAGAAATCTGTTTTAGACTACAGGTAAGAGATTTTTGGGTGATTTCTAAGCAAAAGAAATGGTAAATAGGAAGTAATGAACTGAATGGCAGTCAACATGAACAAGATTTGCCCCTGGATGCTAATTAGATAAATGCTAATCTTTTGAGGCCATTGCCATGTTGCACCTCTACTAAGTGACTTTAGTTCTAATAATGTCTTTCCATAATTGATCTATTGTAGGACAGAGTTTTCCAAGTCAAGTTATATAGCCCCAAAGTTGGATGATATAAAATGAAGTTATTTCATACTACAGCCCAGACTAAGATGCCACATACACCTGGCTTTTCTGTGTACTCTCCTCCAAGCTTTAATTCACTTCTCAGTAGCCATCTACAAGTTAGCACCCCTCTCCCATGGCATATGCATGGGTCTCTCCCACTCGTTTGGTCCCTCCAACTCTTACTTTCTGGCCTCATCTCACAGGTTATAACATTACAAATAGTCTGAGAACACTTGGTCCAAGCATGGGAAATTAGTGAGTGCTGCCCCAGACACAATTCTAAGATTTCCTTGGGCTATTGGCCCAGGACAACAGATATTACAATATCATGAGCCTTTTCTTTTATAGAATTATTTCCAGTCTATAAATGCTTCTGGCACTTTTATCTATGAAAATCTAGCCTACTGTTAGCATGGACGTAGGGATTTGGAGATACAGTGGAGTAGAATAGAGGAACCTGCCCTTACATCACTGTGCTGCTGTGTACTGTGAGCCATCAGTCATCACAATTATGCTCAGTATGTGTCAGATCTTCAGTCTTAACATTAAAGTCAAATTTTGGATGGTAGTTCACCCCACGTGGTTGCCCCAGTCTTTGTATTTGTAGGTATCTTGTAAGATAGTGCCATAATTATTCCATCCTTTGCCAAATATTTACTCATTGGTTTAGCATCTTTATAATACTTGTGTGAATTATTAATATGATTAATTTAAATAGCATCTTAATTTCATTCACATTTATTGCTTAGTATCCTACTTAATGGGGAACTCCTGTTTGTGTATTTGAGGATGAAGCTACGCATTCCTTTTGTGTTAAACTAGTTACAGTCTTATTGTCTTCATTTTCATTATCATCTTAGCACTAGCCAGTAGGACTTCTTCAAAGGTGGGTTTGGGCTTATTTGACAATCCATCATTTTGTGACTATGTCTTTAGCTTCAGAATGATGAAATTAGTTACCCAGTTTTCTTGTGCCCTATTCTTACCACAGGCTTTGTATCAAGTCCCTATCCAAGCCAAGTGTCATTACAGAAGAGCAGTTAGAAGACAAAATCTACATACTTCGCATGTTCATGTCTAATGACTTGTCATTACAGCCATTTTTAATGATATAACTAGAAGGTAGATGTGTTTATGCACATATGCATGACTTTCAAGTATACATATAACTTGTCTGTATATAAAGTAATTTATTATAAATATATTACTATAATATATATACAAATGTGTGTGTGTGTGTGTGTGTGAGAGAGAGAGAGAGAGAGAGAGAGAGAGAGAGAGAGAGAGACAGACAGACAGACAGACAGACAGACAGACAGACAGACAGACATACTTAAATATGTTCTTTAACTACCTTTATGTCTTTTGCCCTGGTATTAGAAATACTGTTACAAATTTATTTTTTTAAGTATGTATTGATAATAATACATTTGTGTTATGTACATACACTAATACTGAGTATATATGTGTATTTTATATAATAAATAACATGCCAATACCTCCAGTCCATTAAAAAAAATCACAAGTACTATTATACCCATGATGTTTGGCGTTCCTTTGCCTGTAAGTGGAAACATAGCCCCATTACTTTTCTTTACATAACCACTCCCTCACTCTTCATACAAACAATACAAAAGCTCAAGGATGATCTCTTCAGCCCAGATCTCATTCTCCAAGTTAAATTAACTCCCATGATTCCAGCTTCTTCCTGGCCATGAACCTATGTGTCACAGCCCAGCTCTTTCCTCACCTTGGCTGCCATTTTGGCCACAGTTGCATAAGGTTTGTGCCCCTGGCTGTGTCATGGGATAAACAGGGATGGGATGCAATGCGTAATTCTTTTTTAAAAGATTTATTTGTTTTTATTTTATGTGCATTGATGTTCTTCCTGCATGCATGCCTGTGTGAGCATGCCAGGTACCCTGGAACTGGAGTTACAGACAGTTGTGAGCTGCCATGTGAGTGCTAGGAATTGAAGGCAGTCGTCCTAACCACTGAGCCATCTCTCAACCTCCCACACCACCCCCCAAATGCATAATTCTTAAAGAAAGTGTAGAAGATAAAAGTGCTGGAGGAAGAAGAAAGCCAGAAGTAGTCTTTCTGAGTCAGTGCTGGAAGTGAACAGCCCTTAGTTTTGTTATTTCAAAAATAGACTTTCAGTAAAATACATGAGGTTGGTTAATAATATACTTTAATTAATTATAAATGCTAATCACTGTATTGGAGTTAAGATACAGCAAGTGGAAGTTTTGATGGAAAATGTGCTCAGTATAGGTGGGGGAGGAGTGAGAAGTGAATTTGGCAATTACCTACTCAAGATTAAACACCTCTTAGTTTTTCAGGTATTAAAATCCTGACGCTAATGACCCACGATAGCTATCAACCTTCCCACCTCTCTGAAGAGCATGTTAACTTCAGGTATCTTTAAGATTAAGGAGCAAATGTGTTAGAGAGCATAGATTTAAGTCTAAGTTGTCTAACACCAAAGGCTGAACTTTTGACCTCTATTCCTATCCTTTCTTACTCTGAAGGGTTGCATGTCTAATGAAGACAACACAGAAGCCAAGTGAATAAATCTTTGCAGAGTGTCACTCAACATGGTAGGGTGGGAGTGGGCATTTAGTCAAGAGCCACAGATTTAAGTCCAGCCTGGTTTAAATAGTCCAGCCCTAAACACACACACACACACACACACACACACACACACACACACACACACACACAAGATGGGAAAGAGAGATGAAGATGTGCAATTAAGCTGTTTTTAGCTCATCCCAGCTACCACCCCCCCCCCGACAGATTCCAGTACCGTCTCCCCTCATTCTCTCCCTCTTTCAGTCCTCCCCCAACTTGGCCCCTCTTGCTTCACTCCCTACCTCTTTCTCTACCCACCCTCCCTCCACTCCAATGTTTATTCTATTTATCCTTCTCAGTGACAGTCAAGCACTTGCCCTTGGGCTCTTCTTGTTACTTAGCTTCTTTGGGTCAGTAGGTTGCATCATAGTTATCCTGTAGGTTATGGCCACTAATCAGTTATAAGTGAGTATACACCATGTTTATCTTTCTGGGCCTGAGTTACCTCACTCAGGATGATCGTTTCTACTTCCATCCATTTGCCTGCAAATTTCATAATGTCATTGTTTTTAATAGCTGAGTAATATTCCAACATGTAATTACCACATTTTCTTTATCCGTTCTTCATTTGAGGGGTACCTAGATTGTTCCAGTTTCTGGTTATTACAAATAAAGTGGCTGTGAACATAGTTGAGCAAGTATCCTTGTGACATTTATATGGCCAGGACCTAGAAACCTAGGACAATGGAAACTCCCAGGAATCTATAAGGGTGACCCTAACTATGACTCCTAGCAATGGGGCATATGGAGCCTGAAATGGCCATCTCCAGTAACCAGAAATGACTTCCAATGGAAAGACTTGACTCCATCACAGATGCAAAACCTTAAACCCACAATTTCTCCTGGCAACCAGATGTGCAGGAGTTAAGATGGAACAGAAATTGAGGGAATGGACAACCAATGACTGGCCTAGCTTGAGAGCTGTGCCATGAGAGAGAGCCCACTCCTGACACAATTAATGATATTCTGCGGTATTTCCAGATAGACACCTAGCATAAATGGCATCTGAGAGGCTTCACCAAGCAACTAATGGACAAAGATGCAGAAACCCATAGCCAAACATTAGGCAGAGTTTGGAGAATCCTACGGAAAAGGCAGATGAAGGATTGAAGGAGCCATAGAGGTTGAGGACACCACAAACAGAACACAACAAAAAACCATACAAAAGCAACTAATCTGGGCACACATGGACCCATAGAACCCTGTTTGTTTGGTTTAGTTTGGTTTTTCAAGACACGGTTCTTAAGACAGGATTTCTCTGTGTAGCCTTGGCTGTCCAGGACTTGCTTTGTAGACCAAGCTGGCTTTAAACTCACAGCAAATACTCTGTTTCTGCCTCCCTGGGTCGGGGATTAGAGGCGTGCACAGCAGCACCCAGCTCAGGATGTTAAATTGTATGTTTAGGAAAAAGTCTCACTAGGTTTGGAGTTGTTTTTTCTTTTATTTATTTATTTTTTCAATTAAGGATGTATTTTCACTTTGTTGATGTCTAATAATAAACAGACTTTGTAAGGCAAAACTTTACCTAGATGGTCACTGAGAGAAGAAAGGCTATAGAAATAAGCAGAAGTCATGATCAGGTCAGCCAAACAGTATTTAAAACAAATTTTCAATGGGAAATACAAGACTTTTGTTTGTGAGAGGAAATCAAGTGTGGAAAAATGTGGTGAAAACTCGAATGGGTTAAAGTTCAGACAGTGTTCTGTGGAGAGCCTAGCCTATTCGCAGGGTGGCATGTGGGGGAAATGTGAAGGAAAAGCTGTGTTCTGACTCAGGGTGAGGTCCAGATTCAATAACTTGGGAGAAAGAAAGACACATAAGCAAAACCGGATTACTGCTTTGTTTTGATCAGTCACGGGGGACAAGCATTTCAAGCAATCTTTTAAGAGACAAAAAATAGGTTTGTGTCTTGTACTACTCATAAGCAAAAGGACATCTATTGCTTAAGCAGTAACCTAGTAAGGTTTTTTGCCATAAAATTTTCTGAACACAAAGGGACGGATGGGTGTTTCTTACCTACCTTGTCATAGACTCATAGGACTCAGGTAAAATGCAAAACCCCATACCGTTTAGAATGTCATAAAGTCATATTGGTTCTGGGAATATGTGCTACAGACATTATGCTAGGTTCCAGAGTAGCTTTCCTTGCCCACCATTTTCCAAGTATAGGGGAAAATATTTCATTGGTTTAAAATCTAAATCCATACTTTAGATTTCAATAAAATTATGTTGTAAGAAAATAAAACAGGGGTGCTGAGAACCAAAGGAAAAGGCATCAGAAAGTACTGCTCATGAGAATATGCTTGGCTGTAGGAAGCCTCAGAGTTAAGCTCTGGGCTGGCTACATGTTAGCTAAAGGCACAAAGAGTTAGAGTGTACTTTCTCTCCCACCCCAACTTATTCACATGTATACAATGGGATTTATCCATTCATTTAGATACAAATCCACTGTTGGACAGTGGACTTGAGCCAGCAATCTGAGTGGCTGAGGTAGAAAGAATGCCAAAAATTTGAGGCCAGCCTTGGCTATTCTGTGAGACTCTATCTCAAGAAATGCAAGCATACAAACAATAAAATAAAATGAACCTGCCTTTGGGTATTAAGTAAAACTGTTATTAGAATCAGTCCAACTACACTTCATTACTTGCCATGTCCAGTCAATATTGAGCCTGGGTTTCCTTTTATTAGCACTCCTCCAAGGTGGCACAAGCACATTTGCTACCAGTGCCCTTGGCAGCATTAAAATCTTTTTCATCTCAGCTCACGTCTGCTAGCATCTATCTGTAGGAGAGCACATAAAGTACTCTGAAAATATAAAAATATTTATAGACACAGTAGCCAGCATGCAATCAGAGAAGACAGTTTGTATCAGGGGTAGCAAGAACCACTTCCTGGAATACTTTGTACACATTCTGTTCCTGCCTGACCTACCTTGCTTTTTATTGCTAAAACCAAACACTGTGACCAAAGAAACTTGGGGAGGAAGCAGGTTACTTGGCTTACATATCACAGACTATAGTCCATCATGAGGTGATGTAAAGAGAGGAACTCAAGGTAGAAACCTGGAGGCAGGAACTGAAGCAAGCAAAGGCCATGGAAAGAACCTGCTTACTGGCTTACTCCCTATGCCTTGTTCATCCTTTCTTTCTTTCTTTTTTTCTTCTGTCATATATTACATCCTGACTGCTTTCCCCTCACCCTTCTCCCCCCACCCCAGTTTTTGCCCTCAGCCTCCCCTCAGAAAAGAGCAAGTCTCCAATGGTCACCAACCAAACATGGCATAACAAGCTACAATAAAACCAAGCACATGCCATTATATTAACAGCCTGGAGAGATGGCTCAGCTGTTAAAGGCTAGGCTCACAGACTTGTTTCTTATATATTCCAGGACTTTTCCAGGAGTCAGAGCATCCACAGTGGACTAGGCCCTCCCACATGAATCATTAATGAAGAAAATGCCCTACAGACCAGCCTACAGGTTAGTGTGATGGAGGCACTTATGCATCTAAAGTTCCATCTTCCCAGATGACTCTAGCTTTTGTCAAGTTGTAGGGACGAACAAAACAGACAACTGACCCAATACATCCCTGCTCCTCTTTTCAAGCTCAAGATGCTGGACTCATGCCATCTTTAACTATATCTGGTCCTTCCTGTAGATCTTCACAAAAATTATTTACATATCACCTTTAGCCTACTAATAAGCATAGATGATTTCTGTAATTTCTGTGTATGTTTCTCTGCTTATTAACAATAATCTGTAAATACCAGTAGTCTCACATGCCCACCTGTCAGGATTCTAACACTCCTACTAAAGAATGTCCCTAAGTATTTGTTTAACATATTAGGGCAAAAGGCCACTAAGATGTCTCCATATGTTAAATCACTTATGAGCAAGACTGACAACCTGGACTCAATCCATGGCATTCAAGTGACAGAAGAGATCTGGCTTTAACAAGTTGCCTTGTGACATTGACATGTATGCTGTGTCATGCTTGCCCCTTATACACACACACACACACACACACACACACACACACACACACACATACACATTCACACAAATACACATGGACACACACATGCAAACACATACACATGTGCACACAGACACATGCACACAAACACACAAATATGCACACACACTCACACAAACACACACATACACACACATGCAAAAACTTGCACACACATACACATGTGCAAACATAGACAGCCACACAAGGAATGTAGTGTTTTTAATTATTAAGGAAAAAAGTGTGACAACACTGACATCTAATTATGTATGGAAGAAGTAGAGGGTTTCCTGGTTGAGACATAATCATTCCAATTGAACCATACCTCAATGTTCCCCAAAGCAATAGGTAAAGCCCTGGTTTATATTTGCATAACTATATGGCCCTCTTTTGTGCTATTTGCTTGTTCACTTGTATGTTTTTCCCCTGTCACAGAAGCACTACCTACCTGGCTTGTATATAAATCCACTCTTGAGTAGCAAAGAAAAAAAATTCAGGAGCCTTTGAAGAGCCTTCTATTCCCATCCCAGTGTTTAAAATAATCGTTTAGTCTCGACTCAAGATGTGGGTTATGTATGTTATTTTCAGAAGTAACGATGTATAGTGTAATTCGAGCTCTGCAAATGATAATACCTATATTCATACTATGATTTACCACTTTCAAACCAATTTTACGTTGGCTCATTTAGTTCTCATGAGTACTTTTTAAGAAAAAAACACACTCATTGTAGAAATGAAGAAACTGCCAGCCGTATCTATTACCTGACTTTCCACATACCCTGCACAGGGTTGAAAGTAAATGTTGGGCCTTGAGCCAGCTGAGGTTTCTTGACTTTTTTCCAGTGGCCACTCCATGACAGCCTGCTGAGTCAGCCACAGGGTGACTTGGCCTATTTCTATCCTGTTTGAAATAGATTGTGTCTTTGGCCTGCTTTTCCAAATGAGAATCGTCGGTTGGGTTTATCTCAAAGTGGACACTGTTCTTTGGCACACGGCCTTCTTTTCTAGGGAATGCTCTGCATTGGGAAGGGATGCAGCAGTTACTTAGTCCAAGACAATATCCCCACCATGTGGCTGCCCGGCCGAAACTTGATTGTCTGAAAGGACAGAGAGCTCACTCCTTTATACCCTCCTGCATGTGTCACATTTGCTTATGATTTATGGCAACTCACAGGACAGTTGCTGGGGCTGGCTTTACTTTAACAAATGGAGAAGTTTAGTCAATTACAGACCCAGGATTGGACTCATCCAATTTATATCCCAGTGGCTCCTTGCTTAAGGATTACATTACGTTGCCTCTATCCTCAAGATGTATGGATTCATTGCTGCAAAGGAGATTTTCCATAGTGTTCTTATACAGTGCGAGTGCACATAGATGTGTGTCCAAACACATGAGGATTGAGGCAAGGAGCTCATTAGTCAGAGATTTGGGTTTAGGCCATGTTTACACAGCTTGGTTATGACAGGATGGAATTCATCTAGTGCAGAGCTAATGTGTTGGCAAGACACTTTCTTCTTTAAACACTCCATTCTCTCCACGGCGGTTCTGGAAATCGCCCCTTTGGTGTTGGGCAATGATTGAAATCAAGGGTAGAATTCATGCTACATCTCCAGCTTTATTTAGATCATCTTGTCTTCAGTGCATTTCTCTTTAAAATTGAATGTGAAGTCTAGACTACACACTTTATCTATCCCTTTGTGTTTCTCAATATCTAAATTAATCCTGGCTCAGACACCACCTATTTTTACTTCTGATATGGAAAATGGAATTTTGCAAGTGAAGTTAATTCAGCCATTTTAATTTCAAGCCCACTCCTTCACATCCATTTTTATAAGTTATTTCCATCATTTCCTTCTGTATTATTAGAGCACCATCATGGCTGAGAAGTAGTCTGTGCAGACTCTTGGCCTTAGGTAGGGATGGAGTGGACAGGGAAGTGGCACTGTGACACTGGCTCATTGGGCTTCTTCCTGGTCATTACTCATGTGTGTGTCCTCTGTCAGATTTGGCTACCAATCTTGTCCCTTCAGGATCCATATGGTCTGCTAGGCTGACTTAGCATAGCCTTCGAGTTGTAGTACCACTGCTTTCTTCTTACCTGCGTGGTCACTGAAAGTAGGGGGGAGCAGTCTGCTTATCCACTAACACACACAGATACTTCTGAGGGTTCCAGCACAACAGCCAGAGCTCCGATCTCCCTATGTTTCTTACTATTTCACCAAAGTTCTGTGCAAGGCATAAGAGCTCTGTGCTGGCCCCACAGAGAAAGGAATAGAAAACCTCATATTTTAAAATTCTTCCAGTTAGAATGCAGCTTATTGACAGATTACTTGCCCAGCGTACATGAAGACTAAATTTTTATCTCCAGAAACACACACACACACACACACACACACACACACACACACACACACTCTCTCTCTCTCTCTCTCTCTCTCTCTCTCTCTCTCTCTCTCTCTACAATTCTCCCAATCTATAGGGATGGTTTCTCTCACTCCTCATTTTTATCCCAAAGTGGATCATGAAGTAAATCTTTCCACTGCCTCTCACATACTGAGACCAGCCTCATCTTTAAGCCTTCTGCCTTAGCTATGCTCAGAGGAGACTCTTGTCACTTACAGAACTGCTTAAAGACTCTTCTGCCAGAATTTCTTCTTCCACGTACTACAGTTGATGGTAGAACTGTATTCTAAGCACATTCTTTCAAGAGCTATGAACACCGACAGTGATAAAAGGCCTTTTCAAGTCTCGACATTGTTAAAATAGGATGCTGGAGTGGGGCTTTTCCTATTGTTTTAGTATTTTGGCTAAAGTTTCAATCCTGAGAACAAGAAGCTCTGACATTATAAGTCAGTTACCTCTCCCAGTACTTGGCCAAGAAGCAATTGCTAAACTAGACTGTGACTTCTACTCCTCTATCCTGAACAACTTAGGTAAAGAAGATATCAGAAGCTCTAAGACAACTGATTAAAGCGCAAGAATTGGTTGTCATCCTTAAAGCTTTCTCCTTTTCCTTACACATGGGCAAGAACACACTCTCCCAGGGAATCAACCAGAGATTTCCAAGGAATTGGCAAGAAGGGCATGGGGTTCCCCTTCCCAGTTGGATGCTGACCTATGAAGCTCATTCTTCACTGCAGTGCAGACCAACAGGTAGGAAGGTTTGTTGGGGGTTGTCTAGGTACCATAGTGTGGGAGCCCCATGACTAGTTGAGAAGTACCAGGTGGCTCAGGGTCTTATGAGAGCAAAGAGAGAGCCAGCCTGACTCCTGATGTTAAATGCAGCATGTTGTTAGTGTCCAAATGTGTGCTCCTGAGTGTGTCTAGACTTGGGTCATCTCTTAGATTTTCAGGATCTGAAGCCATCTGAGTCTGTGTGATGTGTCCCAAGGGGGCAGAGGTGAAGACAGAGGAATAGAAGAGAAGGCAAACTGCTAAAGTGAGAAGTCCAGGTGGGTCAAAGGATTACCAGGAGGGATTCTGGGAATCCACATACTGGCTTCTCAAGAATGTATCTCCTAGACACAGAGGGCACATGCGAGGTGCAGGAAGGGTACCATGGCCATTCAGCACTGGCCTCAGAAGAACAATAGCAACAAACTTGAACATACTGAAAAGGAGATTCTCCTGAGTGCCACCCTATCTCCCTCTCATGAAAGGCCCCGGGAGGGAGAGGGATGTGGTGCTTAGTCTGGGATCCCTGAGTGGGTGGGGTCAGCATGGGGCAGACTACAAAGTGACCAGGGGGACGAGAGAGAATATTTTGGATTTAGTCTCAGAGAGTCGTAGAACCTGAAAGTCTTGCCAACTAAATCAAGAGTTACTATTAGAATGAATCCAAGCCATGGGTAGGCTGGAGTTGTCACCAGACACCAGGAAATACATCTGGAGAAACAAATGTCTTCCTTCACACAGGATAACAATGAGCCAGTTACTGACTCACCTCTGGTTTCCAGAAATATACTCAGGGAGCCACTGTTAAGGAATTCACTTAGTCCTTACAGGTATCTTTATGGTCTTCCTTTTTTAGGGCCAGCTTCATAACTTAGAGTGAGCTGGCACCAATTAAGGAAGAAAAAATAATTAAATGGAGGAACCAGTCAATTAATATCATAAATAATTTTTCCACATTGGAACTGGGTCCAGCTTCTATCTCAGAGGTGACTTTTTAAGTTTAGTGCTCTGTTGCCTACTG
Source organism: Acomys minous (assembly GCF_964271855.1). Lineage (NCBI taxonomy): Eukaryota > Metazoa > Chordata > Mammalia > Rodentia > Muridae > Acomys > Acomys minous. Next base: position 91,654,650 of record NC_140489.1, on the reverse strand, counting down.
TAGCTTAGGAATGGATTGTGGGAAGCCAGTGGTTTTCTGGGGGATGTCATGATTTTAGGGGTTGTTTCCTAACTAGTTAGTCAGTGCTGAAATAGTTCACTTCGAAGAGAGGCAGACTTAATGTCCTTGACTCTTCAGAACGATCTCCTAGGCACAAGTCATCTGTCCCTGAAGGGACCACATTGGTATCAAAGAAGTCTCCCTGCCTCACTTCCATTTTGGGTATATGTGTACGGGGGTATGTGTGTGTGGGATGAGTAATGCTCAGTGTATTGATCTGCAAGCACAAATCTGTGCACGGAAGCCAGAAGAGAGCTTTGCATAACTGCCTCTACCCACCTTCTCTATTCCTCTGAAACAGTCTCTCAGTGATGCTGGAGCTCGGCTAGTAGCCAGCAAGCCCCTGCTGCCTCGCTAGCTATTTGTGCTTTCTCCCCAGCATTGGGCTATGGAGAGCCTGTGACCATACCTGGGCTGTGATGTGGTTTCTGGGGATTTTAATTCAGGTCCTAATGTTTCCAGCACTCTTACCAGCTGTGCCATCTCCCCAGGTGCTCACCACAGGCCCATTCCCCCTAGGATAGCTCCTCTATTGCTGCCAGGGCACTCTTCTCTATTTAACCCTCATCCAGATATGTCCGTTGCATTGTATAATATATCCATTCTGTTTTTTTTTTTTTAAGCCTTCATATTCAAGCTGTTCTCTGTCTCTTCACTCTCCCCCTTTTTATGCCACTTCCTCCATATCTGAAGTTTCGGTTGCTTTCTGAAAAGCCATAAGCGTTTACTCCTCTTTCATGTAAAGATCTACTTTCTCCCTTGTCATCCCAAATCCTGCCTCCCCAGCAGACACTACTCTTCTCCTCTCTTCTGCTGCAGATGCTGGCAAACTGCTGCTCAAGATCAAACCTTTAGCCCACTTAGACCAGGCTGCTCATCTTCCATCCCAATGCTTCCTCACTGCTGCCCTTCATTCACTGTGCCAGCCACTTGTCTTCCTGCATATTAGAGCAAACACAAAACACCTTTTTTTCCCCATGAGTTTTTTCCTGCAGACAGGAACATTGCCTAGACCTTAGTGGAGATACCATCAATTAGAGAGAAATATGGCACAATACTCATAGATATCTGAGTTCCTATTTTTCTCAGATACATTCAGTAAAGCAAGATCTAGAATATTATGACTTGAAAGAGTGAGAATTTGATATATCCTTCTACAGTGAACAGGCCTCTCTTTGGAGTTTGTAGAACAATTTGAGTATCTGTTTGCTCAGTGAGAAGTTAGGATTTTAAAAATAAGGGACAAACCAAGTGAAGTAAGGACACAGCCAATCTTTTTTTGCAGAACTAAACTTTATTTAATTAGATCCTATAGACCATACAGCCACTGTTCCTAGGTGCTGACTATATCCTATCAGACAATACAAATGAAAGTAGAAACATAGGCGTGGGAGGCAGATAAAGGCCACAGAAAGCTAACAGAACTGTTTCCATAGTTTAATTTGGGTCAAGTTTGTTTGGGAAGGAGAATACGGATAGTGGCAAACCTCGTGTGCTTTCTCAGTTCAGTGTCCTGTGAAAGAAGCTGCTGGAGCAGCGCCGTCTGCCGTAGCCCAGGCTCCATCAGGGAATGGCTTCACACAAGGGGCTGCAGACAGTGGTCCAGTTACAAAGGCCTAAGGATTCTGAGATAGTGGCATAAGTGCAGGCTGCCACATGGGTGAGACAGAAGGGTGGCTGGAGGAAGGGATAGCACTAACGAAAAGGAAGGTCACTTGGCAGCCAGAGCAATGTGGTAACTGAAGAAAGCTACGGACAATTTCTTTGAAATAAAATGAACTCTATATTTTGGGAACAGTGTTCAATTCATAGTGAAAACTGAGCAAGATATATAGAAATTTCCAATATAGTCCTTGCTTCTAACATCTATAAGGTCCTTATAAGTGCACTTGGGTAATGTACCTGTCACAATGACCGTATGTTGGCATTTACTCATTCCCCCAGATCTGTAGTTTATATTAGCAGTCATTCTTGAAGCCACACACTCGATAGACGTCAACAAGTGTCTAATAACATGTAGCCACCATTAATATAATAATATAATAGAATATATATGATATAATTGTATAGGATAGTGTCACTGCTAAACATCCTCTGTGTTCTACATATTTACTCCCCTGAGACTCCTGAGAACCAGTGATTTTTTTTCAAACTATCTCTATAGTTCCTGACTGTTTTTTTTTAAAGAATAATAACATATAGATTTACCTGATGGTGACGTTTAGCTGAGGGCCATGCACTTCATTTTCCTTCATGTCCTCTCACAGCTGTGTAGCTCAGCGGAGTTATACCAGTTCATTGTTTGGAAGAATAATAGTTTGATTCTCCATTTACATACTGAAGGACACTAGGTTTATCCAGACAGGTGGAATTAAGGATAAACCATAGACCTACTGGAGGTCACTTGGGTTATCCAGATGGGTAGAATTAGAAAGGAATCTGCTTTAAACATTCATGTTCATATTGTTTTATAGACATAAGATTTCAGTTCCCTTCAGTGATTTCCAAGAACATGGCTTCTCTCTTCTCTGAAAGATCATGCTTGGCTTTACAAGAAACTGTCATATGTATTCCAAGGTGATTATACACTATGCATGTTTAGCAGTAAGGAATGCATATCCAGACAGCTCGCATTCTCACCGCCACTGGTGAATTGGAATTCTGGCTTTGAGCCCTCCCAATAGGTGTGCGTCAGGAAAGGCAATGCTTTAAGGTTGACCCTGCAGACGGGAGGAGATCTTGAATGTTATGAATAGACACTTCTCCTTATTACCTGCTCCAGTCTTCTTCTCTTTCACCAGGGTAGGGAGGCAGACAGCTCGTTGTTTTTTTTTTTCTCTTCTGCAATCTCTTGCAGATTTTGTTCCCCGTCAGGTCTAAATCTGCCCTCATATCTCTTCATTTCCTTTTCCAAAGTACAGTCTTACCAAAATTGAGTTTTGCTGACTAATAATCCTCTAAGGCTTGATTTCACTATTATCTAAAAAAGAACACTTGTGTGACTCACTCTGAGGTTTGGGCTCAAGATATGCCTTTAGAAAAGATTCCAATTATTCCGAGAGTTGAAAAAGAGTCTGGCTGGCATTTCAGCCTTGCCATCTGCATTAGCTTCCGTCCCTTATTTACAAATGTTTGGATCCTGTTAGACAATGCAGATTTTCCTGTATCATAGGGGTTCTGTCCTTGAGATTTTGGTCCTGGTGAATGACAGCCACCACTCCAAGGCAGTGTTTTGAAGGGAAATGCTATATGTACATATGTATGCATATTATAATTTTACCCCATTCCAGAAGCTTGATAATTTTCCCTGTACCATAAATTTATGTCTCTAATGTGGTTGGGTTTATAGCCTACAGTACATCTATAGATGTCCCTTATATAGTCTCTCAGTGAAGGTAGCAGAAGATACCTCAATACTCTTCCACAGTGATTCACATAATGAAAGCTAAGGAATGGAAGGCCAGACAGCTCCGAGAACTTACATCAGCATTCTGTGAGGACTTCTGAACATGTAGACAAATCCTGAGACTCAAAGCCCAGAATCCTCTTAGAGAAATAGGGCTAGTGTAAGCTTCAGGAGGAAAACACTGGTTTCCTTCATCATTGTCACCATATAAGTTTCCTACAACTGATCAAAATGAAGTGCTATGTACTGTGGATGAAAACAATGTTTACCCTTATCCCAGTCTGGATGCTGTGAGTCTGAGATAAAGCATCAGCTGGAGACTTAGTGAAAGCTTATTTGTATTCTTAGGATGTAACTGCACTACTCCGATTTCTGATTCTGTCATCATGTGGTGTTCTTACTGCATGTATATTTTCATATAATTTTGCCTTTCTTTTTTCTTTTCCTTTTTTTTTCCTAAGACACGGTTTCTCTGGCTAGCCTTGTCTGTCCTGGACTCATTTTGTAGACCAGGCTGGCCTTGAACTCACAGAGATCCACCTGCTTCTGCCTCCCAAATGCTGGGATTAAAGGCATGCACCACCACTGCCTGGCAATTTTTATTTTTCTTAATAAGGATGCCAATCATATTACATTAGGGGCTATCCTACTGCAGTTATGATGCCACTGTAATAGGTACACTAATTTATTTCCCAGCAAGGACTTATTCACAGGTACTGGGTGTTAGGGCTGCAGTGTATATTCCTGACATACACAATTCAACCACTGCATCTATACATAAAGTTTGAGACAACTGACATTTAAAAAACAGCTAGGGCTTGAGAGCTCAACAAATACAACACCTTCCCTTCCCATCTATCTTAGAGTCATTCTGTCCCAGCATTCAGGGAAAGTAGTTTTTTATTTTGAAAATCAATGAGTCTCTTCAAAGGTGGTGTGTGCACCTCCCTCTCCATCCTCCATCCCATCCCTCCCTCTCTCTCTCAGACAGACAGACAGACAGACAGACAGACACACACACACACACACACACACACACACACACACACACACACACACACACACACACACGGTTATCACTCCTGGAGTCTAAGCTTCAGAGATGCAGCTGGCCATACAGTTGCAGGGGACCTAGTGGTTACATTCTGATAATGCTTTCATAGAAGGAATTGTTTAGATTTTGTAAACTTAAATGTAATTTAGATTTGAGCATTATTAATTATGTGTTCATGGAGGAAAACCACCAACAAAAACCAAACTTGTCTTATCTACTCATTTTCTTTTTTTTCAGTTTTATTTATTATTATTAATTTATTCATATTACATCTCAATTGTTATTGCATCCCTTGTATCCTCTCATTCCTCCCTCGCTCCCATTTTTCCCTTATTCCCTTCTCCTATGACTGTGACTGATGGGGACTTCCTCCCTCTGTATGTGCTTATAGGGTATCAAGTCTCTTCTTGGTAGCCTGCCATCCTTCCTCTGATCTGGCACTATCTCAGAAAACTGGGAATAGGGCTACCTCAAGACCCAGCTATTCCACTCCTTGGAATATACCCAGAAGATGCTCCAGCACAGAACAAGGACATTTGATCAACCAAGTTTATAGCAGTCTTATTCATAATAGCCAGAACATGGAAACAGCCTAAGTGTCACACAGTAGAAGAATGGATAAAGAAACTGTGGTGCATTTACACTGTGGAAGACTACTCAGCTATTAAAAACAAGGAAATCCAGAATTTTGTGGACAAATGGATTGAACTAGAACACCATAATGAGTGAGTTAACCCAGAAGCAGAAAGACTCAAATGGTATATACTCACTTATATCTGGACACTAGCCCAAGGGGCATGTCCCATGAAAGTCTTATCTACTCATTTTCATCCAACCAGAAATCGAGTATGTCTCAATGGGCCTGCAGGCTTTTGCATTTGTAATATACTACCCATAGGCTACCCTGCTAAAGGTGAAGCTCATATCTATTCCAATAGCCTTGACCATAGCATCTTCTAGCTCTTGATAACTTGCAGCTTCTTCAAGTGCCCTCAGCTAAATACAAACACAAATTCTTCCAAATGGGTGGAAATCATGTTATAATTTATATTCTTTAATTTCTAGGTGAAATCATATTGAAGACTGACTCCACCAAAGGTCACACTCCTGCCTAACTACTGTCTCTGTTAGACAGTGTTCTCGAGAGAGTTGGAAAAACTTGGGTAAATGACAGGCAGTCAGACAGATGATATGCAGATGTATATGACAGGTGATAGGTAACTGCCTATCACCTGAGACAAATACTAGTCATGTTTATCTAAGTCATCAAATGTGCATAGTGGCCTTACGTGTATGCAGTCCATGAGTAGGAAACACTGGTCTTATCCTGATATAAAAGAGTAAACCCATCACCCCTTGTGTTTGCATTCCATCCTGCTCCTAGTGGATATATGGGCGTCTGTGCTCCATTGACAATGGATCTTCTCTAAACACACCATCTCAGACTCATGATTTTCCAACTATCTGGATATTCCTAAGATAGTTACCAACTGTCTTAGTCACTGTTATAAGACACCATGAGTACAACTCTTATAAAAGAAAACATTTAATTGAGGCTTGATTACAGTTTCAGAAGTTGAATCCATCATCACTATGGTGGGGAGCATGGTGGAATAAAGGCAGGTGTGGAGCTGGAGAAGTAGCTAAGAGTTCAGGATCCACAGGCAGCAGGTAGAGAGAGAGTAGCTGGGCCTGGCTTGAGCTTTTGAAACCTCACAGCCCACCCCCAGTGACACACTTCCCTCAGCAAGGCCACGCCTCCTAATCCTTCTTAAATAGTGTTACTGAGTAATGACTAAGCTTTCAAAGAGAGGAGCCTATGGGAGCCATTCTTATTCAAATCAACACCATAAGCAAACTTGAGCAGGAAACTTTCAGGTGTTTCCAGTCAAGGTGGACAATTAGGTAGTTTGAGGCAAAGATGTGCTTAAGTTACTGAAAACAGTATGATTTATGGGAGTGGAAGAAGAATTTTTCCATGGCAATTGCATTAAAAATGAATCCTGGTCTTGCTGGCAATATTAGAAGAGTAAGAACGTAAGAGCTAGAATTGGCTTGCTTTTGGGGAGTCAATGGAGAGTCAGGAGACTAACTGGCCTGGGAATAATTTGAGTTCAGTTCTTGGTTTTGTTAGTGTTTGTGCAAAACCGGACAGACGATTTTCTTTTTTTCTGAACTTTGATTTTTATCATATGGGGATAGAGATTGCCTAAACTTAAATTACTAAATTAACTACTTCATACATCTAGCTTAGTATCTCAATAATTTAAAGCCTATATATATATATATATATATATATATATATATATATATATATATATATATATAAGCTCTTATGATTAAGAAGTCTGATAAATCATGACCCAATCTAACTTTTAAATACAGTCAAATTATAGGGAACTTCATACTCTTAAATTATTTCCATTGCAATAAACCTATTATATTATAAGATATAAAATACCTATCTGTAGACATAATTTGAGTTAGGAGCCATGAAGAAATTATATACACAGAGAAAATTAGGCAGATCTCTATGCAACACCAATAATCTTACCTAAAATTGTTTTTGTCTTATGTATAGGCATATTTGTCATACATATGTCTGTACAGCATGTGTGATACATGAAGAGTTATGAATCTCCTAGAACCAGAGTTACAGATGGCTGTGAGTTGTCATGTGGGTGCAGGAAAACAAACACGAGTCCTTTATAAGAGCAACGGGTGATTTTTACCACTGAGCCATCTCTGCAGACCCCAATAAAATTATATTTATTAAATTGTTCCAAAGAACTTATTTATCCTATTAATATATCATGTAGGGGTTTTAGCTACAAAAGTTGAGGTGATAAGAGGAGTGGTCTTGGGCTTCCAAAATCTCAAGTAGAAAGAGGTTAACTTTAATCCATACACGGTGCTTCTTTGGCCAGTTACATGTCCAGTCTCATCATAATGAGGAATCTTCTCCTCTCAGTGAAGCTTTACAACCTCCGGACTTTTGTAACTCCACCTAGACTGTAAACATGACAGCTGAGGATTCCTCTCACATCTTCTAGCACTGTTTACACATTCCATGATGTTACTTCTGATGAACTTGAAGCATTTTAAACTTCTCAATTTATAGATACTTTACTGTTTCTCCCCACTGGGCCTGCATATGTGTTTTCCTCTCCTCTTTTTTTTTTTTTTTTTTGTACCTTTTTATTCTACCCCAAACAACTGCTTACTCTCAAGGCCCTGTAAGAGGCATACCTGTTAAAGTTTGAACACAAGAAAGGACTTTCCTCCTAGACTCTGGGAAATAGTATGGATCTTGAAACAGTCACTGTTCTTTTACCCTAAAATTTTGGATAGTCCTATCTATTGCATATTTTAAAAATGTGTAATTAAAATCAATTGATAACTTTAGATAATAGGCCAGTTCCTCATCATATAGTCAATGCGCAGGAAATGTTACTATGACTTAACTTCCCTGTCCTTGTCACCACCCCCTTACCCTTCAGGTCAAATGAATAAATAAATACCTTGGCCTAGAAGGAGAGCTATGAGGGTTTTTTTGCGGGGGGTGGGGGGGGGGCTTAGAGGGAAGGAAGGAAAGAGGGGAATGATGCAATTAAATTACAATTTCAAAAAATAAAAGAAAAACATTAACTTAAGGAGACAATTTTCTGGAATGCTCTTAGGTAAATTAGCTACTTGCCTTCTGCGTACTCCCATAGGCCTATACTTTTAACACATGGTTCATCAGTAAAAGCTATATTAAAATTTTGTCTCTGCATTTTCTATGCATATGAGGGGATAAAACCAAATGAACACGAAGGGAAAAACGTCCTGTGTACATCAGAGAGGGACTGATGACAACCTGATTGATGAAGTTCTTTACGATGCAAACGTAGAAAGCCCCAGGGAACAATGCTTAGGGACACAGGCCCTTGTGCCAGATGCCCTTATTTTAAATCCTGCCTTCATGACATTCTATCTATATTGCTTTAGATAATTTTTTGGCAAAAGCCCTCTTGTGCTTCAGTTTTGTTATATGTGAAATAGGGCTAAAACCATGCTTACATAGTAGGGCTTTGGAGGGAACAAAATAAATTAAAAGATACAATATCGTTTAAAAGTTCCTATACAGGCTGCAGATATTCAAGAGACAATTAAACATCTTGTAAGAACAGCAGTACACATTTCAATTCCCAAATCAGCATACGACTTTGAGACAGAAAGACAGAGCACAATGGTGGAACTTAGTTCCCTGATTCTGTTTCCCTCTATCCTTCCCCCTGGCGTGACTGCCTTGCCTGCCACAGGGAACGGGGCTTGCTCGATGCTGATATGACTTGATGAGCTGGGGTGGAGGAGAAGAGGGCTCCCCTTTTCTGAGGAATAAGAGAAGGGGGATAGGGTAGGTGAGGGAAGGTGGGACTGGGAGGGATGGGGCTATGACCAGGATGTAAAGTGAATAAAAAATAAAGAAAAAAATAATTTTGTTAAAAGGGCAGTCTGGGTAGAATTTCATATAGTAGGACAATTATGTTGGTATACGATAGCGCAGTACTCATTTGCTTAAAACAAACTGACAGGAACCGTTATATAAGACCTTGGGTGTACAACCACAGGTTAATCAGATGTACTTACCTGATCCACCAGAGATAAATGTGCATGTTGAGACAAGACAAACAATGAACATTTCCATATCTGAAACAAAAGGCAGAAGGACTTTCTGTAATCATGAATGATGAGTTAAGCGATCTCTCTTGGTAGAGTTTGTGGACCATTTCTTCAAGTATTGATCTTTTGGTGTCTAAGTATGATAGAAGCAAAATGTCAAAGAGTGCCCAGTTAGGTGGAGTAGGTATGGTTAAAGCTTTGAAATTAGATGTCAGAGTTGATCTAAAAGCCAGCAAGAAGGCAACTATTACAGGGTTGTGTTAGACAATACGGGATATGACTTGTTATAATGCTGAGATGGAGATCTGCTGATTATTCGTAAGTACTTGAGTGATACAGACACACATATATATATGTTTATAAGAGGAGGACACGTGGAAGAAGGGCACATTTAATAGCAAAGGGACAATTCACAGTTAAAAGACATCATCTCAGAGGACAGAAGCAGGAAAGGTAGCCTGACGGGGTAATGCTGATGCTGAAATGAGGAAAAGTAAATGGAATTCTACTATTGATCTGTTTTCAGTAAGTCCTTTGTCTGTTTCTCTTCCCCCTCCTACCTATACTTTCTCCCTTTCTCCTCTGTTCCCTCTCCTTCTCTCCCCCTTCCTCCCTCTCATCATCTTTCTATCTTTCTTTCTCTTTCCCCATCTCCCCTCTTACACACACACACACACACACACACACACACACACACACCTGCACAAGTACCTATTATTTTATACAGTCAGTGACACATTTCATTTGGGAAGTAAGGCCGAGAGAGAAATACCTAGGTGCCTTGTTTGAGCATGTGGTTCCATCACTTAATGGAGTGGAGAAGCACTTGAAGTGATGGAGAGTTCAGGAGGGAAATCAAGCATTTGATACTTCTTGTGTTTTATTTGAGATATTGTAGGACTACATGGAGACATTTAGGAAATATTTGGGGTTACAAGACTGGATGGCCAAGACAGATAACGAATGACTGAAACCTTTGGATCCATTAGCAAGTAGAACAGTGGTTCTCAACCTGTGGACCATGACCCCTTTGGGAGTTACATAGCAAAAATCTTGCATATTGGATATTTACATTATGATTCATAACAGTAGCAAATTTACAGGTATGAAGTAGCAACAAAATAATTTTCTGGTTAGGGTCACCAAGTGAGGAACTGGACCAAAGGGTCACAGTATCAGGAAGGTTAAGAATCAATGAAGTAGTCTGTTTTTTTTTTAAATCATTGCTCTATCCTTTATATAATTATTTACTATGTTTAATTTATTTACTTTGGTTTTTCAAGACAGGGTTTCTCTGTATAGCTCTGACTGTCCTGGAACTCACTCTGTAGACCAGTCTGGCCTCAGAATCATAGTGATCTGCCTGCCTGTCTCCCAAGTGCCGAGAGTGTGCTTTTAAAGCCCTAAACATTGATGAGATGCTAAACTATGAAAAGGAACCCAAGCATGGACCTTGAATGGTAGGAAGTCAGCCTTTGAGAGTGAGGCAGAAGAAGGTGGAATCAGAGAAGCTAGAAAATAGAAGTTTCAAGCAATCTGAAAGGTTGAGATGAAGGTACGTTTGACTACAATAACTAACAGAGAGGAATTTCAGTTGAGTATCATTGGAAGAAATATGGCAGTAGACTAAAGTAGAAGCAAAGGGGAGAGAAAACACAAGGAACTCAAGAAATTTGATTGTGACTAAGGTGGGTGAATTCTCAATACCTAAGGGCTACTGTGTGTTAAGGGATGCTTATAAGAAGGCAAAGTTGATAAATTCGAACTGAACAGCAGTTAAGAACACTTGTTGCAGAGGACCTGGCTTCAGTTCCCAGCACCTGCATGGTTGCTCACAACCAAGTATAACTCCTAATAAAAGAGAACTAAAGACCTCTTCTTACCAAGCACACATGTGATACATGCACATACATGTAGGCAAGACGCTCAAACACATAAAATAAAATAAAACTACAAATACCTCACCAGCTCAGGCAACCTCTTCAGGTTCCGTAGCTTGTAACAACGTCTATACTTTACAGCTTTTCCTTCTCTGAGCATCTGCCTGCAGAAAGCTCTTTCTGTCATTTGCTAAAAACAGACTTATAACAGAGTTCCATGTTATTGTGGGGGCTATGTTCCAAAGATCATTGATAAACACATCATACATATGAATCACTGTTGTGTACATTTCCTAAATCATTCCAAGAACAGAGAAGGTATAGTGGGAAAACAGTGAGATATGGTGGCTAAACCCTGGATTGTATGAAGTTTGAATGCTTACCTTGGAATCCTGGATTTGGCACTTCCAAATTTTATGATTTTCAGTGAGAGTCTATGTTCTAATTTCCCAACTTGCAAAATGGGTTATTTCAATATTAAATTAAGTTTATTCTGTACAATACTAAGGGCCCATGAAATTCTTCAGAGGATTCCAGGGTTTCCACACACTGCCACTTTTACAATGTGATTTACATAGACTATGAGAAATTCAATGCCTACAGATTTTATTAGGAGAAGATACAAACAAATACAAATCAACCTCACTTCATTTAAAGAAACGGTAAACAGAAACAGCCAATTTTATTAGACATTAAATTGAGAAACCTACCTTACATAATGAAAAGTATTCACAAAGCATTTCTGATGGAGACTGGAGCTTCCTTTTTTAAAAATATAAATGAATTTACACTTTTCTTTCAGTTCTGAGTTAACTAGTTACTTTTCTTTCATGAGATTGTAAGACTTTTATAAAAGAATAAACAACAAATGAATTATAGTTAATTGTACTTAAATTGTTTGTCAGATATTATCTCACAATGGCCAAAGTGAGCCTATTACTCTAAGGAAAACAAACAATAACATTTGTCAACAGTGACGAAAAACTCCTCTAACATTCTTATGGAAATTAATTTTGGAAAATTCATATTCATGTGCTTGATAGTCTCCCAATATTTAATTTTTTCTCTTTAGATTAGTAGTGATAATAGTGGTGCTACCTTTTTTCTGATATAGGTGGCATGTTTCAAAAGGTCAACACTCACATATCTCGATGGTACGCACACTTCAAACGGTGAAGGCCCCTGAATTATGGAATGGAGTTGAGAGTGAATATGATCAAAATTCAATGTCCGCATGTATGAAATTCTCAAATAATGTATAAAAACATATCAAAATAATAAATAAATTAAGTGAAACACAGGAGCTGGGTGTGATAGCTCACCACGAGGATCTCACCACTTGGGAAACTGAGGCAGGAGGTTCATTGCAGTAAGTTTGAGATCAGAAAAATATGTGAACATATCTATTCCAAGTATAATATACACCAAGAAATATTAATATATCACAGTTCAAAAGTCTTGCTCATACATGGTACATTTCTCATTGCTGTAACAAAATACTCAGCAAACGCAAAGTAAGAAAGAGCTTATTCTGACTCACATCTCCAGAGTATATAGTCCATCACAGGGGTGAAGTCATGGAGGATGGTCATGTTGCACCCACGGTCCGGAAGCTGAGGGATATGGATGTACTCTTCAGCTACCACATTTCCTCTATACTTAGTCTAAAACTCTAGGCCATGGAATGGTGGCTACCTACTTTTAAGATGGGCGTTCTCTTGTCAATCAACCTCAGCTGGATATTCCCTCACAGCCATGCCCAGAGGCTTGCCTCCTAGGTCATTCTAGGGCCTGTCAACTTGACCTTATTGGCTCTCACAATAAGGTTTCAGATTCACACTGTACTTTGAGAAATCACCACTAGTCACTTAGGATTATAATATAACCATTATAGAAGAGAGAGATTCAAATATCCCATCACATTTATCCAATAATTAATGTTGGAAATCCCAATTACTAAACATCCAATCACATTTATACACGAGGCTTAATTTTCTTCTTTTACTTGAACAAAAAATATGAGAGGTTCAATGCAAAAGCAGAATTGGACTGAAACTTGTATGTCGTTCATTAGAGATGCTGTGAAACTAGAAAGCTATAAGAATCATATATAGAAATATTTTTAAACCATGTATACCTCTATGTCAATATATCATGTAGTATTTAAAGATTAAACACATATTTCAAACTCATGAGGTTTAATTTCCTGTCATGTTAAAAGTTAATAGAAGCCATACAGCCTAACACTCTTTGGGGTCCTCAGAAATATACAGCATAAAAGCTGTCCTGAGACCCAAACACTGTACATCCATTGTAGAATTGTTATGTGGTTTAAAGAAGTTCCTGCTTGTAAGCTCCTCCAAACAGCTCCCATATAGTACCGAAGGAATGCTTTTCTGCAGTGCTTCCATGGCACTGTGTTGCTTTTATTAGATACAAGGAAAAGCATGTGAAATTGGAGGAATTAGGCTGTGGCAACGATGCAATAACACCCTATCTTCATAGCTCTCGTCCTCCTTAATTTGAAGCACAAATTCACAGCAATGCATTATCTGCAAAAACAAAATCTCTTACTTTTTTATTTATGCTTGTTTTCTACCCTCACTTGTGCCTACTTCATTATTTCTCATTTTATTGTTTAATTTGAACAAAGTAAACAAATGTGCTGTATAACTAACTACATTTCATGTTGCTGGGAACTAAAGAAGGAAATGATTTGTAAGACCTAGGATTTTTCCTAAATTCAGTCTAGTGGGAGAAGCAAGAACAAGACATATCATTACAGGATTAGACAAACATAATATTTAGTTGGAAAGGAATAGGTAGTCATAGAGAACCAGGTGCCTACTTATGGACCAAATATCTCAAAATAAGAAATTAACACTTGCCTATAACCGGGTGACACTCTCTGGATTTTGTCATACCTCCATTACTGTCTACAACATTGGTGGTGGAGTCAATGTTGATATTCTGCTAGAGCCCTGAACCGTTCTGAAACTCACATTCAGGATTCCTCTGGTTTCTGAAGTATTCAGGGATAGATCAGAGAAATATAGTAGTGGAAACACCATCATCAGTAGAGGGGAGTACGGAAGAACTGGAGAAACGAGTTGCTGGGATTTTTGTAGAGGCCGAGCTGGTATGCAGAAGGTGAAAAGGAGGAAGACAGACAGGATTTGCTAGCACAGCATGAACAATTGTGATGGATGTGGATATAGGAGAGACATGAGTGTGCCTAAGGAACGTGCAGGGATAAGGTTTTCTTCTCTCACTTCTTTTTATTTAAGTCTTTTAAATTTATTTATTTATTTATTCATTGTACATCATAGCCATAGCCCCCTCCCTCCTCTCCTCCCAACCCCACTCTCCCTTCTCCCTCTTCCCTTCCCTACTCCTCAGAAAGTGGAGCGCCCCATCCACTGGCTCCAGCTCATCAAGTCACATGACAACTGAGTTCATCTTCTTCCCCTGAGGCCTGGCAAGGCAGCCCCATCATGAGAAGTGGTCAAAAAGCAAGCAACAGAGCCCATGTCAGAGATAGCCTCTTTTCCCTTTGCTAGAGGACCCACACAGAGCCTGAACTGCCCACCGGCTACATCTATGTAGAGGACCTAGGTCCAGTCCATGCATGGTCCTTGGTGCTTCAAGCTCCACAGGCCCCTCTGGGCCCTGGTGAATTGCCTTTGTTGGTCTTCTTGTAGAGCTTCTGTCCCCTCACTTTTCCATTAGACTCTCTATGCTTTGCTCAATGTCTGTCTGTGAGTCTCAGCATGTTTCACATCCCTGCTGGGTGGAACCTCTCAGAGAGCAACTCTGACAGGCTCCTGTCTGCAAGCTACCCCAATGGGCGAGCAATAAGGGTGAGGGATGACAGTAGTCAGAATACATTTTGTACACACACACACACACACACACACACACACACACATTTATGAAATTGCCAAAGGACAATTTTAATAAATGAAAAAAACAGGTATCGCTGTATAAAGTTACTATTAAATAACATAAAACAATACAGACAAATATGATAGAATCAGAGAATACAACAAGTGTTTATTATTGTTTAGAGAAACTCTGAAAGGTACATGGGACTTCTTTGAGCTGTTTTTATATTTTTCTTCAAAGTTTGAGATTATTTCAAAATTAATCCCCCCCCCACACTTTTGAAGTTTTTTTTTTTTGTTTTTTTTTTTGTTTTTTAAGTGTAACATTCTATATTTGCTCGTCTTTGGTTTTTTTTTTATTCATGTGGTTTCAAGCCATCTGATTTGTAGTCCGCAGTGGACTCAAACTTACTGTCCTCTGATTCATCCTCCTAAGTAACAATACAGCACTGCCCAGCACACAGGGGCAGTGCAGCAGTTCTCAAGACACAGGGGATAGTGCAGGAGTGCCCAGCACACAGGGGCAGTGCAGCAGTGCTCAGCACACAGGGACAGTGCAGGAGTGCCCAACACATAAAGACACTGCAACAGTGCCCAGCACACAGGGGCAGTGTAGCAGTTCTCAGGACACAGGGGGTAGTGCAGGAGTGGCCAGCACACAGGGGCAGTAGAAGAGTGCCCAGTACACAGGGACAGGGCAGCAGTTCTCAGAACACAGGGGCACTGCAGCAGTGCCCAGCACTTAGGGGCACTGCAGCAGTGCTCAGCACTTAGGGGCAGTGCAGCAGTGCCCACTACACAGGGGCACTTCAGCAGTGCTCACAACACAGAGGTAGTATAGCAGTTCTTAGAACACAGGGGCAGTGCAGCAGTGCCCAACACACAGGGCCAGTGCAGGAGTGCCTAGTATACATGGACAGTACAGGAGTGCCCAGCAGACATGGGCTGTGCAGCAGTGCTCACCACACAGAGGTAGTATAGCAGTCCTCAGAACACAGGGGCAGTGCGGCAGTGCCCAGTGTACCAGGAAAATGTAGCAGTGCCCACACTGTGACAGTGCAGCATTTCCCAAACACACACCAGAAGTGCCCAGCTCACAGCATCAGTAAAGCTGTGTCCTGGCAAACAGCAGGTGTGCCCCAGCACACCAGTCTGAAAGATTTTTTATTTTGAGTTTGATACTTGAGAACAAAACTATATTAAACAAGACAAGGACGGAGGAGCTGAGGGTTTGTTGTTGTTATTTTTGTCTGTTTATTTTTAAGTGTATATTGTTTGCCACATGTTTCATCACACTGCTAAGAAATGTTTGCATTTACTTTTCCTTCTTATTTCTTCAACACCGTGACTAGGGAAAACACTACAGCAACACTTTCCAATGAAGTGCACTACAGGCCAGAGGACATGCTGCTACAGTGAGCTCCATCCTCGCTTATGAGGGGAGGATGCCAGATAAGTGGGAGGCAGCACTCCGACAGCCTACCAACTTAATCAGACAGTAACTCAATCGTGCACCACAGGGCTGGTGACAGCGGCTGTTGTCCTTATAATTATGTTTCCTCAGGCAGTGGAGGGGAGTCCTGTGGTCAAGTGAGTGTGACTAGCCCACACTCCCTGCCTCAGGCTTGTTTGCAGGGCAGGTGGATGAAGCTATTCTCACCTGCCCTTACAACCAGTTATAAATTACTTTCAGTGAGCTAAGGTCAAAGGCACAGGAAGAATGGAAAGTGACAATGCTTAGGATTTATATGGCCCCGTTCCTACAACGAGTCCAAGCACTTCAGATATATGATCTAATTTGCCCTTCTCTGATCCCTGGGAAATAGAGGGCTTGTGGAGAGGCAGGTAACTGAGCCTTTGGTTAACAACCTTGAATTATCAATAAGGCAGTGTGGTTTCTCCTCTCTCTCAATTTTTTTCCTCCTTCTTTAAAGATAGCAAAGCTGGTTGACGCTTCCAAGATGGCTTCTAACCTATTTGTTTCTCCGGATCCATTTGCCCAACATAGGAAAGGTAGTGAAAATGACCCCACATTTAGCTGAGTGTCTTTGAGTTGATTGCTTGAAAAAGTGCCATACAGAATCAATGCACATTAGCTATCAGCCTGAATAAACCAATAGAGCTTGATAGGAAGAATTCTCTGATAAGATCATTTAAAATAAGTGGTTAAGTATTGAATATTAAATCCTCACGGCGGAAGTACGTGCCCAGGATTGATTTTTCACGTATTTGTATCTACTGTGAGCTTTCTGAATCACTTCATGAATAAGAATTCTATTTTCTGCTGATAGCAACCATCTGAGCAAAACCTAGCTACTCAGAGCTTGCAGGAAATTCGGCCTTATTCTAGGTTTTCTGACTCAAGATCTAGAACTCTGTCTCAGTTTAGCACGGACTCGGTTTGGTGCCATTTCTCACACAAAGAATGGTGATGCTTAACCTGGTAGAAACAAGCACCACACAGGCAAAGATGAAAGGTAGAGTTAAGACAAGTTAAGATGGGTCAGGTATTTAACTATTTGCATGCTGCTCTGCTAGGTAGAAGTGCGAGTACACTTTCATACATGTGTGTGCGTGAATGTGTGCCTGTGTGCAGTGGTGTTCTTATGGTGTGTGTGTGTGTGCATGTGTGTGTGTGTCTGTGATTATTTACAAGTGTACAGTTGTGCAGTGCTGTAAAATTATGATCTGAGGATCCTGGACCTGGCATAGAGTGCATGTCCATATCAAGACTTCAAGGAAAGCTAGGCAAAAGAAGAAATCAGTGAGGACAAAAGAAAGCAAAAGGCAACAGAGGAGATGTTCGTCTTGGCTGAAATTGCTATTAAAAATGTTTATTTAATTTTTAGCCACTGGGAGAGGAAGGGACTGTTTTCTCTAAGAATATATTCCGTGATAAGTTGAGTATGCTCAGTGGAAGACCACACATCCAAGACTATCTAGGCAGCACAAATTGGACTTGATTTTTGTTTTTTGAGGATACAAAGTTAGCAGGGTATGGAAAGAAGGGGATCTGAGAAGAGTTGGGGGGGAAGAATGAATATGATCAAAACACTTTGTATAATATCCACAACTCTCACAAAATGGAAAAATATAGTAAATATGGTAATATAGTAAATATACATATATTATATAAGATAAATATATATTAATTACTATCTATATTCATATGTATGAATAATTCACACATATGGTGATATATATGACTTAATACACGCTTACACACTGGGATAGAAGATATGAGGCCTAAAGCCTCATGGAACATAATCAGGTGCTAATGCTGAAATTTATCTTATAGCTTTTGATATCTTGTTAGTAGAGGTCATAGTGAAGGCCCCAGATGGGAACCAGGGAAGGTACCAGCTGGTCCTGCCTTCCTTCTTCTCAGGGCCACATCAAGTGAGCTCAGTGGTCCATATGTGGTAGAGACTCCTTGCTGGCCAAGAGTGTGCTTGCACAGAAGTTCCTAGAATTCCAGCATCTTCAGAGATGATCTGGACATAATAGGCTAGGTATAATTTTTGATAAAACTTCAAATCAATTCTATGTTTCAAAACATTTTTAAGTCATAACTTAGCACCAAATATGCCCCAATGTTTATTTATGCCCATGTATGGAAATTTAAGCAAGTGAGACCAGTTCATCCCTGAGATCTAAATCAGAGACCTAGATATAGGTAACTTTATTTCATAGAACACACTGACACCTATAGACCTTAATTACTGGTGTGTATTTCCTAGAGGAACAGAGCTGAGGGAATTTATGTAAATTATACAAGGGAATCTATTAGGTTGATTTATACAAAAGGGGTTTGGTACTTTAGCAACAGCGTTCCATATGCTGGGGTGGTTGAGAACCTGGGACTGTTTAGTCCCTGAAACTGAGACTGTCAGCATCCCAATCTGGTGCTGAAGGCCTGAAAGCTTAGATATTCACCCCAGTGAAGGCTAACACCAGCAGCTAGGATGGGAAGGTGAGTTCCACCCTGGAGAAGGAGGTTCTGCCCTGGGTTACTCCTTCCTGGAAATGACCTTTTAGACTCATCCAGAGATGGGGCTTAGTGGATTTCAGAAGCCATCAAAGTGACAATCATGAGTAACAACCAGAAAATGAATCTAAGGCACCACTTGCCTGGGCCATGATGATCCACAAGAGGAGAGACATCTCATCCTTTCAACATGTGACCCAAGAATGACTGGGAAGCCAAGGTTGGAGGTTTTGAGTTTCAGTGAGTAATAAGGGTTTCCTTTTCTTGTCCCATTATCTTTCTTTGTTCTCTGTCTCCTTCTTTCTTCATCTGATAGAATCTCAAAATTAATAACAAAAATGCTATTTTAGTTAAGCACTAAGTTTTATTTGGTTTTCTTACCATTTTACTTAATATTTATTATAATTTGAAATCATCCATTTATGTTTGAAATCTATTCTGTTATATACATTATATTGTGCATTAATTATCCCATAGGAACATGATAATGAGTGAAGTAGGTCTCTGTATTTAATGAGTACAGGATTTCCTTTGTAGGGAATTGCCTTAATTTGAGAACGTAATTGGATAAATAGCAACAAGAATCAAACAAACTGTAGAAAATAAAATGTAACACTATTTCATTTTTTTGATGTTCCATAAGAGCCTGAGTAGAAAAGTGTGTGCTTATTTAAAAACAATGTTTTAAAGACAGTAAAATAATTTAAAATAGTAGCAGTCTTGAATGAAATGATTTAAACTGTAAATAGATGTGGCATATTTTATGCTACTTATATCAAAAGATTTTATAAGACAAACAGAACCTATTTGATGTGTGGAGCTAAAACGTTTCAGGACATAATTTTACAAAGAGAAATTACAAGAAGGAAACAATTATGAAATGTGTTGCTACCTGTAGTAATCGCAGTTGGATTTGATGGATTACCTCTGAATATAGTAAAGTTATTGCAAATGGAGTGTGTGTGTGTGTGTGTGTGTGTGTGTGTGTGTGTGTGTGTGTGTGCTTGAATATGAGTAGACTCCTTCCAAAATGATACATATCCCAACAAGTCATGGGAAAGTAAACATTTTCTCTCTCTCTCTTTCATTCTCTTACACACAAACACACATATCATATCCTATGCAATGGTTTGCTGAAAACAGTTCAAAATATAGCGGGGTCTTGATAGCTGGCTTAGCTTAGTTCAGAGCACTTGCTGCTCTTGCGGAGGAGCCAAGTGCAATTCTGAGCACCCACACTGTGGCTCACAGCTGGTTGTTACTCCTGTCCTAAGGGATACAACTTCCTCTTCTGGCCTCCACGGGTGCCAGTCATGCACATGGTGCATAGACATACATGCAGGCCAAACACTTATTCACATAAAATAAAACTAAAAAAATTAAAGCTTAAAGAAAACAAGTGTTCTAAATAGCAGAGGTTGGTCTCATTCTTCTCTTATTTTGTGTACTGATAATCTCATTTTGGGTACTGGAGAAGGGATAACTATACTTGTTCACTTCTACAGTGTGGATAAATATTTTAAATAAAACCTTTACAGTTAACTAGACAGCAGGACCAATGGAACTCATGCACAGAGATGAAGTCCATGCAGCATACTGAAGATCACAGACTCATAATACTCTAGCGACACAAGAGCATTGCCTTGGGCTGTGCCACCACCTCCACAGTAGAGCTTTGATGAAACTTTTAACTGGAGTTGGTGAGTTTTCTTCATTTGGGCTTTCCTTTTTACCGTCATCGTTGGTCTTTCTGCTGCTGCTGTATTTACAGACATATTTATTAGTTAACTTTGGGCTACGCTTTTGATTTTCAAGTCTTCTATAAATTTTTAGACTTTCCATTCATCAAGCATTGCACTTAATTAGAATTTCCCTCAGCCACACATTTATTAATCAGATTAGTAAACTGCCTTCCTTCTTCATGGTCATGAAAATACAGGGAGTGGCTGGTGGAAAGGCTGGCTCATTTCCCACGTGAATGAGCCTTCCCTAGCAAGGGACTAAAGCTCAAGTGTTGTTTTGATTCATGCTTTATCAAAGCTTCTTGACATTCGGTAGGAGACAGTAGCTTCTGAGGTGAATGTAGTCTGTATTCCTTCACCCCATAGAAATTATAGTAAAGGTTCTGTCTATGCATTGCGGATATTCATAGGTGTTTAGTATAGAAAACAAGTCCAGATGTAGCCAGCAGTGCGATGAATATTTTCTAAGGTCATAAATAATGATAACCCTTTAATACTTAGTGACCACTGCATGGGCTAGACTCTTCTGTTCTTTTTTAAACATGAGAATTGAAAATAGGAAGCTTAAGCCAGGAGTGGTGGTGCATGCCTGTAATCCCAGCACTTGGGGAGGCAGAGGCCAGTGGATGACTGTGAGTTCAAGGGTAGCTTGGTCTACAATGGGAGTCCAGGACAGTCAGGGCTACACAGAGAAACCAGGTCTTGAAACCTGCCCCCCAAAAAGGGAAATTTTAGATAAATGTTCAGTGTCATAACTATAAAAGAAACAGCATCCTGACGTTCCTCTGAGTGTATCATTTGGAGCTTTACAATGGCCGCTTATCTTGCAATGTCTATGTGCTAGACGAGCTCATACACAGAAGGCTTGGGACTCAGGTTGACACCCCTGGAAGGCTATGGGATGTTCAGGAAGAGAGGACTATGGGACATCTGTAGGATATTGAGAGTTCCTTAGTTAAGTCTTTTTTTTTTTTTGTGATAAGACACCTGCTAAAAAGCAACAAAATAAACAAAGGGCCTACTGGATTGTTTATTTTGCACTCAGTTTGAAGGTACGGTAACCCTGATTGGGAAGCTCTGGTAGAAGGAGTTAAGGGCAATTAGCCACATTGCAACCATGGTCAGAAAGCAACGATAGATCCATTGTCCCTTTGCAGTTGTTCTATAGTTTATGTTAATATTTCAACCTCAACTAGCCTAATGTAGACGACCCCTCACACACATGCACAGATGATAACCCAACCTAGACAATCCCTCATACATAGGCCCAGATGATAACCCAATCTCGACAGTCCTTCACACAGGCCCAGACTATAACCCAATCTAGATATTCCCTCACAGGATTAACTAGTTATTTGTCTTCTAGAGGACTCTAAATTAATTCTGTAAAACTGATAGTCAAGAGCAGCTTGACTAGGGAACATAGGGTGTGTTCCCTTTCAAGCAAATGTGTAACATTGGCATCTTTTTTTTTTTTTTTTTTTTTTTTTTTTGCCTTTTCCCTCTGGTAGATGATGTATATGTCTTTCCTCTGCCCTGTGTTCTCCAGCCAGCAAGAATATAAGAATCCCAAGGTCTTTTCTATTTAGGGCTGAATCCTCCAAAGCTGTGAGCTCAAATAAATCTTCTCTTTTCATAAATTAGTTATTTCAGCTATTTCACAATAGAAATAAAAACCCACTAACCTGTATCTGACCACTGAAAGCTTGCTGCTTATACAACTTGTAGTCCTGTGCTGTTATCTTAGATATCTTCATCTCTGGGTTCCTTTGTACTTGATACACACAGGCCGTTTACTAAGCTCCCGAATGTGAGCATGTTCTCATTTGAAGTCTTTGAACACTCAGCAGTCATTATAAACACTGGCAAGCCATCTACACCCCACTTAGTTAAAACCCATGTGGGTTTTACTCAGGAAGTGGACTCCTAAGCACATTTAGGAAGACTTAATTTCTTCATCAAGTTAACAACACAATGCGTAGGGGAATACTTAAGGAGTTGGGAGAAGCTTTTTAAGCTCTTGTAGTTAACAACTATGATGACTTGAATGGACATTACTAATTCAATTAAAATTATAGGAATATTCTAGCAAGTAGGTACCTGATTTTAATTGTTTATGGCCAAATAATTGTGTCTTCCTTTTTTCCTTTCCAATCAGAGGCAATGAGAAGGTAAAACCAGAATATACAAAACAAGAATAGATCATTATCTGAACAATGATAAGTAAAACTATTTTTACATTTCTTGGAAAATGTTCTTAAGATATTTGCAAAGAGAGTAGTCTGAGTGCTCCACAGTCCAAAAAGGCTTTTCTAAAGCAAAATGGGGGCAGGGTGTTTATCTCCTAATGTCTGTCTCCTTGGAAGGATAGCCCTGTGTTCCTTTCTCTTTGCCAATTCCATTTTATTCCTCCAGGCAGTTGTTTTCTAGTAATGGTGAACTCACTGTTTCCTGCAGCTGTAAATGCAGCATTCTATTAGATAATCAATTTTTGGAATTGATTGGCAGCTAAGTGTTGAGCATAACCAGGGAGAGGAAATGAGAATCTATGGATTTCCCTTCTTCATTATGTTTGTAAAGTAATTTGGACTTGCTCCTGCCAGCATTAACAGCCTTGCTCATTTTGCATTTTGCCTTCCCAAAGGTCTTGCAGAATAGAGGGCACTGTACACATCTGACCATGGCTCTAACTGGTGCATTCTGCTTTGATTCCTGTCTGCTGCTAATGACTGGGCTGAACTACTTTTGGCACATCTTTTACCTTTTCTCTCCTATTTTAAGCAGCAGCATCACAGAAGTAACTCACTTACCTAAATCTTAAATGATGGGCAGGAGACAATTATAGAAAGGAGTGGAAAATAAAGAACAGGACTTTCCTAGGCCTTGGACATTGTTGTTGCTGCCATTGTAGACCTTTCTTTTTCATAGAGGTCAATATCTATGTAACTATAGTATATATATATTTTTCAAAAACAAGTATCTAATATATATATATATATATATATATATATATATATATATATATGTGTGTGTGTGTGTGTGTGTGTGTGTGTGTGTGTGTGTGTGTGTGTATTATGCATATATCCAAACACATACATATCTATTTTCTATATGGAATAGTTTTTTTTTTGTCATTTTGACACAAGCTAGAGTCATCTGTGAATAGGGAATTTCAATTGAGATAATACCTTTATAAGATGGCCTATAAGTAAACCTGTGAGGGAATTTTCTTGATTTATGATGATGTGAGAAGCACTAGCTCATTGTGTGTAGTACAACCCCTGGGCAAGTGCTCCTGGGATGTATAAAAATCAATTTGAGTGAGCTACAGAGAACACTCTATTCTTAAATTGTCTTTGCTTCAGTTCCTGCCTCCAGGATCCTGCCTTGAGTTCCCTCCCTGACTTTCCTCATTGATAGGCTGGGGTGGAGAAATACAGGGTAAATTAAGACCCCTCCTCTTCAAGTTTGTTTTAGTTAGAATTTTATCAAAGAAACAGAAAGACAAACTAGAAAACACATATCATACAAAACAGTAGAAAATAAATTTAGCAAGCTCAAGGAATGATCAATGTCTCCTTTTTGAAATAAGTCTTCCTGGTCATTTTAAGCAAGAAATCTCCAGACTAGGATCTGGCATTGATGTGAAACTCTAACAAGTCTGTTTGTGTTTTGATTAATTGATAGATTGATATTTTTTAAAAGAAGGAACAGAATCCATAGCAAGCCTCTTCCAATGAACTATTCACACTCTGTTAAAGCTTTAAAGAACATTGCATGAGGCATCAACAGCAGCTGCACTGAAGGAGGCATGTTTATGAATGCTATATTTGATCTGAGTTGATCGTAGCAAGGCCTGTAGTCTAACAGCTAGAAGTTCATCCACAGCTGGAGAAAATGAGCAGAAATCCCAGGGTTTATGTGCTTCTTCCTGACAAAGCATTCTTCCTCCAGGAGAGGCTGCCCCAAGTGTCTCTCCTCAGCCTCACAAGATGGGGTGACACTGAGGATCAAAGACAGAAAGACTGACTAAAGACAGAAAGACTGACTACTTGTGTCTCTCTTCTCAGAGCACCAGTTCCATTCTGGTTCTCCTCCTGTGGTGACCTCTGCCATGCCAGGCCACATCTGGTCTTCCTAAAGGCCCCAATCCCTTTCACACAGAGATCTCATCTCATGCCTGCAGCAGAGATGCCTTCACTTCCACTAAAAGTTCTCTTTTCGTAAAAGAGGGGGTGAGGGAAGGAAGGAAATGCATGGCATTTTAGTACATTTTTATTTACCAGGAAACAAGAATTCTGTTTCATTCAAATAACAGTGGAACTTTACTTGTTGGTGGATTGGTATAAGTATTTGAAAAGTATATTAGATCCAATTTCAGCTCTGGGCAATAAACCATGTCTTGATGGTTAGAGAAGGGAAGAACTGAGCCTCTATTTTTAAAACATGATCCATTTCTCCACAGAAAACCTTGGTGAGAGTGTGTATTGTCTCACCTTATAGATGCTGGTGGGGGATGAAGAGCTATATAACTCTAGGGTTCTGGAATGAATAATTAACCTCGATGTGCATTCAGAAATTCTTTCACGGTACAAACAGATGTACTCAGCAGGTCTATGGATGCTTTTTGAAAATTATTGTAGAATTTTAATTTCTACTAAGGCAAAACCTGGATTGTACCAATGACTACTTCTTTTCCCACTAACTTTTACAGACATAACTATTAGCTCTTTTTTCCTTTATTTTTTAATTTGTTAACTTTACATCCAGATTTTAGTCGCCTCCCTCATTGCCTCCTGGTCCTACCCTCCCTTTCTTATCCCTCTTTTCCTTCCCCTAGTTCTCGGAAAGGGGAGCTCTCCTCTCCTAACTGTTAGTTCTTAAGGGAAGGTATATAACTGTGAAGAATGTGAGATTTCAAGGCAGGCTAAGGCCTTTAGCCCTTGACTTTATCTTTTCTGGATCTTAATGGTGTTAGTGACATTACTGTCTGCTTGAAAGACTTGTAAAGAGTTAATGACATTATATACATGGGCTTTGTAAACTTTAAAATGTGAAAATGTTAACACTTATTTCCTATTTTTACTTTTAAAATCAGAAAGATTTTGGTGGTTTAAGCTGTAAGTTCTTAGAGATGCCCACACTCTTAGCACTTGGGAGGCAGGGGCATAACAACCAAGCATTTAATAGACACCTTGGCTGTGTAGATAATTGATTGACTATGTGAGATTCAAGAAATGTTACCCCCCAAATTGATAAGCTGATTTAAATGTTTCTTTTTAAAATTTAGTCTTTGAGCACTTTATGCATGTGCAATGGACCTACATTACCATGCCCTCCAACTCCTATATTACCTCCTCTTTTCCCTCCCAAATTTCTGACCTCCTTAATTATTATTGTTATACTTGTGTGTAGACAGTATATTGACTGCACTTAGTTGCTCATAGGTAACAGTGTTCAGGATAATCACTTTGGATTGATCTCTGTGAGAAACCGATTCTCCATCCCTCAACAGCTATTGATTACCATTACCTTTTCTTTTTTTTTTTTTTTTTATGTTTTCTTCAGTTTATTTCAAAATGCCTGCTTTTGATATCAGGATAGATTTATCACCAATATTTTATAACTAAAACTTAGAATAATATGTCAAAACTATTAGAAGTCTGTTTATATATCATTTTGTATTATGAATGATACAAATGGATTTATATTATCTGCTGTAAAATTACAATTATTCTTCTGTGTGAATTTAGACAAAATAAGGAGAAAAGTCATAAAATATGACAAATCAATATTGTCCTCGTTTTTAATGTCTTGTGAATATTTCCCTACAGTTGGCACATTATCAGTCAACTGTCAGATTTACTTTTTATGATTACCATTACCTTTTCATCTAGGACTTGGACCTTATGAAATTTCTCCCACCTACATTGGCATATCAACTAATATAGTCATTTTATTTATCATGTTCAGGCAGCCATATTGTTGAGTTCATGGATGCATTTCCCCTGCCATGTCTAGGCAATAATTTAAGCTTCTTAATGAATTCAATCGAAATGAATCATCTTGCTATTCTGCTTCATGTGTTACTAAATCAGATAATTTAATACCTCATGCTAATTGACAGTGACATCATAAACATCTGTGTTTGAATTTCTCTCTGAATCTGGCACTCTCTGATTGGCTATACTGATTGTCCAATAAAATTTGAGGATAGACTTTTTTCACTTTCTGGCACTATTATTATAGACGTGTGTTGCTCTGCCTAGCTTTTATGTCCATTCTGAGGGATTCAAATTCAAGTGCTCAAGTTTGCCCAACTGACACCTTACAAGCTAAGCTATTTTCCCAACCCCTATTTACTTATTTTTGATGGACTGTTTTTCAGGTCTTCTATGTCTCCTTTGAAAAGACGGTTTGAGCATAAGGAAAGATTTCATGTAGTTATCATTTTGTCTTTGTATCTAAGAATAATAATATTACATATTATTTAAGATAATAAGGGAAGGGCTATTGACCTATGGAAGTCTTCCCTACTTGCTGAGCATGTGAAGCCTTACAAAGGTCAGAGGACAGGCAGGTGAGTTCTTGGCTCACCTGTTTCTGGCTATCTAACCTCTTCTGCAAGCTAGTGTAATGTGGTTTTCTGCTTCTGAGTGAGAAAAATAGTCATTGGCCCACAGGGCTTTTCATGAGACTTCTGACTTCTCTAAGTGCTGGTTGACAATGCTTTGATGAAGGCGACAAAATGATAATTTTGCAGAAAAGTTCCCCAAAGGGAGTTTATAAGACATGCCCCCAAGATTCTATGCTTTTGGTTAATGGGATTCATTTAAGGTTTCTTCAGAGTGACTAATGGCCTCATTCCAATCTGATGCTTATAGGAGGAAGGGTGGTGTCTTGGAAACTGACACAGTCACTAATGCCATGTGATTGCTCTCCTACTTGGGATGGCAGAGATGCTAAGAAAACTATGGTCAGCATTTAGCATTTGACTCTGACCTCTGACCCTTGTCAGCTGTGAAATCGTAGCTCAGACATCTGTTATGGTTAATATTAATTTTAAACTTAACAGGCTGAGGGATTCCCCATGAGACAAGCTTGTGGGCATACCTGTGATGACTTATCTAGATTAGAACATCTTTGGGTCATGAATCAGAGAGATTTTATTGTTTATATTAACTGAATTGGAAAGACCTACCAGGAATACGGGTGCCATTTTGCTCCACTGGCCCATATATAAAGAGGACTGAGGGAAAAGCTTTTGATTTTCTCCTTGTCTTCATGGTTTGTTTATGAGTTAATTTGTCCTGCTGCTGTTGTAGATACTTTTCATTAACATCAGAACCTAATTTCTTCAGCTTTCCAAAGTCAACTGAAGGCTAGTGGGTCTCCAGAAATACTCTAAGCCTTCAATTGCTACACTGACACTGATGAGGTATCCAGATTGCCAGGCTGAGCAGCCACCAGGTTGTTAGTCACTTTGATATGAAGACAGCTTCATTACATAAGCCAATCAAATAAATCTTCCTTTAATATGAATTCATTCTATTACCTCTGTTCTTGTGAAGAACCCTGACTAATATAACATGTTATTTAACATCTTTCTGACTCCATTACTTTCCTCATCTCTCAGGTTATAGTGTTTTCATGTAATAGCTAAGATGTGGACCTCATAGGGAAGAAGACCAAGATCAAGACCAAGCTCCTACCTACAACTGGTAGAGCTTGTGTGTATTGGACCAGGCCAAGCAATTTAATGAGTCATCTTTATCATTATGGTTCCTCACAGTATCACTGTATGGGAGGACTGAGAGCATTCAGTGACACACAAGTGACACACCTAACCTTAGATAAATACACAAATTTCTCCAGTTTCCCCTAGTATAAATATTAGAAACTGATAATAAAATTAGTGAATGAGTTAAAGAATAAAAGAGTTCTAAAGAGAAACATTTTAATTGCTTATCTTTAGACAAAGCGAGAGAACATTACACTTATTATAACCTGGTGATTGCCCTGGAGGTGACAATATTTTATTCTTCTTTTAGCAGCATAAATATTGCGTATTTTGCTGTCAGCTATCTTGAAATTCTCAAAACAACATTAAAAGTTCTTTCTATTACTGAGTGCAGCCTCTTTTGCAGAACTTTGAAAATAATGATTGAAAGTCTATTTTGTTCGATATTAAAATGGCTACGCCTGCTTGCTTCTTGTGACCATTTGCTTGGAATATTTTTTCCAACCTTTTATCCTGAGGTAATGCCTATCATTATGGGTGAGATGTATTTCTTGAATGCAGTAGAATGTTGGATCTTGTTTATGCATCCATTCAGTTAGTTTGTGTCTTTTTATTGGAGAATTGAGACCATTGATGTTGAGAGATATTAATGACCAGTGAGACCTGGTGGCACTCAGGGGAAGGACAGCAGGTTACCAAGAAGAGACTTGATACCCTATGAGCATATACAGGGGGAGGTAATCCCCCTCCAGAACAGTCATAGGGGAGGGGAATAAGGGGAAAATGGGAGGGAGGGAAGAATGGGAGGATACAAGGGATGGGATAACCATTGAGATGTAACAAGAATAAATTAAGAAAAAAAAGAAAAAAAAAGAAAAAAATGATTGTCTTATATTGCTCAGGAGCAAAGCTTAATAGTACTCTTTGATCTTAGAAAATTAGAGACATACTCTTTGGAAGGACTTGATCAGTTGGGAGTTGGTGAGCATGGTCTCTGTTTTATCCAGAGGCATGTAAAGTGAGACTGTTAAAGAAGTTGGGCAGTGGTGGCTCATGCCTTTAATGTCAGGACTTGGGAGGAAGAGGCAGACAGATCTCTGAATTCGAGGCCAGCCTGGTCTACAAAAAGTCCAGGACAGCCAAGGCTACACAAGTTTGTTGTCTCAACAAACAAACAAACAAAAAAGACTAAACTTGGATAGGCTACTTTTCCTTTCCCTACTCTGTATGCAGGCAATGGCACTTTCCTTTCATGTTTCTATAAAACTTTTAAATCTGAAAACTGAGACCAGAAAACTCATGTAGCTTTTTTATAATTTACGTTTGTTTAATGTCACTGTCCACTTTTGACTGAACAGTTGGTCTTTTTAAAAGAGGGAAAAAGTTTACAGATAGTCAAATTACACTTTCCTCCTATGTGAGATTAACTGCTCACCTTGGCCAGGATTTCAGAACTTCAAAATTTAAGCTAGAAATGTAAGTGAGGATAACGGTTTTCAAACCTTTCTTAAACCAACCCCAATGTCAGCAACACAACCATCAACAAGTAAGGTAGAAAAAGGCAGATAAAGAGCTTTGAACTAGTGAAAGAATTCAAGGTTTATTATCACAACCTCTAATTTCATTCGTTTTGTTTTCATGTTATTTTTTGTCTTTGCTTTGGGACTATACACTTTTTCCCTTAACTTGTTTTTAGGACCTGGTTATTTACTTACAAAATTTTCTTCTCTGATATAAACATTTACTGCTACAAAATCCCACCCAGCATTATGTTGGCTTTATTCTATAGATTTTTGTAAATTTAATTTAACTTTCACTAATATATTATATATAATATAAATATTCATTAATATATATTCATATACATACATATGTATAAATATTTCATTTCTATCAGATATTTTTGGTGTTGTGGGAAATGATCATATCTACCCCATTCCAACTTCTCTGTTCCATCAACATACCCTCTCAAATATATGATCACTTAATATATTAAGAGGAAAAATGTTTTTTTCAAGGCTGTCAAATACAAATAGCCAAAACACTAAGAATGTAAAATTTATATAATTCCTGATTGTGTTGTGGTTCTTCTTGCTGTAGGTAGTTTATTGTATATACATGTAATAATATAAATGTATATGTAAAAAGTGTTTTAAAAAAACCTACTGAGTTCAATTAGTATTGCCTTTATTTGCATGTGTTTAGGAATGAACACTTGGGATTGGGATCCTTTCCCTGAAATGGCATAGAGAGAGAGCAACAATTGCCTGTCTTCAGCACCTTCTCTAGGTTGAAGCCTTGTGATATTTTCTCCCATCCAAGTTACAATGTCTGTTTTTCATGTAATCGTTGACAGTCCTGTGCAGGCAGGCGCATGCTTGAGGGCTCATGGGTACAACATTCCTGTCTTGTTCAGAAGAAAGTCTCACATAGTCCTCTATGAGGTATCTCTTTAAGACCAGTAGGTATCTTAGATTTTTCATATGATTTGAAGTTTATATGCTATTGGTTACTAATTTGATTTCACATGTGTAGAAAATGTGTAGAACAATGCACTTTAAATGTCATTTGTTCCTTGTTGGCTGCTGCTGCTGCTGAAATTTTATGTATTCTTAAATATTTTTATAGTAATGTCAATTGTTGAGAGAAGAATATTAAGCTTTATTTTATCGTATATGTATGCATGTATGACAGTTTGTATGTATGTAGGTCTATGCATTACATACATGTGTAAACCTGCAAAGGCCAGAAAAGGGCATAGTATCCCCTGAAACTAGAGTTGGAGACAGCTGTGAGGCACCAGGTGGGTTCTGGGAATTGAAACCAGGTCCACTGGAAGAGCTGTCTGTGGTCTTAATTGCTAAGCCATTTCTCCAGCCCGAGAGACATTTTAAGTCTTTAGTGTAATTCTGGTTTATCTATTTCTTGTATGGCTTCTGTCATACTATCTCTCACAGGTCATGGTTCTGGTGTTTGGTACATATATGTGTAGAAGCACTGCATCTTAGCCAGGCATGGTGGAACATGCCTTTATTCCCAGACCTCAGCAAAGCAGAGGCAGGTGGATCATTGTGAGTTTGAGCCCTTTCTGGTCTCTAAAGCAAGCCCAGGACAGTAAAGGCTACACAGAGAAGTCCTGTCTCAAAAAACAAGGAAAAAAAAAAAGAAACACTTGCATCTTCTCAATGGGTTGATCATTTCATTACTATCTAATGCTCTGATTTCTCTGTAATTTTATTTGGTCAATTAAATATTTGATAGTAATATAGACAGTCGAAGTATATCAATGAAATTTCTTTATTCTGTTTCTTTATATGTTCTTTATTCTGTTTCTCTCAGCCTGCTGTGCTTTCATTATATTTGAGGTAGATTGATGGATTTTCCAAATTCTTCTAATTGGTGCAGTGAGATGGTTGCATTTAATATAATTTGTGATATGCTAGAGGATGCAATTGTTACTCTAATCTTTTACATTTATTGTTATCTCTCTGTATTGCTTTTATCTCTTTTTCAGTATTTCTTGTGAGTTGCATGACTATTTTCATTTCACCTTTACGGGCTTGTTTTGGGGTGTATGTGTTTACATGCATCTCAGTGTTATGTGATGTATTCTTTTGAGGGGAGTTACTTTGTATACAATTTTTCATAACTTTCTGCTCATCTGAAATCTTATTTTCTTTGCTTTGTTTTTTAACAGGAAATTAAACTGCTAAGCACGCATGCTGGGGCCGTGCTCTATTGCTGAGTCATATCCACACACATCATTGTTCTTTTCCCTCTTTTCATGTGTATGTCATGTGTGGTATGCATGTATGTGGGTACATGTGTATGTAGTTGCTCATAAGTGTGTATATGATATGGTATTTGGAATTGTCTGTGATTGTTCTTACTCCTAATTCTTTGAGTCAGGATCTCTCAGTCCAACTCAGAGCTCAGTGATCCCTCTCTCCTTGCTTGGCAGTATGATATGAAAATCTTCAATCTGTGTCTTTGGGTCTGGAATTGCAGGGGAGCCAGCACTCCCACATTTACTTATATGAATACTGGGATCTGAATTCTTTCTGACATGGAAAGTGCTTTAATTGCTGAGCTATTCACACAGCCAATTTAAAAAAATATGTTTACTTTAAATTTACTGTAGGTAGAATTCTGAGTTGTTTGTCTTTATTTAATATAAAACATAATCTAATTTCTTTTCACTCTCTGTGCTTTCTCTTGAGAAATAAGGTAACATTCAGTTTGCTTCTCCTATGTGGAAAAATGTAATTTCTCTCCTTGTTTCCAAAGTATTTTGCTAGTGGTTTGTCATCATTGCTGTTGTGGCCATATGTTTGTTTGCTGTGGTCTATAAACTGTGTAATCTAAAGAAATAACACCTCTTCTCATCGACGTCCTAGTCCCTGAAATCTGAATGTGAAAAACTCACTTGCAGACTTGTTTAAGCAATGTCTAGGTAGAGCAGGTGCAATAACAAGAGTTCTTGTAGAAGGAATGTTTGAGTGAGTAAAGGAGGAGGGAGATGCTAGGCAGGTAAAGCTGGAGAGCATGACAGGAAAAGTGCAAGATAGTCCAGAGGATGGAGGACAAATTTAGGTTAGGGGAAGCCTGAGGCCAGAGGATCAAGGTCCAGGGAGGCCGGAGGACAGAGGAAGAAGGTCCCAGAAGAGAGAACCTAGAATGTGGAAGCTGCTATAAGTTCAAAGGCCAAGGAAACAATCTCCTGTGACATTTCGGGAAGGAACACAGGCATCTTGATTGAGCAGTGCTGATACATTTATATTTTTTAGGAACCTAACCTAGAACATTTTCAGAACAGAAACTGAATGTTAATATAACATATCTTAGTTTATATATTCCATTTGGGGTATGCACAACTTTTTAAGGCAAAATAATTTTTTTTACACAGCATATCTTCAAATAATTTCTCAACTCCATCCCCTCATCCTCTCCTGTTGCTGACAGGGCTGGTAGTTTTTCTGTTGTAGTTCTGTGCATCTCTGCATATCTATAACCAATCTAGTTCCTCTAGATAAAGTAGATTCTAGTTTAGCTCCAAATTCTGATTGTTTTCCTTTGCCATTTCCATTCTTCTGTTGAGACTGTTTCCTGAGTTTTTAAAAATGAAGTTATACTTAATAAAATTTTCTATAAACACTTATTCATATATTGTATTGTTTTATTGCCCCCTCTGGGTCTACTGATGCAGGTATATTTATAATCATGCACTGAATTATTTTCGTGATGTTAACTTGCCCAACAAATCTAGGATTTCTATTGTCTTAAAGTAGGTATCTATTTTGTTTTGAGCAGGCTCATACTTTCCATGCTAATGATGAACTGTTTTATCTAAACATGCTCATTAAGTTTTGAGGCTATGGATTTTATTTCTTTTCCTTTAGTCAAGCTTCCTCTACCATCCCTTCAGCAGAAGAAACGGTGCCCTGTTTTGTTAGTGCCTAGTTATGACAGAAGTCTGAATTCTCTACTTTTTCTTTGTTGATACTGAATGGGGTAGGGGTTCATCACTGCTGGGCATAGCTGGAAGTTCTGGCTCTTAGCTGCCTTCTGCTAATACTATGATAGGTGTGATGGGTGGGGTCTCTTGTCACAGCTCCCCATCTGGTCTTCACTGATACCACTCTGAACATTTCTGCTGACCTTTGGGAGGTGGTTAAAGTCTGAAATAATGGAAGAAAAGGCCTTTGTAAATTGAGACAGGGATGGAGTCCCGGCCCCTTACTTCTCTCCAGGAACACGAGGGTGATGACACCGCTGGAATTTCTGACAGGAGCTGTTGGAGTGTCCCTTGCTCCCGTCAGCATGCTCTGCTCTATCTCATGGAAGCACGGAATACTTTTGTAGCGACTGTTGTGGTGGCAATCTAATCTTCCTGTGAAGTGCTTTCATTCTTTCTATTTCCACTGTAGTTAAGATTCCATAGCATGACTCTTTTCTTTACTATTTGAATGACAAGAGTAGACTTTTGTTTGAACTTTTGGCAACATATTTTAGGGGAAAGCCCAGGAACTTTGCAATGGATTGTCCGTTAGCTCATCAGTTTATTTCTCATCTGACTACATGTCTTCACTTTTCAGAATTACTTTGTATTAGTTTTGTGTATGTAATACCCAGGAATTTGGGCTATAAAGTCAGAGGACAGGGAAACTATATTTTCATTTTTCTAAAAGCTAATACTTATTTTCAGCATTTGCTTTATTGCCATGGCTATGTTTCTTGCTTTTCAAATCTATTTTGTTTTCTAGTTGCTACTCCAACATGTAGTTGGAGTATCTCTTTGTTTCTCCATCCTTCCTTTGTCAATCTATAATTTTGTTATCTCTACCAGCAAGATTTACTTAGTAGTTAGTAAAACTCGATGTACCCTTTCAACATGTTTAAGGAATTCAAATGAGCCCTATTAATAAATTCACTTAATTATTTGTTTTCAGAATGGTTGCGGTGCTGGAATTTAAATTTTTTTTATTAATTTATTCTTGTTACATCTCAATGGTCATCCCATCCCTTGTATCCTCCCATTCTTCCCTCCCTCCCATTTTCCCCTTATTCCCCTCCCCTATGACTGTTCCTGAGGGGGATTATCTCCCCCTGTATATGCCCATAGGGTATCAAGTCTCTTCTTGGTAACCTGCTGTCCTTCCTCTGAGTGCCACCAGGTCTCCTCCTCCAGGGGACATGGTCAAATATGGGGCACCAGAGTTCGTGTGAAAGTCATATCCCACTCTCCACTCTACTGTGGAGAATGTTCTGTCCATTGGCTAGATCTGGGTAGGGGTTTAAAGTTTACCACCTATATTGTCCTTGGCTGGTGCCTTAGTTTGAGCGGGACCCCTAGGCCCAAATCTGCCTCTCATATTGTTCTACTTGTAGGTTTCTAGGACCCTCTGGATCCTTCTACTTTGCTATTCTCCCATGCTTCTCTCATCTAGAGTCCCAACAGGATGTCCTCCCCTCTGTCCCAGTTTCCTGGTTAGTGAAGGCTTTCGTGGGACACGCCCCTTGGGCTAGCACAGCAGACTATGGCCACAGTCTTCCTACTCTGTTTTCATGTTCCCCCCTGTTCCGGTCCTGCCTCCTGTCCAGTGGCTGCAGATATTGAGGAATCTGATTAGTGGTAATTTAAATTGGAGACTGTTTTGTTTGAGCTTAGTCTAAAATTATAAGGTCTTCAGATTTCCATCTGTACTTGCAATTGGCCTGCTATGTATGTGGAGTCATTAAGGGGTTCTAACAAATATAGAGGACCTGAGAACTTACTGGGTAGACACTGTTCCTACCTGGAAGGTGTTTGTCCCCTGAAACAAGCCAACAGTAGAGTGATGAGTTGGGCTTAAAATTGAAATTACTCTCTTAGAAAAAAAAATAACAAAGCCTTTCAAATCTGAGAACATATTAAAAATGTTCCCAAAAGAATACTAGCAGGTCATAGTCTTTATAGTTTACATGACTTGCCAGTAATTCATTGTGAAGCTAAAAATAAAATCTGTAGACTATTAATAACTTAGAAAAATTAAATTCAGTCAACCATTGCAGAGGAAAGATTAAATTATCTTTTGATATGCTAGCTATAGAAATATAGCCCAAGTGCTTATTTCTATCAGAAACAATATTGTGAGATTCTTCTTTTGCAAAGATATACAAAATGAGCATGTGTCTAAAATATATAGCAAACCAGCCTTTACAAAGTGATGGGACATAGTTATAGAACCAAGCATTTTCACTAGTTTCTGTATTTCCTGGTGTTTGTGGTGATATTTCACTTTTTATAAACTTGTAGCCTCCAATTTCTGTCTTCATAAAATATTCATGTTGTACATAATTTTATAACTCTTTACTTTAGAAAGGACTCCTAAATAATAAAACTGGCTGTCCCTAGATTCACCTTTCCATCTGACCCCACAATCTGTTAAGTAAGAGGAATATAAATTCTTTTAAAGAAAAGAGTAAGGCTTTTTATAAAACAATAAATGCTTTTCTTTGACTCATCACATTCCATTGAGAAGTATATGTCATTAAGTATAAAATTTATTCTAATACCAGAGATGCTCAATGGGAATGTGAGCTTTACATCAACATGATATAGAATGTTAATATGCAC
Organism: Acomys minous; assembly: GCF_964271855.1. Classification (NCBI taxonomy): domain Eukaryota; kingdom Metazoa; phylum Chordata; class Mammalia; order Rodentia; family Muridae; genus Acomys; species Acomys minous. The sequence continues at coordinate 91,618,114 of NC_140489.1, read as the reverse complement.
ACATCACAGATATATGGAGATATATTTGTTTCATTGGAAAATATGTTTTAAAATATAAATTCTTTTGAAACAAAGCTATTAATTGAATGTACTTGGGGAATTTAAAGTAATTTTGTTCTTAAATATTGCTGTTTTCATCACTGTAATTCTGGTAAGTAGATCTTTTCATGTCATGTTCGGAAATGTGTGTTGAAGAATTTTATACTTTTTTTCTTCAACATGCAGATTATTTCAGAGGAGTTTTAGAACTGTTGATTTTAAATATTAGTATCAACTGATGTTAACTTCCTGTTGCAACTGTAACAAATCACCATGAAGTCAATGGCTTCACCCACAAAGAATGGCTATCTTATGCTTCTGGGATCCTTAGGTGTGATCTGGGCTGGCATCGGTACTGGAAGGACTATATTCTTCCTGCCATGCCTGGGTCACCTGTTTGTTTAATCTCTCAGAGGCTTTATACATCTTTTGCCTCCTACTCTTTTTCTCTCCTTGTATTCCCTGGGCATAGCACTTTACCCCCATGTGTCTCTTCTCACTGGTCCTCTTTTTTATTCTTTCAAATGCCTGCCACGTCTCTGAGAACAGATTACCTTATTGGGTCCATGCCTACAGTGTGTTGTTTTTTTATTATTTTCTGAGCTTTTATTAAAATTCCCATTCCCAAGTTAAAATTGCCCCTTTCATTACTGTAGTCACAGAGGCACTGACTCGATCGGAGGATGTTCACAAACCAGAACAGGCTCTGCTTTTTTGAATGGTCACCAGGACTTTGACCGTGTGCCTCTAACTTCACTCTTTATCATAGTTCAGGATAAGCACTTCAGATTTCATTTGCTTCTCAAATCCTCTCCTCATCACTCTCAGCTGATAACCTCCCTTCATATTTCAAACTGAAAACTGAAGGCATCAGATATGAATTGCTTTATCATTTCTGACATGGAAGCCCTCTTAATATATACTGTGTGACAGCGGGTGTTCATCTCTCAGGTGTGTGTGTGTGTCTAGGATCATAAATTCTAAGAGTGTGCCATAGCTCCGTTTCCATCTTCCAAGTTGTTCCTGTGTCCATCCTACACTTCCCCTGGGATAAGTTTCTGGGGAGGAACTAAAGCTGGTTTTTTGTCATAGCACACCTGCTCTTTCAACTTCCTGACTCAGATTTTGTTCTCAAGCAGAAAGACTCACATGGTATATATTCATTTATAATTGGGAGCTAGTCCAAAAGGCATGCCCTATGAGTCTTCACTTACCAGGAGATTGGGATAGATATGAGGACATCCTACTGAGACTCTAGCTAAGAGAACTATAGGTGACGGGGAAATAGAAGGACCCAGAGGGTCCTAGAAACCTACAAGAAGCACATTGTGATGTGTGGATTGGGGCCCAGGGTGTCTTCTTAAATTATTACACCAACCAAGGACAATACAATAGTAAACATTGAACCCCTACTCTGATCTAGCCAATGGTCAGGACATTCTCCACAGTTATGTGGAGAGCGGGGACTCACTCTGATATGATCTCTGGTGCCCGATATTTGACCACCTCCTCGGGGTGGGGAGGCCTGAGGGCACTCAAGAAAGAATAAGCAGGCTACCAAGATGAGACTTGATAGCCCATGACCATATAGTGGGGGAGGAGGTCCCCCTCTGTCATAAACCTAGGGGAGGGGAATTGGGTGAAGGTGGGAGGGAGGGAGGAATGGGAGGATACAAGTGATGGGATAACAATCGAGTTGTATTCTGAAGAAATTAATAAAATTAATAAAAGAAGATTTTGTTCTCAAGAAGTACCCATTTTCAAGAGGGTGCTAGTATAGTTCAAGAAGTTGGCAATTACCTACATAGAGGTGTGAGTGTGGATTTCAGCAGGAATGGCAGTGTAATGTCATCACTGATTCCTTCAGAGCTTCCCTTCTCTAGCAAGGAGACCAGAATATTGTATATCAACTCAGCAATGTCTGGAGTCCACCTCTTCCACCAGACTCAACTTTGGAGGCAACAATAGAAGATTCTAGCAAGATTCAGTGGCAACAAAAGCTCTATGCAAAGCTATTTCTCAAAATCTACCAGCAGACTCACAATGTAATTTTCCAAACCATATAACTTTAATCCCTATTTACTTTCTATTTTTTAATAAAATATTTACATATCAGTGATTCCACGGCTATATTAAGCTCGTTTCTCTCTTGCTTTTCAGTAGTACTTGTCACTGGCTAGTCATTCTCTCACTTGAATCATAAATTTACCCAGTGAGATGTTCTCAGTTTCTCAGAAATATTGGTTAGCATTAACCATCTGAAAAACAATTCCCCTGCCTCTCTATCACCCAAAACTTTATTTTACAAACCATCCCATTTCTTCTGTCCCCATTAATAAATTTCTTAAGAAACATCTTACGCATCTTGTTTCTGTTCATAAAAAGATAATACCAGAAGTCCATTTACCTTACATCCAGAATTGATAAAAACATCTCATTATTGCATTGATTATTATACTGCTAGAATACCAATCATGTGATACTTCCTCTGGTCCATAGCTTCACTTCTACACCTTTCTCCGTAATGTGGCTATCTTGGATGTGTTGTTCCCTATATCCCATTGCACTTTAGAGCCTCACATGTGTTCATCTGTATGCCACCCCACAGGTATATGATTTGATATTGTGGATATAAACAAAAATCCAGTTAGCATCTTTTGGGCTCATGGTGTTTCATTGTGCAAATGTACTGCATTATTTGTGCTGCTTTCAGCTTTTTATTACATTTGTGAATTTTTATATGTACAAACCAAAGGCCTGAATTTCAGTGGAGTGAGATATGTATGTTTCAATTCGATTAAGTTTTTAACTATTCTCTGAATTAGTTTTATAAATGTCTTTATCAGGCTTCCTGAATTTTCCAGCCATTTGATATGTGTGCAATCACCTCTCTTTGATTCTCTTCACATTTTTTTCTGACTTCCTGGTAAGCATTGTGATTTTAATATTTATTAGTGGTTTTGTCCTCTGGTAATGATCTTGTCAATCCAAATAAATATTTTCTCATTAAATTATATATTCTTTAAAAATTTGACTTGTCAACAGTCTTGTTTTATGGAGACTAAATGTCTTTTATATGCACTCATATATATGAAATACCTTATGCTAACTTTTTTTCTGAAGATTGGCTTGTTGCCATATTTTATTTTCTGAACAGTGAGAATTTGTTTACACATGGTAAATAGTTAACATATGACATCACCCCATTTGTAGAAACAAGACTTAGGAAACAAATGTCATATGGAGAATGACTCTATACTGTTTGTAAAGGTTACAAGAAAAAGCCTTTCAACAAGAAACTCAATTTGTTTGTGTGTTGAGATTGCCATGTTTCCTTTTTTCTAATTTATTTATTTATTCATGTTACATCCTGATCATAGCCCCCTCCCTCCTCTCTTCCTGGTCCCATCCTCCCTTCCTCTTCTCCCATTTCCCTCTATTCCTCAGAAAAGGGGAACCTCCCAGCTCATCACGTCACATCAGGACTAAACATACCCCCCTTTCCTTGCAGCCAGCAATGTAGCCCACGGGGAGTGATCAAAAAGCAGGCAACAGAGTCCATGACAGAGAAAGACCACCCTTCTGACTAGGGGACCTACATGAAGCCTGAGCTGCTCATTTCCTTCCTATTTCTGTGTAGGGAAGCCAAGGCTCAGTCTATTAGTCCTTGGTTGGTGCTTCAGTCTCCTCAAGACCTCTTGGCCCTGGCTAGTTGGCTATGTTGGAGGCTATGCTGGACTTCCTGTGCCTCTTCTGTCATTCCAGGTCCTTCTATCCATTCTCCCCACGTTTCCACAAAACGCCCTCCATGTTGCCCAGTGTTTGACTATGAGTGCCCACATCTGTTTGGATCCATCCTGCGTGGAGCCTCTATAGGACAGCTATGCTAGGCTCCTCAGAGAACTGTGAATAGTGTCAGGGATTGGCTCTCTCCTATGGGGTGGGCCTCAGGTTGGGCCAGGCTTTGGTTTGACATGCCCTCAATCTCTGCTCTATCTTTCACTCTGCACATCCTGTAGGTAGTGTAAATTTGGATTAAAAAACTTTTTGGGTGGGTTGGTGTTCCCTTCCTTCCCCTAGGAGTCCTGTCTCATTAAAGGGTGTCTTCTTTAGTCTCCGAACCTCTGCTGCTTCAGTTTGACTCAGTTTAATGAATATATGTGGATTCAAATATTAATTGGCATTTTCAAGATCTGAAAAATGAAATATTATTGATTATAGTGCTTGCTTTTGTAACACATACACTAAAATTGGAAAGATACAGAGAGATTAGCTTGACACTGTAAAAATGTATAGTTACATTTCAGTTGTGTGATGATTAACTTTTATTGTCATATTGATTGAATTAAGGGACCACTAGTGTATTAGTGAGAAACATATTGAGGTGTGTCTGTGAGTTCATTTTTAGGGACTTAGTGAGAGAAAATAATCCATCTTGAGTGTGAGAAATATCCTCTCATGCGCTGACCTATGTGAGAAGAGGGGAAGAACATAGCCATCTGAACGCTAATATGTCTTTCTTTTTTTTGGTTTCATAATCCATCTGCATGAGCGAAGGCAGCTGCCATGCATTCCCCACCATGACAGGCTGTGCTCTCAAACTGCAAAACCAAATAAATCCTCATTTTCTAAAGTAGCTTCTAGTCACTCATTTTGTCATAGCCACAGGAAAAGCAACTACAAAGAGATACGATTTCTTTATGTAACATCTTATTTTCCATTATAAGAGCTTTCAAGAAAGGAGATGTGTAAAGATGGGTTCCTATCAGTATTATAAATTTTGTTATTGCTTTTGGCTAGATTTTGAAAATCTTTACATTTTTTTTTTTACAGAATTCTTTACAAAAAAAATCCTACTGTGCCTTCAAAACCCCAGAAGTAATCTCCAAATATCTTCACTAAGGATACTTCCCGAGCAGGTGCCCTGCAGTGCCTCTGCAACTCACTCTGTGTGGTGAATCTGTCTAAATTTCTAATTGTGCTCTTATTGTTTTGAGTAAAATCTTGCTTGCTTAAAAAATAAACATCCATGTATGATTAGCAATCACACAAAGTTCTTTTTAAACAGAAGTCCCTTTTGATTATAGGATTTAGGCTATAAGAGTCTAAAATAAGTCAAGAATTAACTCTTTTGAAATAAAACCTTAATAAATAAAAAAGTGACTCTGGGCATGCTATTAAGTTAATAATCTGCAGTTGAGCCTGAAGCTGAACAGAGCAGTGTAAATCCAAGCTTTCTTGAGGAAGGGAAAATAGATTTACTACTGTTTTTGTTTATATATGATTTAAATTCTCAGTATGTTAGTCTTCTCACCTATAGAGGACTTACATATTAGTTGGTTGTATGTTGCAGTTTCGCCAAGGTCAAAAAGAGTTCTATATGAATAAATAGTTGATTGTAAAATATGGCATGATAGGATATCTCTCATGTATTTTCTGGCCTGGCAAAAATAGGGCTAAGTATAGACTGATAAATTATATCATGATAGAATAAAGAAAAACTACTGGATTTTATATTTTTAAATACAAATTTTGAGTAAAGTAATTACCTGAAGGCAATGTATGAAACCACTGAATGATACATAGCAATTTAAAAAGTTGTTTACCAATCCTCATATATTCAAAGCACAGCACACTTTTATTCAGGGACATAAATTGGAGATACACGGATACATATGCCTGAGTGACTGAAAGAGTGGCAGCATGGGTTAAGATGTGAGTATACAGTGTCCAAGAGCCCATATTTCCATCATAGCCTCCCAGACCTCTCTAGACATGCAATGTCTCTATCCATTCACATTTTAGTTAAATCACTTCTAAAATGTTGCATTTTTCCTATTTTAAAAAGAGGCAGTTAAATAATTTTAGAAGTTCAATAGAGAATAAAAAGAATTCTTATTACTCTTGGCCAGCATACTATCATATACACATTTTGTCTTATGTTAACTTTGTTTACATTTTGGGTTTTTGTATAAGCAATGTCATAGTATATGGATAACATATAATTAAAATTGGGAAAAAATAACCCATCCTATTCATCATTATATAATTAGTAATGGCAAAGTTCTACTTTATTTTCTTAAGGAATCTTTACCATATTTCTGTTACTCCAGTCATGCTATTGGCTTCATGTTGCTAGCAAATATTTCATGGAGGGAAAAAAAGAGCTGATGAATTTCTTTTGACACGACATTTTTCTCATTTTCAGATTGCTACACAGCGGTGAAATTACATGGTCAAAGCGAGCCACCTCTTATCTGATGCACTGGGTGACTCCTAGAAACTTAATCATCTCCAGCTTTGGCTTTTTAATAATAAAACACATAATGCCAATCCATCTTCATGTCTTGAAAAATGGTGCCCTCTTCTTGCAAAGGACTTTGGTGTTATTCATGGCACGGGTTAGCTGCACTGATAACCCTCTTAACCCTCATGCAGGCAACTCGAACATAAACTTTTCATCTCTTTCCCCAAGGAGCCGTGCTTGACAGCAACAACATGAGTAGATTTCTGCCCCGGCGTTTTATGGCAATCTCTTTACTAGTAGAGATTTCCAAAGAAGTAATGCATAAGAGAAAAGGAAAATGACTCCAAGTCTGAAATAATTTCTTAAATCGTTGTATACCAATTGCACACAATAGTGGGGCTCATACACGTATATAATGTATTTCAAGTATATTCTCACAGGCACTGTGCTCTGTGCTCTCTCTCTCTCTCTCTCTCTCTCTCTCTCTCTCTCTCTCTCTCTCTCTCTTTTTGCTAGTGTGTGTTTTCTATTTCCAAATAATTCTTTGGTATTTCAAAATGTTATATTTTTTACACATGTGCAGTGTATGGATTTATGTATGGGAGTATAGGTATTCATGGAGGTCAGAAGAGAGCATTGGATCCTGTGATGGTTGCTGGTGGATATAGGTTTTTGGAACTGAATTTGTATCCTCTACAAGAGCAGAACTTACTTTCATCTGCTGAGCTGCCTCTGTAACTACTCTCTCCCTAGTTATGCATTTTAATCTACATTTCACATAAGAGGATATATGACATTTGTCTTTCTTATTCTTGTGTATTTTGCTCATTCTGTTTTCCCATAAATAGCATATATTTTTGTTTGTAATAGAAGAAAAAATTTATTTTGAGTCCATCCTAACTTTCCTCTCTCCTGAATAGAATTTAGAATTAAAAAAATTAAACAGTACTTAAATTTTCTACTCTATGCTATGCATTTAGTAAACTACCTATATATCTATCTAATAGGTAAACTAATTCAGAACAAATGGTAGGTTGTGTGTGTGTGTGTGTATGTATGTATGTATGTATGTATGTATGTAACCTATTAACCTTCCCAGAATCTAACCCAGTTTTCCCCAAGCCAACCCTTAGCAGATTACATACAGTGCTCTAGAACAACCAAGCAGGATCGTGTAGACTTTTAATTTTTATATTTATCAGTGATATATACAACTATAACACTGAATTCATGTCTGTAATAATACACAGAATGACAGTAATAACAACTGAGATTTTGTTATGAACCCTGCACCCCAAGAACTATAAGAAATAATTTGTTATAAAAATTGGAACATTTCATATTTGTGAAATTCAAATTTCTAATCTTAGGTAATACCAACCATCTATTAGTACTTTATTGATATTCTATGTTTTTTGGAATGAAAAAAAGTTAGTTTTCCTCCAGCTAGTCATCTGGTCAGGTTTTTTTCACATCTCCTCTGCCATTGTCTGACTTGACTTTAGGGATGTTAAGCATATCAATTTAGTATAAAGACAAACCTTTGAAGCTAAGGCCCTTTCTGGCCTGTACTCCGTTCTAGTCTCCAATTCAGAGCTGACTCAGCTTACAAATTTTACTTTGAATGTCTGGAGTCAGTTTTTGCATCTGCTCATACTTTACTATGCTTTATTCCTCCACACTCGTGTGTATATTGAACTATTTGAGATAGATGTAAGACTCACAAACATTGACAAATACTTTTTTTAGATGGATAGTTTACTTAGGGTTGATGCCATTGGGCAGCACAATGTCACAGCCACTAACAGGCTATTTAATCATATGAGGCTCTTTTTTGCATGTTCCTTTGAAGTCTTCTCGCTGGAGGTCCATTCAGGAAATCACTCCAGAATGCCAGTGACTGACTAATGATTGCCTTTGCCTCCCTCAGCTCATCTATAACACAACCCCAGCTTCTGGAGCCAATTGACTTCTGCCAAGAGACATGCATATGTGGATACAACTCTGAGGATGTATCAATATCTCAAAGTCGATGCTGTCTCTGATAAACATTCAAATCCTCATGACTTTGAAAGCAGAATAAAATGGTAGCCATTCTAAAATAAGCTTGAGGAATCTCCAACTCAACATACAATTTCTTTTAAGTATTTGATGTAACTATTGCAGATGATAAAGACAAATAACCATACATTATTTTTCAAACATTTTTTTAAACCTGCTTAGAAGTGATATCATGGAAACAACAAAGTATGAGTTTCCTTTCAATATTGTACCCATTGTATACTATTGAAACTAGACCTTGGGTACGGTCAAGGTTATTAGCAGTGACGAAATGAGCTGGTCCACATTCTTTAGAATCAGACTGGTTTGTTTGCATATCCTCTAGTGATGAAGGACAATTTTTCTAATCTGCTTTTATTATGACAAGAATTGCTTGTAATCTTTCAAGATATTTTCCTTTAGTGCCCTGATCTTCCCATGCCAATTGGGTATAATGAAAGACACTTAATGAAGCAAAATTATTCATCTATTCAAATGTAGCCTGTGTATCCCCATGTGAAGTCTTTTGTTCACAGCATTCTTTTCCTAGAACTTTTGGTCCATTATTCGGTTATTTCTACAATGCAAAGTTATTAAGAATGGACTCTGTAAATGGCATTACTATGTCAAAATTCAACATGTTCTTTAAGAAGCAGAAAACTCAGGACTGGAATTTCAGAATGTGGATGGCAGAGCATGAGATTTATAAAGTTGAATCTACCTTGGACTCTATAGGGAGTTTAGTGCTGCTGAGTGACATAGTGTGATCCTCTCTTAACAAAGAACACAGCACCTCCTGTCTTGTAGCACATAGAGCTATCAGGACAGACACCAATTCTCATTCATTTACCAATGTCTTACTATATCTTTCCCACTTACTAGTATATAGGTGACATGAAACACACCATTTTCTAATGAACATGTGGATGAGTCTTACATGAATTTGAGTTTCAGATTGTCAATATGATACAGAAATAACACAATGAGCCATGAAGAGAACCCTGAGTATTTTCATATTACAATAAGGAGAATCCAGAATGGACAGAAGAGACTTGATTATTGTTGATATTATTTCTGGTTATTTAAGAACACAAATATGGTTGTCAATAAACAATTAGGCCCACCTTATTTGTAGGAGAATAAATGGGCATCACATGAATCCTACGTGATCACTATAGTATCAATTCCCCTATTCAATTTGACTGACCAAGCAGGAAGTCACTATACAAAATGTTATACAGAGGAACCATGTATCAACTGTGAGATCTTTGTTAAGCACCTCAAATCTTAGCACATATTAGGTATTCAATAAAGTCAATGTCTTTTATTTTTCATGAAAGACTTTTAGAGTAGGATAACTGAATATCATACATGTTTCCTGAATAGATGCTACCAATTATAACAGCAGCTCTATAGAGTTGCCAAAATGCCAAGCCAGGGACCTTAAGAATTTAGCACCAATAATAGAGACAAGAATTGAAAGTAATATTAAAAGCTGAACTGGTTATATATCCTGAAATCACAATTCTAAAATGGTGCAAGGCCTGGAGACTAATTTTTTAAGGCTCTTAAAAAATCCATCTGCCCTCTAAAACCAAGATCTATGCTAGATTTAGCTTCAAAAAACCACTTAAAATTTGTAGAAGACTTCAAAAACATTTCCAAGAATAAACATACCATGCAATAAACCAAGACATAAATATATCAGCTAAGAACAATTTAACATGGACCACAATCTCTTTAAACAATTTAAAAATAATCAAGGATTGGAGGGCTATTCATGTTTTTTCCTGATAAACTAAATAATTATTTTTGTATAACTCAGCCACTCAACAATATGGTGACCTCAGGATTTGTGTTCTTTGAAATAAAAACTGTTTGTGCTCCTTGGAGCACACACATGTTTTCAAGCACACCTCCCCTCACACTGTGCCTTATCATTAAGATACTGTCTTTCTAAATTGATTTTTACTTACTGAAGTTTATTTATAATATTCACTAGTTTTTAATGAAATATGGTTCATTGATGATGTCATTGGAATGGTTTAATGAGATTGGCACATTAGTGTGAGAGGTGTTCTTTGAGAGAGAGAGAGAGAGAGAGAGAGAGAGAGAGAGAGAGAGAGAGAGAGAGAGAGAGAGAGAGAGAGAAATGCAGTCACTCACACAAGAGAAGTATAAAACACCCAAGTCCAACCAGATCCTCTTCCTCTTAAATGAATACAGATGAATGCTTGTAAAATCGTTATAGATTCACTTCTAAGCTCTTGTCCACAGAGGAGATTTTACACTATTCAGATTAGTTCCTGGAGTTTTGTGATGTGGAATAAGATGACAGAGTGTTCTATAAAGTGGGTGAGGACACTCTCTTTATAGAAGAGTCCAAAGTTAGACAAGGCAAGAAGATGAGACCCAGAGTTCAGAGGAGAGACAAAATTTTCATTGTTGCCAGGAGAATCAACAGAGTAAAAGGAATAAGAAAGTATGCATATATTTAGGATTATTATTTATACACATTATATATATATATATGTACTCTAATATGCAGTATTGTAACCATACAACTCAATTATAATACAAGGTTTACTTTCAATACTTTGAAAGTACTATTGCAGGCTGTTTAGGAAAAGCAAGTAATACAAGTTAATTGTTAGTTTATCAAATCATAATCATATCAATTACTAGTCTGTTTTTATCACAAGAATATACAGCCTAGGTGTAACAGAAAGATATGATTGTATAGAAAGATAAGGTAAAATAGTTAGATAAGGTCTTCAAAATCCTCAGAGACACACAGAATATTACATTTAAAGATATTTTTATTATTATTTCAAAGATACATTTACAATCAGACAGGTTAACTCCTGCTAAAACTCAGCCTACCTCAAAGAAAATAATGAGCATCAAAGAAGCTTCTTATGGAGATGGCTTCAAATGTGGCAAACAAGCCCCTGGGGAAAAATCCTCATTTTTACCACAGACAGAATTATGCCTAAAAATGGTCAACTTTGGATGCAGGCAGACGATGGCCAAATTCTGCCAAGACAGGGTAAGCAAGTCCTCAATAGTTCCTGCCTCATAAATATGTCATGTAGCAAACTGTCTCTGTGATGTTTTCATTTGGGAAGCTGTTAACTTGCACTCCCTGTATACTCGGGTAATTAATTTTATTCCTTCTCAAGTATCTGATGGTGTTGAAGACCAGAGAGTTTAGTTTATAACTAAGCTTAGCTGTTTAGGAGTTAAGATGGTTTCAGGTAGAGATAAAATTTTTAAGTTGATAATGATGAGATATGATTGATATTGGTTTACATTCAGAATTTTAGACTCACCAAGATAGGAAAGATGTTTTCTTCAAAGCTGCCAAATACAAATAATCAAAACATTATGAATGTAAAACACACACACACACACACACACACACACACACACACACACACATACACACACACACACTATAATTCCTGATTGTCTCATGGTTCTTCTTGCTGTAGGTAGTTTATTGTATATGTGTGTAATAATATAAATGTATGTGTAAAATATTTAATACAAATTAAAAATTAAAACAAAAAAGAAAGTATGCAAACAGGGCTTGTGGATATTAATTGAAACCTGACACATTGTATATAGAGATGTAAATGTTGCAATGGCAGAATAAATTTACTGTAAGGCTATGCTTCAGTTTGACATAATTAATAGCCACTTGGCGAATACCACATGACTCTGGTCTCAGGATGAAGGCACTCACTTCTCAACAGTGCTGGCCAGTGAGTGCACAGGTCGACTTTGCTCCTGGCTATGATCAGCTCTGTGGTCCAGCATTACCCACCTCCTATGAGTGCAGCCCACAATGCCTAGTAAATGTGTAGTGAGGTGCTATTCCTGGCTTTCTACCCACAGTGCTGGGTCCTTGTGCAATTGGCTGCAACCTGTGGTGAGACAACCTCATTGCAGTTCTACTTCTCTGTCCAGGGCTGATTTGCTCATATCATCACAGGTGACAGTGTCAAGGGCGCCACTCACTTTCTGCATGCAAATCTCAGTGGAGTCAAGACACCAGTCATAACACAGTTTAAGATAGTTTAGAATAGAACATAGTACTCACATTTCTCAATAATCAGTGATCGCATTGGAACAATGATTATATATAATAAAATCCATACTTTTATTCAATACATAATGATCGAACCAGGATATTTAGCATTTCCATTTAAAACACTATGCATTTCCATATTGGGAAGCTTTTGATTCTCCTAGCTATCCCGGAATACATCATTCTAGTGACCTGTGGGACACTAGAGTGAATTCTACTTGCTTTGTTGAGCTTCGTCTCATTGCTTTCTGCTCTTCCTCCTACTTTGTTTCTTACCCCTTTCCAGTTCCTAGCCTCCATTATCTTTCTCTGTTCTGGGATCCAATAGTCCCTGCATATGAATGAGAACATGTGGTGGACATTTGTCCTTTGCTCCTCGTCTCTGTGGCTAGACAGAATGTGCTTCAGTTTCTTAATGTCTAAACTTCCTATGGTAAAGGGCAACCCATTGCCACATTTTAACCATCCGTCCATGGAGAGACACCTTGATTGATTCTTTTTTTTTTTTTTAACTTTTTAAAAATTAATTTATTCTGGTTACATCTCAGTGGTTATCCCATCCCTTGTATCCTCCCATTCTTCCCTCTCTCCCATTTTCCCCTTATTCCCCTCCCCTATGACTGTTCCTGAGGGGCATTACTTCCCCCTGGATATGCTCATAGGGTATCAAGTCTCTTCTTGGTAACCTGTTATCCTTCCTCTGAGTGCCACCAGGTTTGGAAGTCTATCTGGTGCTATCTCAGAAAGCTGGGAATAGGGGTTCCTCAAGACCCAGCTATTCCACTCCTTGGAATATACCCAGAAGATGCTCCAGCACACAACAAGAAAATTTGCTCAACCATGTTCATAGCAGCCTTATTCATAATAGCCAGAACATGGAAACAGCCTAAGTGTCCATCAATAGAAGAATGGATTGATTCTTCATATTGTGTATTGTCGATCCTGCTTCAATGCACACACCGGTGCAGGCATCTCTTCAACTTGCTGATGAAATTAATTTGGGTAGATCTGTGTCCAAGGAGTCGTTGGATTATGAGAGACTCCCTACTTTGAACTTATTTCTGGTGTTGGAGATTAAGCCCTGAGCTTTGCATATGCTATACATGTACTGTAACATTGAACCCCAAATTCAAAGTCCAGTTTTAGATATTTAAAAATGAGTTCCCACATTGTTTTCCATAATGGATGGATTAATTTATATACATTCACACAAGCCATTTATAGTTCTCCTGTTTTCACACCTACACCAGCATTGCTACATTTTGCATTGTTTTGATTATAAGTGTTCTACTTGGCATGAGACAATCTATCACAATTTCTCTGATGATCAGGATGGTTATAAGTTTTTCACCTGCTTGTTTCTATTTGCATGTGTTAATCTGAGAAGTACGTATTGAAGAATTTTGCCCATTTAAAAATATGATTACTGGAGCTTTTGCTATTATGCTAAGTAAAACCCATATATGTTATAGATAGTAATCCTTCTTAGATGATTAAAAATTACTTCCAATGTTTTCACTTTTCTGTCTTGAAAGTTCCTCTTTATTTATGTGTAAATTCAGCCATATGTCATCTTATCAACTTATTGGAATTATTATAATTTTATTTTATGCTCATGACATTCTGCAAAGTAATTTCTGACATAAGTAAAATTCTTTGTATCTGGATTTTATTCTTATATTGTTTATAAGGCTGGCTATCAGTACTTTCTTGTAGTTATTTGGACTCTCAAGCAGTCTTCCTATTTTACTTATAACTTGATGCCATGCAACACAGGTGTGTGGTTTCTTCAATATAGAGGCATACACTGTTCCTGGACACTCTATGATCTCCCCAATAATCAATTATATAGAAGGTATTCTGATTCTAGGTGTTTTAGTTTAATCAAACAGTGCTTCTAGGATCAGGTTTACCAAGGATCTTTTATGTAGATAATCTCCAATCTTGTCTTTAATGTACATGTTTTAATTCCTAACATCTTTACCCTTTCTCCTATTATTATTCAACTTTTCTTATTTCCTTCTGATTTAAATTTGCTTGTTTTAAAGTTAAAGCATCCATATTTTTTTCTGTTGAGATATTAAAACACTTCTCTCTTAATTCTTAGAAATCTAGACCATCACCACAGACATGTATATATAAGATTTTATTTCAGTGTAAGGACAGTTCTCTGTTTTGTTTTATCAGTTCTTCCATTATTCTTTTAAGATTTTAGTAAATCCTTTCAGTACTTTCATAGTTAGCTTCAGCTGCCAATGTGACACAAACCTAGAGTCACTGAGGTAGGTCATTTAAATAAAGAATTGCTTAAAATATCCTGGTCTATGGTCATGAGGCATTTTCTTAATTGCTAAATGATAGAGTAGGGTCCAGCCCACTTTGAGTGGTACTATCCCAAGGAAGTAGTTAAGATATGTAGTTAAGAATGGCAGTTAAGCAAGAGAGAGGGAGCAAGCTATTGTGCTGCTGCATTTTTCTATGGTTTCTGTTTCAAGTTCCTGCATTTGTGTCTGTAGGTAATACTGAAATAAATCTTTTCCTTTCCAAGTTGCTTTTGGCCATGTTATTGTTCACAGAACAAAAAAGAACAAACATAATTAATCCATTGTATTTTTTTTTCAATCCATTCTTTTCTTTCACTGTCCTATTGTATGGTCCCGGACTTCCCTAAATCTGTCAGAAATGTCAGGGCTTTTCTTAGGGAGATGTGGCTTGAGTGAGAATATCGTTAATAGGCTCCCATATTTTTAAAATTTTTATTTATTTAAGTAATTTATCCAGATCACATCTTATTTGTTATCCCCTCACTTGTATCTTCCCATTCCCCCTCCCTCCCTCTTTCGTTTTATTCCCCTCCCCTAGATCTGTGAAAGAAGGGAACCTTGTCTCCCAATATAAGATCACAGCCTATCAGGTCTCTTCCTTGTAGCCTGCTTACTCTTCCTCTGGGTGTCACCAGGTCTCCCCACTAAGGGGAAGTTGTTTAATAGGGGGCACCAGAGTTCATGTCTGAGTCAGTCCCTGCTCTCCACACAATTCGGGTGAATGTGCTGTCCATTGGCAAGATCTGAATAGGGGTTGTAAGTTGATTGCATGCACTGTCCTTGGTTGGTACCATAGTTTGAGCTGACCCGCCTGGGTCCAGATCAGTCAGCTTTAATGGTCTTCTTACAGGTTTCTAGAACACTCTGGATCCTTCTATTTCCCTATTTTTCCTTACCTCTCTCCCCTAGAGTCCCAATAGGAAGTCCCAGTATCCATTCCAATCTCCGGCTAAGTGAAGACTTCTCTGTTGGGCTAGTGTCCTATTATTAGTGAGTATATTGCCATGTGTCTCTTTCTGGGTCTGAATTAACTCACTAAGGATGATCATTTCCAGTTCCATCCATTTGCCTGCAAATTTCAGGATTTCCTTGTTTTTAATTACTGAGTAATATTCCATAATGTAAATATACCACAGTTTCTTTATCCATTCTTTGACATCTAGGTTGTTTCCAGCTTCTGGCTATTATGAATAAGGGTGCTATGAACATGGTTGAGCATGTGTCCTTGTTGTGTGGTGAAGCATCTCTTAGGTATATTCCAAGGAGTGGGATAGCTGGGTCTTGAGGTAGCCCTATTCCCAGTTTTCTGAGAAAGCAATAGGCTCACATATTTGAACATCTGGTCCCTAGCTGGTGATATAGTTTGGAGCAGTGGTGCAGCTTTGCTGGAAGAAAAATCACTAGGGCTGGACTTTTGTGAATCAACAGCTTTGCCTCAGTCCAGTTTGTTTTTTCTGCTCTTTATTTTTGGTTGAAGATGAGATTTCCCAGATTCTTCCTATAGCTCTGCTGCCATACTTTCTCATCATATAGACCTTCCCCCTGAAGCTTTAAGCCAAAACAAACTAGTTCTTTAATGACTCATATTTAGTCAAGGCATATTATTACAACAGCAAAGAGTAATAAATATAAGATCTGGATTTTTTTCCTATTTGGTAACATGGGCTTGCTAAATGGCAGTGTTAGTTTTTCTCAATGTCAATGATGTTATCTATCAAGTGGTAATATATTGATTTTAAAATCAAACTTTTCCTGTCAAGGGATCTTTGCTAATGCTATATTTTATTCTCTTCTTAAGACCTCCCTGCAAATATTTGATTAAGGTATTAATGTCAGGGATTGTAATGGTTTATACTTTCCTACTTTCTACTTCATTCTTTTGAGTCACCATTTCTCTTCATACATTACACATTTCTCATGTTTTATTGTTTCATATTTGTATATATCTGAAAACGCCAGTTTTGATATTGTTCTTCTGTCTGGAGTACCCTCCAGGGTGGCAGTGATGAGAGGGGGGCATCAGAGTAACCACAAGCCTGTTTGTTCTCTGTATAGACTGTTCATGGTGACAGGGCACATGGGCCACCTCTGTTCTCTGATCCAGGAGGCAGGCGGAACACCTGGTGTTAATGAATAGCATTTGATGACTTTCCCACGCTCAGCTCTTCCTTCATTTAGAACTGAATGGGAAGGCTTGGGGGCAGCATGTGGTGGAAACTGAAGCAGGTTATGGGATACAGGGTGGGGCTTAAGTAGAAAGAGGATCTGGGAAGTTTCCTTTCTTTCTGGTGCTTTGAACTGGCTGCAACTCTTTCTCTTTTCCTCCTTTTTTTTTTCCTTTTCCCATTCCCTTAATTTTTTCTCCTTTTCCACGATTTCTTTATTACCTCATATAGTCTTGTTCTCAACATTAACAGTGTAATCTTATTTGGATGAATTTTAATTGCCGGAGAAATATTCAGCTTGCAAAGCTGAATTGGCAAGATGTTAACAGCAGACTGCATTCCTCTGCAGCTATGGGCTCTGCCACATTTCTCTCTATATGGGACAACAATTGAGTTTGGAAAGAAAGGGCAGTACATATTGGCATCTTGTATTAGTAAGAAAACATCCTTCTTTGTTTATTATTAAACAGTATCCGAATAATATGAGTTTGCAGGGGAAAAAAAACTCCAAATGTATTTCCCCACAAATCCCCAGAAATAAATATCTTATAATTAATGAGCCAACATTGGCACATTCATATTGACATGTGTTCACACTTTCTATCTTAAGTCTTACAAATGATCTTATTCCCACTGCGAGATGTCATTAAAGATATCAAAGTGGATTTTACTATTGTTACTATAAAGCCCTCTTGGTTGTAACAGTTTTCAAACTTCTTTTGTTCTTGTTGCTTTGCCAATTTGGAAGAGCAGATGGCACCATCTTGAAAATGGCTCCACTGGAATTTGTCTCTTTGTTCCCTTGATTTGACTGGGCTCGGACATTTTGGATGAAGAGCACAGAGAGAAGGATTTGTGACTCTTGTCACTTGGTGAAGGCAGAGACTTTGTCAGGCTTCTCAACCATGGAGTTTCTTTCTTTCTTTTTTTTTTTATTCATTACTTTTTACATTTCCTTCTTCTGTGTTGTGATCACTGAAGAAGTAGCTTTCTCCAGCCACTGTGAATGAGGCAGGCAGTTCCCCTCCTCCAGAAGGATAGACTACCTCTAAGAAATGTGCAGGCTTCTTTTGGTATATTTTCCCCTCATTTATTTATCTTATTACCAACATTTTAATAATACTGAATGCATACATTTATTTGTGTATTTATAAGTTTGTTGTCTCCCTCCCTTACTTTTTTCCCTCCCTCCCTCCTTCCCTCCCTCCTCCCCTCCCTCCTTCCCTCCCTCCTCCCCTCCCTTCTTCCTTCCCTCCTTCCCTCCCTCCTTCCCTCTCTCCCTCCCTCCTTCCTTCTCCATTATCCTCCTCTCTCTTCCAAACTCTCTCCAAGATCCTTGCTTTCTGGTACTTTGGAGATATTCCAAGCTCATTTCATATTTCTTTACTTAGCCAAAAATAAGTTTTTTCTTCATGACATTCTGTCTCCATTTATGGAGTGACTATTAAAACCAAGATATGGGTGCAGAGCAGGATGTTTGTGGCTAGGGTATTGCTTCCAATATCTCTCGTGTGATAGAAAGATGTTAATTTTTAAATGTAAACAATCCATATATAGTTAAAGGGTGAGAAATTTGCTACGTTCTATAGCTTGCCCTGATGCTATGTAAAATTGGCTATAGTTGCAGTAATGCTCAGGGCCAGCCTGAGCTTCTTAAAATGTCATATTATATGCTACAGCTTTGTCCTGTCAATTCAAAACTCCGCCCCAAGGAGAAGACTAATATAAGATGTGGAAATCACCCTTACTCTGAGTGTCTCATATAAGTACAGTAGGACTCTGCTGAAGCTTTAAACCCTTACTTCTCATTCAATGTTGGCTTCCTTCCTGTGCCTCCAAGCTCCCATTTGCTATAATACTTCCAAGTTAGCAACTTGAAATGGTGGCTTCTTTGATCCCAGAATATTTTTATTTGTACATTAACCCTTGTCAATTTGCAGCTTGGAGTCATATGATTTCTGATTACTAACATTCTGTTGTTTATGCTTTCCCTGAACACCCCACCAAATATTTGGACTCTTTTTCCATTGGCTGTTTCTGACTTTGTGCTTCTGAAAAGTTTGGCTAGTTTGGGATTTTATAAGCCTAAGTTTAGCATCTTTGGGTTCGGGTAAAAACATATTTTTTAGTGGCCCTTCCCTTGTGATAAGGAATTTATTCCTTAACTTATCCCTAGAGAACATATTTAAGGGAGAGCCCTGATGAATAGGTGAGAATTTGAGGTGTTCACACTTCAATTTAAGCCATAATCATGGAAATTTGTAATGTAAATATTAAATCAAGCCCCGGTTCTACATCCTTTTCATTTTGGGTGTTTTCTGAAGCAAGAAGAATATCAGGATAACAATCTTCTAATCGTTTGTGTTCAGAAACAATACCTGTATTGTTGAAATCTCATATAGTCTTAGCACTGAGTTCTAGTTTCTTGCAATAATATTAAATGCTAGCCAGATGTATAGCCCCATCCCTGCTGTGATAGGTTGCTACATAAAAACTTCCATCATCTATCTATCTATCTATCTATCTATCTATCTATCTATCTATCTATCTATCTACCTATGTACTTCACATCTCTATTACAACCCCCTCCTCCCTCTCCTCCCAGTCCTCCTTCACACCAGTCCTCGAACCACGTTCCTGTTCTCTTCAGAGAAGGGGAGGCCCCTATGGGTACCAACTCATCCTTACACATCAAATTGCAGCAAGAATAGGTACATCTTCTCCTACTGAGGCCAGGCAAGGTAGCCCAGCTAGAGAAAAGTGATTTAAAAGGAAGCAACTGCATCACAAACAGCCCCTGCTACAGTTGTTAGGGGACCCACATGAAGAACAAGCTGCATGTCTGTTGTTACATATGTGCAGGAGGAAGGGGAGGGGCTAGGTCCAGTCCATACATTCCCTTTGGTTGGTGGTTCACTCTCTGTGAGCCCCCATGGGCTCAAGTTAGTTGACTCTGTATGTCTTCTGTAGTGTCCTTAGCTACCCAGGCTCTCTCAATCCTTCCTCCCTACTCTTCCACAGACTCTCAAAACACTGCCTATTGTTTGCCTGTGGGTCTCTGTGTCTGTTTCCAGCAGGTGCTGGGTGAAGCCTGTCAGATGACTATTATGCTAAGCTCCTCTCTGCAAGCATAGTAGAGTATCATTAATACTGTCAGGGTTGGATCTCTCGCATGGTATGGGTCTCAAGTTGGGCCAGTCATTTCTTGGCCATTCCCTCAATATTTTCTCTGTCTTTATGCCTGTACATCTTGTAGCCAGGACACATTTTGGTTAGGAGGTTTTGTGGTGAGTTGGTGTCCGCATCCTTCCACTGAAGTCCCACCTGGCCACAAGAGGCAACTGCTTCAGGCTCTGTAGCTCCAGCCACTAGGAGTCTTAGCTAGAGTCACTCCATAGACTCAATGGAGCCTCACTTTTCCCAGGGCTACAGATCATCCCAGAGATGACTCCTCACCAATTTCTGTTCTCTCTTCCAGTCCTCTTTCTCCATTCTCCCTACCCTGATTTCTCCCACCTGCTCCCCTCCTCACCCCCTACCCCACACAATTCCATCCTTCCTTCTACTTCAGATGTCTACTATCCCCTCTGAGTGGAATTCCAACATCTTCACTTGGTCCCTCCTTGTTACTTAGCTTCATTGGGTCTGTGGATTGTACCAGTTATCCTATACTTTATGGCTAATGGCAACTTATATGTGTGTATTTCTGGATCTGGGTTTCCTCACTCAGGATGGTATTTTCCATTTGCCTGCAAATTCATAATGTCTTATTTTTAATACCTGAGTCATAGGCCATTGTGTAAATTTACCACATTACCTTTATAAGTTTTTCCATTGAAGCCAAAACCATACAACAGAAAAAAAGAAAGTATCTGATGTCTGCATGTATAAGAATGTGAACAGATTCATATTTATCACCTGCACAAAACTCAAGTCCAAGTGGATCAAAGAGAGTAGCATAAAACCAGATACACTAAATCTGGGAATAGCCTCAGACTCATTGGCGCAGAAGACAACATCCTGAGCATAATACCAACAGCCTAAGCTATATAATCAACAATCAATAAATAGGACCTCATGAAGCTGAAAAATCTCTCCAAGGCAAAGGATACAATTGATAGGACAAAACAGCAGCCTACAGAGTGGGAAATAATCCTCACCCACCCAACATCTGATAGAAGGCTAATATAAAAATATATAAAAATTTTAGGAATAGACAGCAACAAACCAAATAACCCATTCTGGGGTGCAGAAGTAAACAGAGAATTCTCAACAGATGACTACCAAATAGTTTAGAAGCACTTAAAAATATGTTCAATGTCCTTAGTCATCAATGAAATGCAAATCAAATTGACTCTGAGATTCCATCTTACACCTGTCAGAATATTAAAAAAAAACTCTGGTGAGGATGTAGAGGAAGAGGAACTCCCCTCCACTGCTGGTGGAGTACAAAGTTGTACAACCACTTTGGAAATCAATCCCGTGCTTTCTCAAAAAATTGTGAATGGTTCTACCTCAAGACGCATCTCCACCATTCTTGGGCATATCCCTAAAAGATGTGACACCATAAAACAAGGACATTTGTTCAACTATGTTCATAGCAGCTTTATTCATAATAGACAGAAATGGGAAGGTTCTCTGAAAATGCAAATAAAACCATACACTTTACTATGAGAAAAACTTCCTGTTACCCCTGAGATCCAGCCTATGTGCTTCTGGTGGGTTTGCTTGTGTGTTTGTTTTTTGTTTTGTTTTGTTTTGGTTTGGTTTGGTTTTTACATTTCTTCATTTAGCTTTCCCTGGGTACAATGCACCACTCCCTCCTGCATCCTGACAAGCTGGTGGATGCAGAATGCAACCCTGTGATGGCCTTTTAAACTTTCATTTCAGTATTCTTTCAGTCAAAATGTTTTATTATTAGTTCATTTTTCTAGGCCCCGGAAATGCAGACTACAAACCATAATTACTTTCCTTAAATATGCTGTGGTGCAATGAAGATCTGCAAATTGCTGTGTTGTTTTGACACAATGTGATGGGATGTATCAATGAGAAATGAGGTCGAAATACGGTTGGGCAGCATAGCAGAACCCACAGTTATCATGAAGAGCACTCAGAAAGGTGTGACGGTTAGCTTACATTGCCAACTTGACACAATATAGAATCACTTGAGAAGAGAGCCTCGATGGGAGACTTTTCTACGCCAAGTTGGTGTGTAGACATCTATGTGGGAGATTATTTTGAGTACATTGATTGAAGTGGAACAATCTATCAAAGTGGGAGAATCCATCCATTGTGGCCACTGTTCCATGGGAAGGTGATTCTGAACTGTGAACACGAACATGCATACATTCATTGATCTCTTCTTCTGAATGTGCATATCTACGACCAGATCCTATAAGCTTCTGATGCTGTGACCTCCTTGTCTTGATGTGCTAACCTGGACCGTGTGCTACATAAAGCCTTTTCCCATTGAGTTACTTCCATTGGTGGATTTTACACAGCAATGGGAAAGGGAACTAAGAAGGCTTCTTTAGTCATCTGATTACTGCAGTGAACCTTGCAGTTACCTACTTAAGGATAGGAAAGAAGGGGCAGGAGAATATCACGTAGATGGGGCAAAACATACTGTATCTCAAGTCATCAGAGAACACGCTGGTCTTGTGACACTCTGTGACAAGAAGATATTTGGTGTTTCTAAATGGAAATCTGAAGGTAGTCTGCGTTAGATGAACAACAGACTAGAAATGAGAGATAAATGTTAAAAGGTTTGTGGGATCCTCTACCTAACCCCATATGTAAATAGACTTCATTAAAATGTTTGTGCCTGTTTTCAGAATTAAATTAGACATTTACGCTCAGTATGAATGAAAGGAAATAAATTTAGAAATAAAGCTGAGGACGTTTGAAGGATGAGATTTTTATAAAATTTCCTGATAGAAAGTCTCACAAAGATTGTGCCAGTATCATAACCATATGCAAAATCTCCACAACCCCACATGGAAATAACAAGTTCTACATGGGCAGATGACCAGTAGATATCTGCTTCACCTTGCACTGCTATCAGCCTTTACTATTACTTTTTATATCCAGGTATAAATTTCCCACCCTATCTTATGTAATATTTCTCACTCTTTATTTTTTGAAAATATTTTTATTATGTTTCTTTTTTAACGTATACATTTATATTATTACACACGAGTAAAATAAACTACATACAGCAGGAAGAACCATGAGACAATCAGGAATTATATAAATGTTACATTTATAGTGATTTGGCCATTTGTATTTGGCAAACTTGAAGTAAACATCTTTTCTATCCTGTTGCATCTAAATTTCTGAATGGAGATTAATATCTATCATATCTCATCTCTATTAACTTAAAGTATCTATTTTGATCTAAAAACATCTTACGCCCTAACCCACTAAGCATAATTGAAAGACTAAACTATCTGGTCTTCAAACCCATCAGAGACTTGAGAAGGGATAAAACTTAAATACCTGAGTGAACCTGGAGTGCGGGTTAGCAGCTTCCAAAATGAAAAAATGGCTGAGACAATTTACTGCCTGAACAGTCACCCAATACTTCCTATAATGTTGGAGTGCCATCTTCAGCCTTCTGGCCCACACTAGGGGAGGGGGGCTCCCTTTGCTAAAGACTAGGGGAGAGAGGGAAAGGAGATGAAGTGGATAAGATTGGGAGGGGCTGAGGGAGGGGGCTGCAATTGGGATGTAAAGAATTCAAACTGCAAAACAAGCAGGTTACTTATATTGCTAATCCCACTACATGGGAATAGCTCTGAGACTGGCTGAGATACAAAGGTTTATGCATAGACAAGGCTTCGTGTTAGGCACAGATTCTCTGTGACTTATAATTACAGGTCATTCTTAATATGACATGAAGAAAGATTTGCAGATGTCTTTCTTCTGCTCATACAATGAGCAGAGAACTAGACTTAATTGCTCTGTACATCCTGAACACCTCATCCCATCACAATGTTAAACTGTATAATGCTTGTGAGAAGTTATGTTTTCAGAACAAAAGAACTGGACACTGACACTGGATCAGACCTGACAGGATTCATTTCTCTCAGCAAGTTGAATGCTGACATCCTGTACCCTCCATGTTCCAGCACCAGGCACCTCACTTGCTGTAACGCACCAGAACAGGACAGCTTCCAGGACAGCATTGTAGAAAGCTTCTGATCCCAATTGGCCTAGCATTATATATTGTACCACACAGGACTCCTATTAAGCCTGGAACTCAGATCCAGCCAATGGTCAGAACATTTTCCACAGTTGAGTGGAGAGTGGGATATGACTTTCTCACGTACTCTGATGCTTCACATTGGACCATGTCCCCTGGAGGGGCAGATCTGGTGGCACTCAGAGGAAGGACAGCAGGTTACCAAGAAGAGACTTGATACCCTATGAGCATATACAGGGGGAGGTAATCCCCCTCAAGAACAGTCATAGGGGAGGGGAATAAGGGGAAAATGGGAGGGAAGGAAGAATGGGAGGATACAAGGGATGGGATAACCATTGGGATGTAACAAGAATAAATTAATAATAATAAAAAAAAAGAAATACAAAAAAAAAGAAAGAAAGAAAAATGGACCACAAATTCTGTCCCTGCCTTACTTAATCATTTCCCCAATTTTTTGGGGGGACCTTCAAAGGAATTATTTGCCCAAAATCAGCCTAAAGAAACCTTAAGAGAATGACGTCCCATTTCCTCTAAGAGGAGTTGGATAAGTTTCTGTTTACTCTCTTGGTCTACAGATGCTTATTTTCATTGGGAGTTAGTTATAAGTATTATTGTTCTTTTACTGAGGGGAAACTAGGTTTGACTCAGGGATATATCTCTTTTTCTTTATTTTTCTTTTGTAAGTAAGGAGATAGGAGCTGAAAAGAAGCAAAGGGGTATTTAGAAGTATAGAGGGAGGATAGAACAAAAGTAGAATATTGAATCTACTCCTCATCTTAAGACCCTAATTATTACTCACAAATAAGGTTATTTTTAAATTCAATGGTATTGAATTTTGTATATGGATGCAAATCATGCTCATGTCAAAAACTGGTCTAATTTTATTACAAGAATATATAATCTAGGTCTATTAGGTAGATATGATTCTATAGATATAAGAGGTAAAATAGTTATATAGGGTCTTCAAAAATCTCAGAGACCTATACAATATGGCATTTAAAGATGGTTTTTATTAATCTAAAGATTATCTGACAACAAGACAAGTTAACTCCTTGTTAACTTGTTAAGTCAAAGAAGAAGATGAGCACCAAAGAACTTCATTATGGAGTTGGCTTGAAATGTAGCAAACTGGCCACTGGGCAAAATGTCCTCGTTTCTGCCACAGACAGAATTCTGCCTCATTCTTTTGTAAAGGCCACCATTCCCCTGTACCCCCTGAATACATCTATAGTTGACTGTAGCAATGAATTTTCATTGCAGGGCTCCAGGTAAGAATCATTGTATTATAATTCTTTGGAGAATCCTTTCTTGCTTATATTTACATTGATATACTTAACTTGAAATCGGATTGATATGTTCAGATATGTAACTTAGAAGAATAATCAGTCCTCTAAAGTTCTGTGTTGTCATTCTCCAAATGCTTGGCTTTGTAGCCTAAATACTTCCTGAACAAAAAAACACCCTGTCTTTGGTCTTTTCTAAGTCTAGTTATGGCTCACTCCTTATGTGCAGCTGTATAAATTTGCCTCTTAAGAATTAAAATAAGGCTGAGCATGGTGGCACATGCCTATAATCCAAGAATCCGGGGAGGCAGAGGCAGGTGGATCTCTATGAGTTTGATGCCATCCTGGTCTACATAGGGAGTCCAGGAGAGCCAAGGACAGAGAAATCCTGATTTGAAGAAACAAAACAAAACAAAAGCAACTAAATAAACAAACAAAAATAACTAAAATAAGTTAAAAAGTGCCCCTCCCACCAAATAGTATTATGTAGGTGCAAGGGGGTTATGCATGGATGTTTATGTATGCATATAGAGACTAGAGGGTATTTATCAAATAATGTTTCTCAAATGTTTTCCATTTTTTGTGACTATGTCTTTCTTTGACCTAGAGTTTACTAGGTAGATTAGGTTAGCTGGCCTGTGACTCTTGGGCATTCACCCATCTCTGCTTTCCTTATCCTGCCTTGCTCAAGTTGGATATTGAACTCAGTAGTCTTGCTTTGAAGGCAATAATTTTACTGACTTAATTGTCTTCTCAACTTTGTGATCACAATTTTACATGAAGGCCAGAGAAGGACAATCAGGTATCCATAGTCTTCAGTCTTTGAAACTTCCATCTTTAGCTAGCCAGTGGGATTCCCCACTCAGGTCTACCAGATGGCTGCTACAAATCTAAGCATGAAGACTCTTCATATGCTAACCATGAAATTAGGAGTGGCATTTCATCTTTGTCTTTCTCTTTGATCACAAAAAGAATTCCCAGAAATCACTTTGTAAACTTACTGTGCATTCAAGTACAGACCTTCTTGTTTCTAGAACAATCATACTACAGAAATCATAATTTACACAGAATGAGGACTGGGTACCATCCTGCCTAAATATAATTAGAAATCTGTTATCAACAAAAAGGAGTGGACTAGATAGATGTCAGGTAAGCATCAATACTCCACAGTATGCCATTTCATCTTTTGGGTAGAAATACAGCCCTTTGACCTTGACCCTACAGTCAGCTTACCCTGTATTGGTTTTTGTTTGTTTGTTTTTGTTGTTGATGCTGTTATTTTTAATAATGAGTTTTGATTCAGATTTCAAAATGTTGCTTCAACTGCTTTACTGCTGGATGGCCAGTGGGTGTCCTGTCCAGATTACAACATTTGTTTTTCTTGTTCTATCCAACTTAATAGGCTTGACTTTCTCATCCCTACTGCTTCCAGTTCTTAACAATTGAGTATTTCTATATCATCATTGCCAGTTTCTCAAGATCTTTACTCACAGAAGACTAATGCATAGAAACTAAGGCATACTTTTAGCATGTGCTTTTTGGTATTCTGTACAATGTATGCACAAGACTTTGTAACTTTATAGTTATCTTGTTGAAATTAATCATTCCAAACATGATTTTTGCCTTTATGTTTTGAATGGCTGAGTCTTAGGAAGACCAGAGCATCACAAATAAATCATGAGCTTGGGAGTGTAGCAGAGCTTCCCAAACTGTGGTTGCTAGAGCAGCAGCAGCAGCAGCAGCAGCAGCAGCAGCAGCAGCAGCAGTATGTCTAAGTGGACAGTAAGCAAAGTCAAGACATGGATCAGCATCCCTAGGGTAGTACCTATTCCTGGGGCTTATTAAACCTACCAAAGGATTTTGGTAGACATGGTACCATCAAAATAAAGGCTTCATAAATCTAGAATTGCCTGTTACGTTCTATATCATGGTAATGAAACTTTCTGATACTTGGCTGCAAGTGAGAAAAGAATGCCTATCGATGATAAAATACAAATTTTATAAAGAATAATAACGTATACATGGCACTTTGAAAATTGTTTGTACTTGTTTTACAGCTATCTTTTATGTTATCTATATTTTGAATCATACTTTTTAATGCTCATGCCAGCTACTCATAGTTCAATTACTCATAGAAAATGTATAATCCTACCTCCGACTTGAAAGGTCAATATGTGTTAATTGCTGAAGTTTTTCTTCCTTTTCTTCCCACTCTCCAACCTGCATTTTCACCCATCAATACTCAGTTTATTGGTGATATGAAGTGCTTCTTTTCTGAGGAGGTAAATACAAATGATTCTCTAAGTTGCATACTCCACTTTCTACTTCTCTCTCATTTCTTGGTTGGGATTCATGCAGCTGGTATTTAATTTCCTTAAAAGTCATTTTTCTTTAGGGTGAAAATGATGCCTGGGTATGCCAAGTTTCATGGTTGTGGGATTGCAGTTGAGAAATATCGCCGTCTGTTCATATCCTGCCAGAGGGTTGTTCTCTACTTGGTGTTGGTGGTGGCTGCAAAATGGTCTCAGTTAGCAAGACTGTAGGGCTTCATTTATTGGTGCCTGATGTCACAGCATAAAATGGGCATCATTTCTTGTGCTACACATGTTTCCTAGTAATTTCTAGCCCTGCCTCCTCTGAGCAAGATGTTGGCTCCTCTCAGTATGGGTAATGAGTGATGCTGTTTCCAACTGCTTCTAGAGGAAAGACTAGGTTTTTTTCTTGAAAAAGAAAATTATAGGAAGTACGGCATATTAAGAGCCTATATTTTCTAAGCCCTTATTATATGTAGATATGATTCTACATGCTTTTAACAGACTGTCTGGATTGTCACATTAATGATTCAAGATAGGTGCCATACTCTTAACCTAAGACAGTCTTCATGGTAAGGGTAGAGCGTTCAGAAAATGTAACTATATTTTTTTGAAGGTACACACTTACTAGTTAAAAGTGCTCTATCAAAACTAGATATCTTTGATGCTACATTATGTGTACCATATAGAATGAAAAAACACATTATTAGGAATATATAGTGGATACTTATATAGTAAATATTTTGTTTCTTTTTGTGCATGTGTATGTATGTAAGTATACATGTATATGCACATATATATGTATGTACATATGAATAGAGAAATTCTGAATACTCTTGGCATTGCTAGATTAAGTTTCCACTACATTATGTTTCACATAATTACTGTATGTCTAGTTAAATGGAAGAGGAAGCAAGAACATATTCACTCTCACTATTTGCCACACAACCATTATGTAACATCCAATAAATGTTATATTCCTATTAGATTATACATTCTACACTGAGAAAAATGATAAAAGGGCAGCATTTACCTCTGTAAATTTGCTTCTATGTTTTTGAAGTCATGAAGATGATCTCACTAGGTATTATAGAAGTTGACAGTGTGTCTTGGTTTCAGGTCTGCTATGCTAAGTGGAGAGACATATTTAATTATTGCACTTTTAAATATTTATTTACTAATCTGTCACATGCAACACAAGAATGACCACAACTTCAAAAAATAGGTATAAGGTAATGTGTGTGAGAGCAACATGTAATTCTAAGAGTTACTAAATAGTCTATATTAACTTATTAATATTTCAGATTGGCTGTCATTTAAAATGTCCTTGGCTTATAAAGCTAAAGGACCTTGTTTTCCTCAGATGATAGAACATCAACTTTTAATGTGACTTCTCTCTTTGCAGAGATGAAAGGAAGTCCTTTTGCATTGAATCTCATTGGTAAGAAGACAAACACACACACACACACACACACACACACACACACACACACACGCGCGCGCACGTGCGTGTGCGTGTGGGGAGACAGAGACAGAGAAATATAAAGAGACAGAGTCCCAGTTTCATCATATTCCCTTTTTTTGGGGGGCAGTTATTTGGTTTTTTGAGACAAGGTTTCTTTGTGTAGCCTTGCTATCCTGAACTCACTTTGTAGACCAGGCTGGGCTGAAATTCAGAGATACCTGCTTGCCTCTGCCTCCCTGAGTGCTGGGATTACAAGCTGTGCCACAGCACCCAGCTTTTTAGTCATATTTTTAGAGGCTTCATTATTCAATCTTACCATATCAAGACTTGAGGCTCTAACATATGGATAGAATGGCACATAATGTTTGGAGAAATGTGATATATTTTGGAATTTTAAGTGAGATGTATTCATTTATGATAAAAATTATGTTAGGCTTATAATAAAAATCATGGGTGTATCTTTAAATTTTTAACCATAGCTCAATTATTTTTATTAAATAGACTTACAGGGATTGGACATTTTGGGCAAGGCCCTAAGAGTGGCTATGCTAAGTAAATGTAGATCCTCCCTCTTCTTGCTTTCACTGGGGTTTTACAACCACTAGGAATGTTCAATGGGCTAAATGTAACCAATAAAAGCTATGAATACAGACAAAAATATTTGTAGGTCACAAAGTCATCCTGCAGTGTCAAAAAGTTGGTTATCCCTGGGTCTTAAATCATCTGTGGTATATTGAAAATAAAACCTGTGTAGACATGATTGGTAAATGTCTCAGTAAGAAAGAGAATTAGCTGTGTAAGCTTAAGGACCTGAGTACAAACCTCTAGACCTATGTTAAAGCCAGGCATGGGCCGGCATTCCTGTAACGTCAGCATCTGTGGCATGGTGGTGACAGGCAGACAGTGGGAGTTCACTGGCCAGTCAGCACAAACTAAATGGTGAGCACCAAGATCAGCAAGAGACATTGTCTCAAAAAGAACAAAGTGTGTAGAGATAAAGAAAGACACTTGACACCATTCTGTGGCTTCTGCATAAACACAAACAGGCATATTCATCTGCACACATACATGCAAATACATACATGAATACACCCACATGCAAACAAGCATGCAGCCACATGCAAGTCACTCTTTTGCAAAGTGCTGACCACTTTCAGTGCAGATACTTTTTGTGGCTTTTCAAATATCTGCTTTTTGCTTCAGGTTACTTTTCTAGAATTCTTTAGTCTGCACAACACCCACTTCTTCCCATCTGTCTCTGATGTCACATTTCCATCCAGAACCCTGCCTTAGGTAACACTGCTTCCTGGGAGAGGAAATGAGCCGTTATATGCACCTAAAGAGCTAGCCCAGTAATTACTGAAGCATGGGAAAAAGAAAAGTATACAAAACTAATAAAAGTTTCCCTAACAAAATGCTGTTCTTAACATTATTGTTTCATTCATGTATCATGTTAAATTTTCCCTTACTAGTATGGAGATAAATTAAATATTATTTTTCTGAAAAAATGCTCAATTTAATTTAAGGTGAGGTATACTATTAATGTCTTAAATCTAAACAGGTACCTCATCAAAGTAGGATTTCTTCCAAAAAGAAATGACTTATTCAGAGTAGTGACTTCATCTGAAAACAATCTTACAATCACAGAGCTGCACTGGTCACCAGAGTTATGGCTAAGGGATTTCCAAAAGCTATACATGTATTTCCCTATCCCATTTGATAAAGTAATGGTAATATTTAATTGCCTTTACTAGTGTAAGTATGTAAAAGTCTTATTTACACTATTTTAGTATAAATCTCTTTAAATGGGATTAAGAAAAACTTGCTGACCTCCTCATCTATAGACCAGGAAACATTACTGGATACTTCTAAACCTCTGCCATTACTAGCTGCAGTAGTATACAAATACACATGTAGTGTTCAATATTGATGCTCTTAGAAGGGATTGATCATGCATTTCGAATAAGTCCTGTTAGTTGGTTGATTATTTGTATATCAGAGTTAATCATTCATGTATGTTTTTGAAAAAAAATTTTTTTTGGTTGGTTGGTTGTGGTTTTGGTGGTGGTGTTATATTTTGGGATTTTTGTTGTTAATTTTTGGGTTTTTTTGTTTGCTTTTATTAATTTCTATTCTATTGTTTTCTTGCCCATGATTGATCCTGTGCCAAATTATTATCTCTACCTTCTTGGATCCCATTCAAATTTCATTATCTTTCATTTCAACATCTTTCATATGTTTCCGTTGATATACCTTCATGGCTTTGTCACTGTCAAAGGATCTTAGTGTTTGTCACTCTTCCTATTGCTGTTCTCGATATCGCCAGCCAGTGGGTTTGACTCATTAATTCCCTGACTTCTTCTTAAGGGATTCTCTCATATCTAAGTCTCCGGAATCATTCATTGATACACACATGTATCATCCCTTTTAAAATTTTGAAGCTTTGGTATTTATTTATTTCCTCCATCCATCTCACAACAAATGCACTAGTTGAAAATTCAACCAATGGCTGAATTTTGAATCTGTTTTCTTAATTCAATCACTTAACACTCCAGGCCATCATATTGATTTACTATTGAGACAACATTATATGGGTGCTTTGTAGAACTTCAGATTGGATTATTCAGATGTGTAGTCTGATCTTTTTCAGCTCCACTTTTCTGTTTCTACTCCTTGTTTCTGGTGACTGCCACCTACAGTTGAACAGTCTTTTACACAAACTTAGTACTTATCCTGGTATACTTGTTCTGTCTCCTATCCCCTTATTAAATCTAAAAGAAAAAAGAAAAAAAATCTGGAAGAAAATGACTAAGAAATATAGGACACTATGAAAGACAAAATCCAAAAAACAACAGAAATAAAAGATAAGAAACCCAGGTCAAAGTCACAGAAAATATTTTCAACAAAATTTTACTAACTTAAAAAAATAGAGACCTATCAGAAAACAATTTCTCCATAGCACATAATACAAAAACACCAACCGTACAGAACAATGACAGGATATTTAAAGTGTAAGGAAAAAGACCAAGTAACTTACAAGACAGGCCTATTTGAATAATATCTGACTTTTCAATGGAGACTTAAAAGTCATAAGGTCCTAGACAGATGTTCTACAGGCTCGAAGAGACCACAAATGCCAGCCCAGACTGTAATACCCACGAAAATATTTCATCACAATAGACGGAGAAAATAAGACATCATAGTTAAACAACAAATCTAATGAATATCTAATCAATATCTATCTACAAATCTAGTACTAGAATGGGCACTAGAAGTAAATCTCTGACCTAAAGAGGTCAACCACATTCAAGAAAACACAAGGTATAAATAATCCCAGACCACCAAATCAAAAGATGAAACAAGCACACACACTAACACACACACACACACACACACACACACACACACACACCATAAAAACAAAATCATTACTCATTGGTACCTCTCAAGGTGAGTGGTCTCAAGTCCACATAAAAAAGACACAGATTAACATAATGGACTTGAAAATGAGATCATTCTTCCAAAACATCTAAGGAAAACATCTTAATCTCTAAGGCAGGCCTCACTTCAGCGTAAAAGGCTGGAGAAAAATAATCCAAGCAAATGGACCTGAGAAGTAAGATGGTGTAGTCATTTTAATATTTGACAAAATTGACTTAAAGCCAAACCTAAACAGAAGAAATAGGGGGAAATGCATAGCTATCAAAGGAAAAATACATCAAGAGGACATTGTGATTCTTAAGATCTATGCACCAGTTCCAAATGCAACCAAGTTGATAAAATAAACACTGCTATAGTTTAAAATCAACAAATGACCTTCAAACACTGATAGTGAGAGACTTCCATTTACAACTCTCACCAATATACAAACCATTCAGATACAAACTAAATAGAAAATTGCTAGAACTAACTGATGTTATAAACCCAGTGGACATAGCCAGATAGTTATAAGAACATTTCACCCAAACAGAAAAGAATATACCTTCACAGCATCTCATGCAACTTTCTATAGAATCATAAACTTACTCTGATACAAAGCAAATCTCAACAAATAAGAGAAATTGAAATAGTCAGGGGATTCAAGATGGTGGCACCAATAACTGTTTCTGATTAGCAGGATAGCAGTGATTGCACAGCAACTGAAGGATCAAACTGTGGGCCCCAAAATACCAGTGCTTGTATTTCCCAGGTGAGAGGGGACCCCATGGTATAGAAGAGAAGTGGGTCTGATCTCAGGTTACACAGCTAATCCACAGAAAGTGTCTGGGTCCATACAGGTGCAGGCATGGCCTCCAGTGTCTAGCCACATGCCAGCATGCAGTGGCTGCACTCAGTGTCTCAGACTGACCTGTGGGCCACAAAACACAAATGGCTGAATCTCCATGCTGAGGGAAGACACCACAGTACAAAATTGAAGTGGATCTGATCTCAGATCACATGGCTGCTCCATGGAAAGTTCCCAGGTTGACCTTAGGGTGATCCATAGAAGGATTCCCCTGTTCCCTGAAGGCAGCAAGCCTCAGTCTACAGGTACTCACCTATGAACTGGT
Organism: Acomys minous; assembly: GCF_964271855.1. Classification (NCBI taxonomy): domain Eukaryota; kingdom Metazoa; phylum Chordata; class Mammalia; order Rodentia; family Muridae; genus Acomys; species Acomys minous. The sequence goes on along the minus strand of NC_140489.1, from coordinate 91,584,392 downwards.
CTCAATGGCCAGTGAAGGGTACCAGAAACTAACACATAATGCCAGAGACAGCCAGATGACTAACAGTCACAGTCAAACAGATTGAGGCCCTTAGAGAGGCCATGAGAAAGGACTATAGAGAAGAAATCAGTAAATCATTGGAAGAAATTCAGGAAAATGCAAACAATCAGGTGAAGGAAACAGTGAAGGAACTGTCAAGAAAACAGTTCCAGATCTGAAGATGAAAATAGAAACACTTGTAAAAAGCACAAACTCAGGAAATCCAGGAAAGAGAGAACTTAGGGAAGAAAACAGGAACTACAGAAATAAACATCACCAACAATACAAGAGATGGAGGAAAGAATCTCCAGTACAGAAGATACAATAGAAGAATTTTATGCAACCATCAAAGAAAACGTCAAATCTGAAAAAGTCCTGACACAAACCATCCAATAAATAAAGGATAACATGGAAAGATGAAATCTAAGAATAATAGAAAGTGAGGAAAGAGAAGATGACTGGCTCTAAGGCCCAGAAAATATTTTCAATAAAATCATAGGAGAAAATTTTCCCAATTTAAAGAAAGAGATGCCTATAAACATGCAAGAGGCCTACAGAACACCAAATAGAATACACCAGAAAAGAAAATCCTCCTGCCACATAATAATAAAAACACAAAATGTATAGGATGAAGAAAAAATTTAAAAGCAGCAAGGAGAAAAGGCCAATTAATATAAAATGGCAAACCTATCAGAACCATACCCTACTTCTCAGCAGAGACAATAAAAGCCAGAAAGTCCTGGGCAGATGTCCTACAAACCCTAAGAGACCAAAATTGCCAGTCAAGACTACTATACTTAGTATAGTATACTTAATATAGTATACTTTCAATAACTCTAGATGGCAGAAAGAAGATATTCCAGGACAAAATTTAAACAGTACCTATCCACAAGTACAGCCCTACAGAGGTTACTAGAAGGAAAACTCCAACCCAAGGCAGCTAATCATACCCAGCAAAACACAGGAAATTAATAACTTCACCTAATCAAAACAAATTAGACAACCACACAACCACACTACCACAAAAAACTTCAAAACAAAGGATCTAACAGTAATTAGTCATTAATCTCAACATCAATGGATTCAACTCTGCAATAAAAATACAGAAACTAACAGAAAGTATGTGTAAACAGGACCCAGAAATCTGCTGCATATAAGAAACATACACCAGCCACAAAGATAGACATTAGTGGAAAGTGTTCCAAGTAAATGGACCCAAGAAACAAGCTAGAGTAATCATTCTAGTATTTAATAAAAACAGATGTTCAACCAAAATTAATTAAAAGAGATGAGGAAGGACACTTCATACACTCAGAGGAAAATTCAACCAAGATGGCATCACAATTCTGAACATCTATGATCCAAATACAAGGGCATCCACATTTGTAAAGAGAAAATTGAAATAATACCTTGCTCCCTATTTATCTACCATAAATTACATAGGATCATAACAACAAAAAAGTTTACAAAGTCATAGAAAATGAATTACACATTATTGAATACCAAATGGGTCAAATTTTTTATAACTTTCTAGAATTGAATGGAAAGGAATGTACAACATACCCATGTGTAAGTGTGATTCCAGATCCACCACCTAGTTCGATTGCAGAGACAAGTTTATATTAATAAGTGCCTATATAAAAAACATTGGAGAAATTTCTTACTAGTAACTTAAAACCATAACCAAATTCTCTTTGAGTATGAATTCTCTCATACACAAAGGAGTAGATTAGCTAGAAATAATCAAACTCAGTACTGAAATCAATAAAACAGAAACAACAATTACAGTAATACTAGGAATAAATGAAGCAGACTTAGTTCTTTGAGAAAGTAAGGAAGATTGACAAACCCTTATCCAAATTAACTAAAAGGCAAAAAGAAAAGATCCAAATTAACAGAATTAGAGAAAAAAAGCCTGAAATAAATACAGATACCAAGAAAACCTAGAGACTCATAAGAGGATACTTTAAAAACTAGTACTCTTCCAAATTTTTGAAAATCTAAAAGAAATGGATAAATATTCTCAATACATACTACTTACAAAAGTAAAATAAATATTAGATGAGGCATTCAAACACAGTTATAACACTATAAAAATAGAAACAGCAAATAAAATTCTTACAATCAACCAAGATAAAACAAAACAAAAAACCAAGGCCAGATGGTTTTAGGGTAAAATTCTACCAGACTTTCAAAAAGAGCTCATTGAAACACTCTTCAAAATATTCCACAGAATAGAACCAGAAGGTACATTGCCCAGTATAATGAACAGGAAACATGGGGTATATGGGGAGAATTCAGTGGGCTATGGGGAGACTTTGACTGACCTTAGTGCAACAACCAGAGACTGGGGACTCATTTATGCCACGGTAAAAGAGAAGACATGTTTGAGTGAAATGAAGTGAAGCAAAGTTTCAGAATAAACAATCTTTCCCCTTAAACAAATCACACTGATCTGTGTGATTTTATTTTAGTGTCAGAATGATCTTGAAGATTATGTTACTCAAGATGGAGAAGACAATCATGCATTAAGGTTCTTACTCAATGATGTAAAAGTGTTATTAATGATGAATTGAACCTTGTGCTCAGAACTTTATTTAGGACTTCGGTAGAGCAGCTTCATATTTTATTATAAATATAATATAGAATTATATTGTTATTATATTATATATACTATATAAGTATGTTATGGTTAATATAAAATTATATATAATTTAATTAAATTATATAATATGATAAGGTGATATGCAATATCCTAATATATACCATAATATATATGTATATGTATATATATATATATTTAATTTATAATATATATATTTGGCCTATAACGTCCACTTCTTCTGGTATCTATTTCTATGCAGTGATAAAATCAACTGTGTTCCAAGATTCACATATATATTTATACACAAATTCATAAACATATGCACTATATATGCTCATATTTTAAGCATCTCACTAGATTATTGTATTCTAATATAATAACATATAATCAAATTATGACTTTTTTATTATCCCATACACCAAATAATCTTTCCTGTTATTGATGAAGAGCAAAACCATTGCTTACTGAAGACAAAAACTAGCTATGCAATGGAAATTCATATATACATTTATTTATGCTTATATTCAATCTACAAATAATGTGCATAAAATGATTATGTATATTGATCCAAAAAGACAAAAAGGTAACTTGGCAAACTGCTCACTGAATTGATTATATCAGAGAATTATGTCATAAGCTTATGAAGATAAGCTTAGTTTAGGATTTGGGGGGAATTGTTTAAAATTTATTATTTTTTCCATTTGTTTCATAGTTTGCTTGTTTTCAGACATGTTTTTTTGGTGTGTGTGTGTGTGTGTGTGTGTGTAGCCTTGGATGTCCTGGACTTGCTTTGTAGACCAGGCTGTTCTCAAACTTACAGAGATCTGTCTGCCTCTGCCTCCCAGAGTGCTGGGGTTGCAGGTGTGCACCACTGCATCCATCTTAATATTTACTATTTTAAATCCACTTTCATTTAAAGTAGAATTACTTCATTTTCCCCATTCCCTTTTCTCCCTCCAGCCTCTCACAGGTATTATATTTGCCCAACTCTCTTTGGCCCTCACCACTATCAAATTGATACCCTTTTTCTCTGATTCTTACTATTATATAATGTGGGTGTTACTATGTAGGAAAAAATGTAGAGGTGCTTCTGAAACTGGACTCCCCATCCCACGGTTCTGTCTTCATCCCAACTCTTAGCATTTAGAGGTCTGAACCAACAAAATTCATCACATCTCCCGAAGAAACCAGGTTATTTTTTTAAGAGTGAGTCTGGAATTTTCTGTTGTGTTCATAATCTTCTCCCCCCCACCCCTTTTCTTTTCTTTTTTTTTTTTTTTTTTTTTTTTTTTTTGGGGCCATGCAGATTTTGGAGTCAGTTGCACTGGCCACTAGTTACACAAAGAAAAATGTATGGCTCCCCCTAGCAGTTATGGCTCATGTTGTTGCTGCTGCTTTACCTACTGTTCAAGTTTCTTCTCTGTTGCTGGGATTAAACAAAACAAAACAAAAACAAAACAAGCATGACTGACTGGAAGCAGCTTGGGGAAGGAAGGGTTTATTTCAGCTTACACTTTCTGGTCACTCTCCATCACTGAGGGAAGTCAGGGCAGGGACTTAAGCAGAAACCATGGAGAAATAGTTCTTGCTCTCTTGCTCATGGATGCGTGTTCAGCCCCTATTTATTTCAATTTTTTGAAATTTCATATAATATATTTGATCCTATTTTTCCCAAGCCTAGACTCTTTGCAGGCACCTCTGCTCCATTTCCCAACTTCCCTCCCACATGCTTTCATGTTTGTTCTCTCTCTCTCTGTCTCTCTCTCTCTGTCTCTCTCTCTCTCTCTGTCTCTCTCTCTCTCTCTGTCTCTCTCTCTCTCTCTGTCTCTGTCTCTCTCTCTCTCTCTCTCTCTCTCTCTCTGTCTCTGTCTCTCTCTCTCTCTCTCTGATTATCTAACCTCTCTGGCTATTCTAAATTAAACACACATGTGTAAAGCTTACAAGTTACCATTACATATAATACCATTCTTATAAATCATAGGTACATCTATTTAGCAATGTACTGTGTACAGTGGGCTAGACACTCCTACATCAGTTGCCAATCAAAACAATGACATGCACAGGCTAGTCTGATCGAGAAAACTCCTCATTTGATGTCATTTCTTTTCTGAGGACACTAGTTTGTGTTCAGTTGACAATAAAAATAACCAAAATTATTGCCTAATATTACCTAAATGTGAGTTTATCTACCTTTGTTTTCTCTGAAACCACTTCATTTTTATATTTACATCATTGTTCTATAAACATCTCTATAAGTTATACTAAAAATTTTATGGAAAGAGTGAAAATGTTTGTTTAAAAAAGAAAAACGGGGTTGGGGAGAGAGGTGGCAAAAGAAAGTAAAAATATCGGGGGAGAAGTTTCGGGCTTTCTAAGGTGCTTTCAGAGAGTTAGATTAGCCCAGATGCAGATGTCCTCATAAAGGTATTCTTGCTTTACTCTCATCTGGTGTCCTTGGGTTCATTGTTATAGAGCATAAAACCGCTGACTGCCTTGTTCTCTCAGAGACAGCCCACTGGACTGAGGGATAGCCTTGCTTATCTGTAAGGTCACCTTTTTTTGTTCTGTTAAAGCTGCCTGTGACAAAACTTTCATTTCCAAAACCAAAGCTTTGAGTTTTATTTAGAATCATAAACACGGGGAAAACAAACAGCTTTCTCACTTTTTTTTTCTCCCTCTGAGACGACATGAAACTCAAAGCCCAGTTGTTAGAATCAAGAGGTGTAAATGGAATCTCGAGGAGGCGCACACAGTTTGATATGCCTGGTCAAAGACAGACGTGCTGCGCTGTTTTCTCTATCAAATCTTTATTACCTACCACACCATCATTATGCACCAGCTTTAGCATCGCCACGCAGCCCTGACACTCCTTTTCACCCCCTCTTTCTCTCTAGAAATAAATGCTTATTGATCAGTAGTGGCCATATCAGAAGCTGGCGGGAATCCATGAGCTTATTAAGTTTCTTATTAAACCTGAATATAATCTGGAAAGAAGTGTTGATTCCCCCTGGATTTGGGTCATTTATATCTTTCTCTTGTAATCCTCCATTTGTTACATTTCATTACACACTCTCTAATGGGGCTTGGGGATATTTTTGTTTGCTGAAGGATTTTCCTTATCATAGCTGCTCCCCCCTCCCAATCATTAAAGTGTTGATAGAAGGTCTGCAGGGAAGACACAAAGTGAAGCTGGAGATGTCCATGAGCTTAATATGTGCTCAATTCTATTTGCCTTCATTTATAAGGTGATTTGAGGCCGAGCTTCTGGTCCAGGGTTTAACAATAACATTCATTCCTTAGTGACCTTGTGTCTTATCCATCATTTGTCTTTCACATCTCACAAATTACTTTACAACCTTATTTCTCCTCCAACATTTTAAACATGGGCTTTAATTTCACCAAACCTTGCTGACTCTGCTCACAATCTCCCTTTCTCTTATTTCTATGCTCTCCCGCCTCTTACTTTTCTCAAACAAGCAAAGCGATCTGTTTAAATGTGAGCATGCTAAGCCATCCTACTACATAAAGTTCTCATTGCAAAGAAGTCCAAATCAAACTCACCGTTACCAGGTGCTTTTCTTATTCCTTCAGCTAAGTCCCTGGCTGGCCCCCTGACACTCACTATCTTCCATCTTTCTCTTCTCTCTTAACAAGCTCATCACCCTTCATGTTCCTCAGTTCTTCATGGCTGTGTCCCAAATACTGATTTCTTCATCTAGCTGACGGCATTTATCCTTTTGGAACCACCTTTTCGATTGGATTATTTTTCTTCTTACTGTTCGATATATTTACCATGCTTATGTCCACTTTTGAGCAGAATATATTTGAAGATTCTTTCTATGACTATGAGACCCGAGAAGAAGGTGTATATGTCTTATCATGTCTTAATTGTAGCAGGAGGTTTTGTACCTTACACAAAGTATACTCTTAATTAAATTTTACTGAGTTGTTTATAGGAGAAATAAATGCATGAAATAAGCTACTTGTGTAGAACTAATAATACCTCAGTGTCAAATATATTAAAAGTCCAAAAATCAAAAGATGTATAACCTTGTCGAGAAGTGAGTTGCACAACTCTTGGAATGTTAGTCTAGATAACATTAGTGTTATCCCAAGGAATCTAAGTCAATGTAGTTCAGCATTTTAGTTGATAGGTGTGGGCACTGGATTGTGAAGAAGACATGGGTCTTCCTGAAGCTATAATACAAGGCCACAAAGCAGGAGACCAGTACTCAACTCCCATTTATGTAATGTGAAAGTCCAATCACTATATTGTCATTGGAATTCCAGTGACACAAAGTCATTTTCTGCCTTCTCTAAAGTATGTATCTCTCAGCAATTCATATCATTAGAAGCAGTGATTCTAAGAGAAGACATTCAACCATTTGCAAGCTTTCAAGTGTTATCAGGGAGAATTTTAACAGTTCTCTGAAGTGAACACTTGACTCATCATGAATTAAAATGGCATCGACATACAAGTGTAGCTAAGAACATAGGTTTCATCCCAAGGCAGATAGTCTGATTAAAATACATTAAACCCGAATATCACATATTTTCTTCATGATTGTTTTTCTTTATGTTATGAATATGTCAGTGAAGTACTTAGACCTTCACAATGAGTATCAGAAGACCGTTTACTCTTGGAGACCATAGCAATAATTTTAAATAGCAATTATTAATGCTTACTAATGATAAAATAGGAAACTCTAGAGAAAAGTTTAATATTTTTAATGATAATATAGATACTATGTATTAGCTCTCAGCAAAATCACAAATATTTTCTGAAATGTCAAGTTGGCTAAAGTGTTTAAAACTGGGAAGAATGTAATGAGATCTGAACTATTATAAGCAAGTACATATTTCTTTGGTCAAGAACAACCAGAGCTAAAAAGGGTTAATGATTGCAGATACAACACATGCCTGGTAGACACCCATTTTCTAAATATCCTGTTCATGAAACTCCAATTGAAAACAAGGACAAAACCAACAACAGTCAACATCCTTGGTTATCTGCCTCTCCACCTCTCCAACCATCCACCCACACACTCATGTCCTCAGTTGTGGACGTGTGATATACTTGGTAGTAATGCTGGTTCTCATACTTTGAAGAACATTCTTTGGGGAGTAGGGACAAATATTTTTATTTCACTGCGGCTAGATCCTGATGAACTGAAATGATTATGACTGAGAAGATTTTGATTTGGATCTACAAAATCCTTAGGATCCAAGATAAAGATTTCAGTAGGGTGCCATGATTCAGCCTACTAACAGAAGTTTGGAGGTGCCTTGCTAATAATTAACTGCTGATGTGAGATGTAAGTAAGTGGACATGAAAGTGGGAGGTAGTAAACTTTCTAATCAGCATAATTTCTCACAGGTGATCAGTGGTGGAGCACAAATGAAACAAATACTGAAAGCCCAGGCCTGCAGAGAAGTAGTTCCTTAATTTTACAGTAAGGGCAAGGCTCAGGTCAGTAAATTCAGAGATGGTAAGCTTTTGACACATTCCATTTTATGGTTTGTAGTAAACATGAACTAGACAAAGATGCATTTTTCTAATGAGCACATAATGTGAACAATAATCTAGGTTGAAAGTGTTAATCATTGTCTAGTTTGATCCTTCTGCTGAGCTGCTGTATGATTTTTGATAAGTCAATTTACTTTTCTAGTCTCTAGGTGATTTTTAAACTTTCAGATTGAACAGGGTACTGCTAAGTGCACTCATGGGAGACATATGGCACCTTTAAAATTGCCCTAAGAAAAGAATAAAGTAGTTCTACTGACGTGAGGCCTCATTATCATCTCTCTTAAATTCAGTAGTCACAATATCCCATTTACATACTTTGCTGGTGCATTGCTCAGCTACGTTTTACTCTTAAATGGTCTTAAGTTAGTGAACACTTTGAACATTTAAATCTTATGAAAATTAGCTACCTCCATAAACCATGAACATTTTTTCCTTATTCTCTTTTCATATATTATAGCCAAACCACAGTTTCCCTCCTTCTACTTCTCCCAGCCCTTTCCCCCACTTCCCCTTTCCTCCAGCTTCACTCTCCCTCCATTTCCCTTCAGAAACGGGCAGGCCTCTCAGGCATGTCAACCATATATGTCATATAAAGTTACAGTAAGACTATGTACATCCTCATATTAAGGATGGATAGATAAGACAATCCACTAGGAGAAAATGGGTCCCAAGAACAGGCAAAAGACTCAGAAATAGCTCTCCCTCCCATCGTGGACATCTTTTGGCTAAGGTGAATTGTTGAGGATTTTTTTTCAAAGTTCCAACTTATGATACTTCTCTTCCTTCTCTGATTGATTGGTGATGGTAGAAAATGAAATTACAAGGTGTCTCCCCAACAGCAAAATGACTCATACAAGTAGTTCAAAGTGTTCTTTTTTGAAAAGCTCTTTGATTAGGCTAATACATTATTGCATTAAAATATCCAGAATGAACTGCCCAACCCACTTAGACTGACCTAATGTTAGATATAGAATGGCCCTTCATCTCACTTTCCAAGTATCTTTTTATAGATTTAAATCTGAGTCTTTTCCTGACTGAGAAGAGGAAGAAGACAAAAAAGAAACAGTCCTATAGTATATTATGCTCAGTATTAATAATAATTTCTTATAGTTATCAAATATTTTAACATTCACAAAGCACTTAAGCCATGCCAACCCCAATGAAGTGAGCAATGTAATTCATTGGTTCCAGAAAGAGTGATTTCTCTAAGCCAGGATGACTTCTATCTCCCAAAGAATATAGTTACAGGTTCAAAAGACAGAAAGGACATCACTTGGGTCTGGAACACTTGTTTTGTCATTTGTTAAAGACAAAGTCTCATTTTACCACACAGGCCTATCTAAAGCTCATCCTCTTCCTGTCTCACTCAAGTGTTAGGAGCGGAGACATGTGGCATCACATCAAGCATCACTCTGGATTTATTGTTGCCATGATGAAGTGCACACCATCTAAATTGTTAAATTTATTTGTATTTTATTTACGTAAACAGCTTGTGGAATAACTTTATGAGATAGTAAAGGGAAACCAGCTTTTTATATTTTCAAAGGAGGGTTTGCAAGAATATTAGATGATTTACCCAGGGCTCTGGGATTGTCAAGTTGATGCTTTGAATTATCATTTGTGTCGTTTTCTCCCTGTAGATTCATTTCATTTGCACTATTCTTACCATGGACTTCACCTATGTCTCCTTAAGAATTGCGTGTTGTGCACTGGGTTAGACAAGTGTGAGTCTTCTTATTCAGTGGCTGAAGAGCACATTTTATGTGCTTATGGATTTCTAGAAGAAAATATTTCTAATAAAACTCAATTCATCTTCTTTGTCATTAGTGATTTGATTTGCCTCCTTTTGAGAACAGAAATACACAAAACAATCAAATTTCTACATTTAGACAGTGACCCCACAAAGTTCAAATTAGAGAAGGTAAATATATTCAGTTTTTCAGAAGCTAGATTTTGATGAGAATTCATTTATGACAAAAAAGAAAAACGTTTTGAACCTATCAGGATTTATATTTTCTTTCCATATTCTAATATGAAGTAACTTGGAAAAATATAAATAGTACTAAGTTTTGAGCACCAACCTTAGCTCCAAGTGCTGCTCAATGGGCCTCCAGCATTATTTACAATATGGTCTCTCATATGCCACAGCCCTTGAAAAGCTTTTGAGTCAGCCATTGGATTTCACAGTGCTAAGGAGAATAGACACATTAACTCCCAACCTTCAAAAGAGTGGGATAAAACTTACTGCAAAGTAGAATGGTTCAGAATCTTAAAAAAAAAAAATAGATGATGCTAATGTTAGGCTCACTCTCTTCCCTTCTTGGTAGGAAAATTGGAGGATTATGACAGACACTCTGTCTAGCACCAAAAATTGTCTTTTCCTTAGGCATGTGTATTTAGGAGGGGTGTAGGTAAGAAAGGAATCTAAAATACGGTTAAAGAAGGAAATGGTTTAATCTTTGTCAACAGATAGAATCAGACAATCTGGAAGAAACCAAAATTCTTCTGGCTTGTGAATAGTCCATCCCTGACCAGTATCATCCAAGTACCCCGATTATTTGGGTTCCAACTAAAAGAATACTTAGTAATACAATTCCTGAGATATAATAGGTATAGTTTAATTTTAGCATTTCCACTGAGTACTTATATCCCTGAGAAAATAGTTGAGTCTTCCTATTTACCATTGTGAAAAGCAGGTGTGAAAGCTGTTAAGCTACTCCACTGGTAGGAGTTAATTATGCTAACCTTACTCTAACACAATGTGCAACTTTTTGGTTAATCGTAAAATGACTCTCTTTATGAGAAGTGAAAATTTCACTATTTATTTATATCTTTAATTGAAACACAATGTTCTGAGTAATAATGTAAACCAAAAATTATATTTTTATCTCCATAAATTACTAATAGTAATATAGAACACAATGGTTAATTTTTATCCCATTTCTATATTAAGAGAGCTGTCAAATAGGCATATAGGATAAATATATATTTTCACTCTCTCTACACACACACACACACACACACACACACACACACACACACACACACATTATCATTATCATTATATCCAAGAGCAATTAAGGTAGAAAATAACATTATCTATGTTTCATCAAACCCTTGAGAAAACCAGGGCTCAAAATGGAAAGGCACCTTGTATAATAAAGTCAGCCTGTGGCAAAAACACTCAGTAGAATACTTTGCATGGTAAGTCTTCTGATTCTTAAGCCCTGCACGTTCCTCACTGAAAAATGTTGTAACTTGAAAGCAAGACATTTGCCTCTTTAACTTTGAAAGTCCAAGACATAAGAGATTCAAAGTCTGTAACAGATGCTTAGGAATATTTATTGAGTTGAATTTTCTCTTTGAGCTCAGGCAGTGAGGTTTCTTTCATCCACAAAGCTGGGAACACAGAAACACCATGAACACATGGAATATGTAAATCTAACCACACTCTGAAATTGTTTATAAGAAAAAGTAAGCCTTCATTTAAAAAGAATGTGTGTGTGTGTGTGTGTGTGTGTGTGTGTGTGTGTGTGTGTGTGTATGGCTGTGTGCACATGAGTGCATCTACCCATGTGTGTGCACGAACCTGTGTAGGACAGAAGAGAGTGTCAGATCCCCAGGATCTGGTGTAATGGTCAATTTTGAGTCATTCATGGATGTTGGGAACTGATGTCAGGTCCTCTTAGCAGTTGAGCCATCTCATCAGCTTCATATTAACCCCCTTTTGAGGTTTGTTTAACACAAGTACTGAACCATAAATACTGAAGTATTTGGAAGCTCATGGAAGCCCTCTTCTCTTACTTTCTATGGCGATTTACAAGTTAGTGTGGCATTCAGTCAAGGCAGTGGTGTTCCCTGAGTGTCCAGGGTAGATTCTGAGGGGTTCGGCGGTCTCTAGGGCAGGTGGAATACAATGGCCTATTAGACTCTGCTGCTGTTAGCTCTCTTCTCAGTCTCAGAAATCTCTAGAAGCAAGTGATCAATTCTCTCTTGAAGGGAGATAGAGATTGTTGAAGAGTCAGACTAGATCTCAAATCTTGGGTGAGCCCATCTTTTAACCTCTGTCATGTTGCATAATACCTATTGCATGTCTGAAACCCACTCAAGTTCACTAAGGTCACTCAAAATTCACAAGTACTGATAAACAGCAAACTTGTATGGATAACTTATTGATAAGTAGACATGAATTCACATTGGTGACATTTAAAAGAAAATCTTGAAGACCCCCCATGAATGATGATCAAGAAAGTTTTACCTGATGCATAATAAAATCAGTATATTTAAATCAGTCCATATACATGTGTGTGTGTGTGAGAGAGAGAGAGAGAGAGAGAGAGAGAGAGAGAGAGAGAGAGAGAGAGAGAGAGAGAGAAGAGGGATCCCCATCATATATTGAAACTTTGAAGCTGGTGACTTCAAGGGCTATCCTTTGGGGAATGACTAGGTTATGAGATCTGAGTTCTCATAAGTGGAACTAATGCTCTCATAAGAAGAAACCAAGCATCTGGGCATGATGGCACATGCCTTTAATCTCAACATTCAGGGAAGAAGAGGCAGCCAGATCTCTGTGAGTTCAAAATCTAGCCTGATCTACAAAGGTACAAAGGGAGTCCAGGATAGCCAGAGCTATAGAGAAACCCTGTCTTGAAAAACAAACAACCAAAAAAAAAAAAAAAAAAAAAAAGAAAGAAAGAAAGAAGAAATAAAGTTACTTGCTATTTCTTCTCTGTCCTCTATGGAACACATAATAACAAGATTATCAGTCTAGCACCTAGGCTATTACTGACTAAAATTTCAAGCTAGATCTTGGACTTTGAAATGTTGTTTATACACTGCTAAGCATAGGACTTTTTTCACCACTATATGCAAGAGGCATCTTCTCTTTACTGGACACCAGTATGAAAGATTGGACTACAGGCTTCCAAACTCCCTCCCACTCCACCCCCCTGTCTCTCTGTATGTGTCTATCTCTGTTTCATTTTTTTCACCCACACATGAATACAGAATAAATTAAAAATGTAGATTTCTATTATGTGTCAGGTAAAACTTTCTTAATCAGCATTCATGGGGGGGGGGGGTTTCAAGATTTTCTTTTTAATGTCACCAATGAGAATTCATGTTGGTGATACTAAACCATGTCTTATTATTTGTAAATGTTGATGTATATGAAAGCACCCATCCCTCATAAACATTTTTCAAAGGATTTTTTTTCTTTTTTGTTTAATTTATTCAGATTACATCTCAATTGTTATCCCCTCACTTTTATCCTCTCATTTCTCCCCCCCTCCTTTTTTCACCCTATTCTCCTCCCCTAGGCTGTCATGTTATTGTGGAGAATGTCCTGTCCATTGGCTAGATATGAATAGAGGTTCAATGTTTACTGCATGTATTGTCCTGGGTTGGTGCAGTAGGTTGAGCAGACCTCCCTGGGTCCAGATCCACCTGTCATGATGTTCATCTTGTGGGTTTGTAGCACACTCTGGATCCTTCTATTTTCCCAATGCTCAACCATGTTCATAGCAGCCTTATTTGTAATAGCCAGAACCTGTAAACAACCTAAATGTCCCTCAGTCGAAGAATGGATAAAGAAATTGTGGTACATTTACACTATGGAACACTACTGAGGTATTAAAAACAAGGAAATCCTGAAATTTATGGGCAAATGGATGGAACTAGAAATGATCATTTCTGAGTGTGTTAACCGAGACCCAGAAAGACTCAAATGGTATACACTCACTTATAATTGGACACTAGCTCAAAAGGGATGTCCAATGAAAGTCTTCACTTGCCAGGAGATTGGGATAGATGCAGGGACTTCCTATTGGGGCTGTAGGTGAAGAAAAAATTTTCTTACTTGAAGAATTGTACTAAACAATGCACTCCCACTGGGCTGACCTCTAATCATTGCACCAGTTATTATGGTGTTTCTTCTGCCCCTATGCTACTACGGCTACCTCCCTCCTACACAGGATGCTACCATGGTTGCCTTTCCACTGTGCAGGATACTTTCAAATATTGACAGCAAAAAGAGAGCCTATGTAAGCATGCACTGGGAAATGGATCTGAGGACACTTGGTACTTCACCTTTGAGTGATCTTTGTTCTCCTTGCTCCTAATTCTTAAAACTCTTTGTGAAGTGGGCAGATCAAGGATTAGTTGTTTGAAGCAGAAGACAAAGTAGGCTACAGAACTCTCCTAAGGTCTCACAGACCAAAAGTTGTGACAAGTGGAAAACAAACTCAGGTCCCATGCCTTTGACTACTTGCCATTCTTCTTAGCTGAAACCAACTTGATAAGGTTGATTAAACAAGTAGAGGTATTCATGCACAGCTGAATACAAACCCCTACAGTATAAGCACCAAGGAGGTTATTCCTTGTTCTACACTAACCAGATAAACTGTTAAAATTGTTTGTTCTATGACTGAGCTATAAAAGATGGTTCAAGTATCTCTATTACATATACAGTTAGCCTCTAATTTCTGTATTAATATGTATCTGTCTGTAGTGAATAATTTAATTGTGACAAGGTGCTGTAGCTCATATGTTGAAGATACTTAACAGTGTGCAAAACTGATCATTCCTATCAGTTAGAAATCAATGTCTTTACAATTCATTCAATCATTCATTCATGCATCCACCCATTCATTCATTTATTCAGTGTACATGCACGTGTGCACTCCTGGCACAGCATACCTGTGGAGGTCAGAAGACAATGTGCTGAAGATTAGTTCTCTCCTTCCATCTTGTGAATCCTTAGGACTGAGGAAAGCCATTGTCAGGGGAGCCATCAGGCATTTTACCCACTGAGCAATGTCATGGGCCTTAACTCAGTCTTTCTATTTTCGAGTGTATTGTTTCATTTCTGCAAGGTGTGATTTTGGTTCCCAATGTTCACACTCCGTGACCTTTGTCATGAAATTAAGTTCATTCTACCAATTGTACATCTTCAGTTCTAGTCTATATTATGTAATCCTTGGGACCTAGCACAGGCAAAATACACTTAGCTTTGAGGGATTATGCTACATTATCTATACCCAGCCTTCTTGTATTTTTGTTATTTTTATAAATGTCTTTACTGAAATGCAGAGGTGCCTCAATTCACTTGAGAAGTCTTGACCTTAGCATAGTAAAGTGAGGCAAGGATCATACTTTTAGGGTTCTGTGAGATGCAAACTTTTATGCTCAACAACAATAGAAAAAGGCAAGCAAAGTAACATCAAATAACGAAGCAGTAATGATCCTAGTCTTTTTGCCACATTGCTACATGGCCTCACATATGCATACTCCAGATGTGAAATATAGAATTAAACTGAGCCCAGTGTCCTTCACCCATGCACTCTCTCAGGATGGAGGAAAGCTAGAAGACTGAACACACAGGGTAATCTCTGCCTCTAACCAATGGGAAACTTGTGAACGGCAGAAAGCAGGAGCACCCTAAGACAGGTTACTGCGATAACTCATTTTTCTGGGGCATTCTCCTGTTGGTTCTAAGCAAATCCAGAGAAAAGTGCTTTTGGCAAATTCTAATGACTACAAATAAAGCCTCCATGCTTCTCACTGCTTCATTTTCTGAGTCTGTGTTGTCTCAATCAGTGCTTAGAGCAACAAAGATGCTGACTCTACAGGCTTGGAGCTATTCTCCTGAGACACATGGAAAACAAAAAAGAAAACAGCAGCACTGGATAGAGTCTGTTCCATATATGTTTCATAAAGATATTACCAGGTGGAGTGCTGAAGGACAGCGAGACTTGGGGGCCATTTTCAGAAGCAATTTTAAAGTTCACCTTTTAAAGGTGATGCTGGTTTGGGGGACACTAATTGGTAAACTTTTTCTCTCCAGGAACATAGTAAATACTTGAATTTTTTGTATGACAGGAATCCCAATATAATATATCATCTACTTTAACAGAGAAACAGATACATATCCACAGCTAAGGGGGTCTTGCCTAGTGAAATTGGATCTAGCAACGGTCAGAGATTCTTCAGAGTAGGGACATGTTTGCCAAGAAATTTGGGCTAAAAGAGCTACATGCTTTGATCCAGACATGTTCCTTGTTATTCTTGTAATGCCTGGCATTCCCAAGTAGGACTTCTGGCTAGGATATAATGACTTGCGGAGTCACTTACTGTATACTATAATTCTCACCACACACTTTTAGCAGTTGTCAGGCAAAGGAGGCCTCCCTGTGTATGGGTCAGGGAAGACAAAGTTATCCCTAAGCAAAGCTTAGGTGTGCCCTGGCCATCAAGGCATGAAGTGCAATGGAGAGCAAAGTGGAAGGCAACCTCAGTTGGAGGCAGCCCTCTAGGCAGCCCAAACACAAAGATGTAGGATAGAGTTTCCTTAAAGGCAACCAGCACTGTGTTAGAGCCTGGCTGATAATGGACAGTATTATAGTGATGGGGACACACTGAAAGGACAGAGAGACTAGAGGATGAAAACCCTATAGAGACAGGCAAAGTTGCAGGTGGCTGAGCAGAGAGCAAAAGTAAGAATTGAAAAGATTTAGACATTGGATGTGACCTGTACCGTAGGCTCTGACATGAAGGATAAGGGACATTTCCTAAGCAGGGACTTCATAGTGTCAAAGCTCAGAAGAAGGTGTATTTCATAGTAGAACCCAGTGCACTGCTCTCCATTTACCTGTGGAATGATTATCCATTCCTGGCTAGTGCTCTGTAAATTGTGGGAGCTCTCTGCAGGAGGAGAGCCATTGCCTCACTACTGGCCTTGGCCATATAAATTGCTTGACTAATGAAGGCTCAGGACAGATGATGTCATGCTAGATTGCAGCAAAATTCCTTTGAATCTCTTTTCTTCTCCATCACTGAAACAAGTTGCTAATATGGAAAGGGCTCATCTGTTCTCAGATACCAGGCTGAGACTTGGAAACAGGGCTTTTGTTCCATCATAGGATTTACTTCCAACATATGTGGTATGATGTTGGTGTAAAGGTTTAGATTTCCGGAAGATAGCTTAACTAAAACACAAGACCAGGACCATATGAAACTTGATCCAAAGTTGAGTCATTTCATTATCCGTCTATGCATGAAAATTCACCTGCAGTGAGGACTCAGAGACAGACTGATCCTTAGGGGCATTGAAACACACACACACACACACACACACACACACACACACACACGCTACAATATAATGTGTGTGTATTTGTGTGTGTGTGTGTGTATGTAAAATATCCCTTCAGATTCTCTTAAATACAACACTACCAAGTACAATAAGAACACGAGGGCAATGACCAGTTAGTTACTCATAGTGAGGAGAAATCATTAAGTTTCTATACAGTGCAGTGTCAGTGTCTGCATTGAATGACTAGTATGCGTAACCATGTGGAGCTTTAGTGATTGTCCAAGCTCCTTAAATCCCTCTTACAGTTATATTCACTACAAGAAGTTTGTACCATGTGACTCCTGGGCTACCTACATCAAAAGCAATTTCACAGCACAGTAGATTCTGTGTCCCCAACATTCCAAATCAGAATTTTTATATCATACATTTCAGAGTGTACTGTTCAGCACACACTGGGACCAGTTCACCAATCCTCTAGATTTCTTATTGCATACTGAAGCCAGGCAGCCCAGAGAGACTCAGATCAATGGGCCTTAAAACTGGCTTTGTATTTTATCATTTGGGATGTTTCAAAATATACAGATGTCTAGCTCCATACAAATACGAAATTTGATTTCTCTGAAAGGGTGCTTAGATATTAGCATAATTTTAGAAGTTCTGTAAATTTATTTTGGTGCATAATCAGAGAACCATTAACACATTAACATAGAAGTAAAATCAACTCATTGTGGCTGTGGTTCTATCCCAAGAAAGTTACAATCCTGGACACTATAGGAGCTATATTGGAAAAATTTATAGTAGTCTTTCTTGAAAGAAACTTAAAATAATAAACTGTGTTGAGAAGATTGAACTTGGTGTGGCATATACTTTCAAAGCTACATGTAGAAGCATTGAATGAGATTTATCCAAAGATGCTTAGCTGCTTAATTAAGCATTCTGGGTTATTCCTCATACACTTAACTCAAGAAGAACATAAAGGGAACCAAAGGCCAGTGAGGTGGAATAGGAACAGAATCCTGAATATGGATTGGGCTCCAGCTGAGGGCACAGGAGCCCCAGATGGCCAGAAACCAAGCAGATCCCTACAGGACAGCGTGTCTGAGAACATCCTCACTGCCTTGGAGACCTAAAGCTTTGTACATTCTGGCTTAGATGGAGAACTTATTTTCTGCACACGTGTTACCTACTAGATTTCAGTTATACACATTTCATTTTTGCAACGAATTTTTTAGAGCAATTGCTACAATATAATTTTGTGAACTTGGAGAACTGAACATTTCTAATTAGGTTGCTATAGCCTGTAGCCAAATTACTGCCAATGTCATCTCTCTGCTCTCTTTTTGATGTGAAAATGTAGGACAGTCAGCAATATACACAATTTAATCTTATTGCAAGTAGATGATGATCATGATGACAGAAGGGTCTTCTTTTCATTAACCCAAAATTCTACTTAGTCAAGCACTTCCCTCATCACACAGCTAGCTTCCAAAATGTTGTCTCTGCCTCTCAAGCAAGCTGCTGCTTTAGCAATTATCTATCCATAAAAATGTGAGTAATTGCCCTTTCTCAGAATGTTTAGTGAGTTGGTCACAACCAAGGGCCAGACTTGGACGATTTGAGTGGTCTCTGTTGGCACAGTCCCAGGCTGCAAAGGTTTTACATTATTGGAATCTTTGACAACAAAGACAGTCAACTTTCCAGTCATGTCATTGCCCTCTTCAGTGTTTAATTAAAGGGAGCATTAATGTGTGGGTATTCATATTGTACTCACTCAATGACTGTAATCCTCCTTCCCCTGGCTCTTCTATCCCAATTTTCCCATAAATATATTATATATAGTTCCAAAACCCTAGTCTAGAACAATTCATATTCAAATGGTACATAGTAAAATAAAATGAAAATGATTGAGAAAAGCGTGGATGATCTATAACCCTTCAATATTTCTTCTGTATAGGGAATCACAGTGACCTTATGAATCTGTTACTCCTATTAAATATTCATAGCATGTACTATACTAGTCCCACAATTTATAGATGAAGAACCCACATCAGTGAAAATAAGGGACACTCTTTATGTCAAAACCAAGATGAGTCAACCAATCAGAAAAACTGAGGTCAGCATCGCCTTCCCCTTCTATCCTGCTCCAGTTGGTTTAAGAGAGTGAGAATCTCTCAGATCACCTATAATCCAATTGAATATCACTGCCCTTTCTCCAATAAAAGCAAAACAAAACAAAACAAAAACTCAAAGGATTGACTTTTTAAAAGCCAAATTGGAATCTGTCCTAAGCTCGTGAAAACAGAGATGTCACAAAACTATTATGAAATTAGTTTTTTTGCAACTGCAGTAGATAGAAGATAAACGTGAGAAGAGGATCATGTTGGTTCTTTAGAGGAAACAAGAATTGGGCTGTGGGTAGAGCAAGAAACAGTGAGTAATTTTTCCATTGCCTTTAATCTCAATGACCTTAGGGCAGGGCAGAACTCCAGGAGAGTCCTCGTGTGCGTGTATTTGCGGGGGGGGGGTCCGATATCAGGCTTACAGCAGCTACTTATTGAATGCCAAGCTGTGCAAGGCACGCCATGAAACTATAAGAATAAGGAGCCAACCAAGGCATGTGCCTTGGGAAGTCTGATGTAGTGTGTTCAGGCAATATCTAAAGGCTTAAAGTGTGGGCAAATTTGGATATTCAGAATTAATGTTTGTATTTTTTTATAATATTAAACTAAGATCATGCCTATGAAAGATAAAGGCTCTTAAATGAAAGTGCACCAGTTTCAAGGAAATAATCTAACTGCCTCCTGGAAAGAAGACCAAATTGATACAAGGCAGCCTCAGTCTCCTGTGAATTCTAAGGCTAAAGACAGACTTGGTTTTGCCCTTATAGACACAGAAAACAAACAGAAATTCCATTTGGAAAGGGCAAGCTGGTCTGCAGTAAAATGACTTCTGTCTGCTTTTGAAGAGTATTCCCTCTCACTTTGAATGGGAATGGCATTGTATTTCTGACCATGACCCTGTGAATGCTACCTGCTGCTCCTGAAAGGGACCACGGAGGCAAGAATGTAGAAAGCTAGATGTGTAGGAGCTTTAAAATTTAGGTTTAACAGGAATTCCACACTTAACTAATTGCCATTAACATTTCAACTATTTGTTGCAGGAAGGAAAATGCATACACACTCAACCATTCCATCCCTATTCTGAACAGGACTTTTTTTTTCCTTTAATAAAACTTCAATGAATTAAGGTTAACCTTCATATTTTCAATTTTTAAAAATATCTTTTTAATTTACATATTCATTTTACACCCCGATCATAGCCCCTCCCTCCACTCCTCATTGCCCCTCCCTCCCAGCTCTTTTCCATATCTCTCCTCCCCTTGTCCTCAAGAAAGTGGAGCTCCCCCACCAACACAGCCAGTATATTAAATCGCATCAAGATTGAGCTCCTCCTCATCCACTGTGGCCAGGCAAGACAACCCCATTAAGGCGAAGTGATCAGAAGCAGGCAACAGAGTCCATGTCATAGACAGCAGCTACTTACCATAGTACTCACATGAAGATCGAACTGCCCATCAGTTATATATGTGTAAAGAGCGTCCAGCCCATGCATGCTCTCTGGTTGGTGCTTCCATCTCTGTAAGCCCCTATGGGTCTAGGTTAGTTGACTCTGTTGGTCTTCTTGCAACATTTTTGTCCTCTCTGGGCCCTTCTTACCCTATCCCCACCCCCACCTCTGCACCAGCTCCGCCTAATGCTTGGTGATGAGCCTCAGTATCTGGTTCAATAAACTGTTGAGTGGGGATCCTGTCTGTAAACATAACAGCATCAATCACAGTGTCAGGGCTTTGCTCTCTCCCATGAGGTGGGTCTCAGGTTGGGCCAGGAATTAGCTGGTCATTCCCTCAGTCGTTGCACATCTAATAGGCAGGGTTAATTTTGGTTCGATGATTTTGTAGATGGATTGGTGTTGCCCCCCACCACTATAAGTCCTACCAGGCTAGAAAGTGGCCTCCTCAGTCTCTGTGTCCCTTGATGTTAAGAGGCTCTGCTAGAGACATCCCCATATTCCCCCTGTAACCTACCCTGTTGCAGCTTGTGTCAGTGATACTCCTGCCTTTACTCATAATAGCAAGAAATTGGAAACAGCTTAGATGTCCCTCAACCAAAGAATTGATAAAGAAAGTATGATACATTTACATGATGGAATACTACTCAGCTTTTATAAACAAGTAAACCATGAAATTTTCAGGCAAATGAAATTTTCATTCTGAGCTAAAGTCTACACTTACAAGACATAATGTCGATGAACATATAAAGGGTTTTCCTTGAATCATCTTAGTTAAATGTACAGGTTGTCATATCCTGAGAATGTCTATAGCTCTTCTGTATCTGGAAAATC
Organism: Acomys minous; assembly: GCF_964271855.1. Classification (NCBI taxonomy): domain Eukaryota; kingdom Metazoa; phylum Chordata; class Mammalia; order Rodentia; family Muridae; genus Acomys; species Acomys minous. Next base: position 91,562,729 of record NC_140489.1, on the reverse strand, counting down.
TTTGTATCTCTCATAGCACAGACTACAGTTCTAATATATTTCTAATAGCTAAAGTGAATGAGTAGATGCATTAAATACACTGATCTTTGATAAATCTTACTGTTACTATAACATCTCTGCCCTAGAATTCAGCTAGAGACAGCTGACAATTTTATAAAATCTTTTCAATTTCCACACTACATGTTCATTCTTACCTCTGAAAGTGACTTATATACCTCAGTGATATGACAAGAGGCATATTCTGATGGAGAGATTTATCCATATAGATCATTTCACATGTCTCTTCTCCATGTGACAGGCAGATATAATCATCTCTTTTTAAGGAAAGGAAAGAGATTTTCTAACATTAAGAGTTTCAACTTAAGTGCATGTAAATTACTAACTTCTTTGCTACAGACTAAACTTCTAACCTCAACGACTTCAGGACAAGGCAGAGTTCTGGGAAGGTCCTTGGGGTGTTCTTGTGATCAATATTCTTCCACTTTTACAGATACCATAAAGTAGCTGTTGAGAGTCATATAGGTGTAAAGAATGAACTCTTCTGAAGTAAAATGGAACAAATGTTTGAACAGTGAGGAGTACTTTGCCAAAGAAGGATAAAAATTAATGATATTGCTCTTTTTCCTTCCCCATCCCTTTTTGTCTCTTCTTCCTCCTCCCCATACTGATCACCTTCCCCCATGTCCATCTCCGTAAATATGGCAAGTCTTATCACCAACAAAGGAATTTTATATTTCTTGGAACTAGTGACAATAGATTCATTTAATCAGTAAAATACAATATAAACAACAGCATTATTGGACAATGTTTCTACAAGTCAATGTTTGAGTTGAGAAATAGGTGAAGATCTATATTATCCATTCTATAGGGTAAAACTGAAAGAACTTCACATGGATATTACACATTGGACATTCTGAGTGAGATGAAAGAAAGAATGTTCTCAGCTCCACGGAGTAAATACAAAAATTAAAATGCAGAACTTGAAATTAAGTATGTAAGAAGTTTTTTAAGTGGTTTTGAATGATAGGGTTAATAGATAAGCCTTAATCTATATGTCAAAATATGAAAATATACATCTTGAAATAAGTTAAATTTCATATACATGGTTTAGTGGGAAAACTGAACCAATGATAGATGTTAATTAATTTAATTATCAATCATTTGTAAATATTGCAATGCACATAGAAAGACAAATAGACCGGAGTGGTGACCCTGAACTTAAGTTGGGTACATAATAGTTTTCAAGGACTTTCAAAACAAAGTATAAGAAACTGTGGCTCATAAAGAAGAGAAATCTATTGTCTATGGATCTGGATGCTGGAACTCTGAGAACATCGTGTTCCTGAGATGACAGTTGTAGAATTGACTGCTTTTAAAGGCGGTAGGCAGATTGTTTATTGTTCTTGGGTATTTTGGCATTTCTTGGTTTGTACAAACATCACACTGACTGTGCTTTCACACATTGTTCCAGCTGTGTGCATATCTCAGTCTCAAAATTGAACCACACCAGATGAGGGGCCAGTGAAACACCTTAGTTTTAAGTTAGGTGTATACTGTACATATTTCCAAATATACACAGGAAGGCACTGGGAGTTTGAGCTTCAAGTTATTCACCCATAGAAAAGCCACTGAACATTACAGGTACAAGAAGGATTGCAGCAATCCTAGAGTTCAACCAGACCCTATGATTATGCTAATGACAAGCAAGTATTAAAACACTGGTGGTCATATTAGTCACTCTTCTGGCTTCTGTGAAAAATTACCTAACAAGAATTAACCTAAGGTGGGAAATATTGATGTTGGATGACAGTTTAAAGAGCTTTCATGCTTGGGAATTAATGCAGTGTAAGGCAGCTGATCAGAGTGACTCTACAGTCAGGAAGCAGAAGGACATGAATGCTGGGTTTAACTCACCCCTGCCTTTTTATTTAGTCTGAGACGTTAGCCTATGTGGTGGTGCTGCCCAAAGTCAATGTTGGTCTTCCCACTTAGGTTAACCCAAGCTAGTCAATCCCTTACAGACATGTCCTGAAGCTAACCGCCCCCAGCTGTGTGCACAGTCTTGTCTCCTAGGTAATTCCGGAGCTTGTTAAATTGACAGTATTAACCATCATCATGAGTAAATGGCAAACCTAAGTTTGAAACTGGGTCATTTAACAGTCAAAGAAAAGGAAGCATGGAGCACTGTGAAAGCAACTTTCTGAACTCAACCAGTGACTGTTTCCTGTTCCTTATCATTTGGGCATAAATTCACCTTGTGGGTGCACATTTTTATATAAATGCACCTAGATGTTGTTAACTCAGCTAGTGTCATAGACAGCTTTTAGAGTAGAAATAGCAATTGTTAAGACCTATATCGACAAGAAGCACTTTATTTATGTGAAAATGAACTTTGCCTGATATTTGTTTATTTTATCTGAGGCATATTCACCAAACTTACAGTCGTAAATAATATCATAAAAGCATTGTCACTGAAGTCTTGCATTACAGTATTGTATATGGAAAGAACTGTGTCTTTTGAACAAATCAGTTGATAGCTTTAGAGCACAATGTTTCTCTGACAGCAAGTATTGTTGTGTTAAAGTTTATACATACATTCATAGTTACGTGTTCCTGTATTCTTTTACTACTAAAACTAACACTAATGAATAAATTAAACCCCCAAACCCATGAAACTAAAGCCCCACTAGATGAAAGCAGGCATCAAAGCTAATGGGAAAAGGGAGGTGACTGAAAGAACAAAAGAAACCAGTTTGATTATAAGGATTGTTTAATCAACATATTTAAAAAATTATTTTCTACAATCTCAATAAACCTCTATCAGACTTCAAAAGAACATTTTCTTGCTTCTTTTCCTAAGATAATCCCTTTACTATTGCTTTTTGAAACATAAATAACTCTCTTCATTAAATCAATTAAGGATATTTTGATCAGAATTAAGGGACCAACAGGATAGGACATAGGAGAGCAGAAAGCACAGAGAATCAGCGTGAAGAGGAATAGTTGCACACCCCTGCTGGCTGCCATGCACAATGCTTTTCTCACTGAGGCCTCACATCCAGGAACTTAAAAACACCAGCAAAGCCTCATCTTTTCTGAGGTTTGAAACCAGCAATAGACTAAGCAACCTCAAAAAAAAAAAAAAAAAAGTGGTAGTGGTGGTGGTGGTGGTGGTAATAAAGATACAACTATTCTCTCTCTCTCTCTCTCTCTCTCTCTCTCTCTCTCTCTCTCTCTCTCTCTCTCTCTCTCTCTCTCTCTCTCATGATAAACTCACTGGAAATATAAAAATCTAAGTGCTTTACAGAGGAACACACAGTCATTCTCAGTAAGCCCATTTATCCATGTAAATGTCACATGAGGATATTAAAGATTTTAATAAAAGGCTGTAGTGCATTTAAAAGTAAACTTTGTTAAGTAGGAAAATGTCAAGCAGTAAAAACCAGTTATCAGTACAAAGAACGTGCAAGAGCCTCTACCTAACTACAGTGATTATCAGCTAATTTGCCATCTCTCTCTATTTCTTCTTCCCTATTTGGGCTCTTTCTCTATCCAAATTATGTTGATGACAATTCTTGATAGATACCATCTCTAAGCTTACAAACATGTATTATAATGACTGTTGTTAGTATCTCTCAGTGTTCATATTTTCAGTAAAATTCAAAAATTTGATAAATTGGAATAAGATACTGCTTTGTATATATACTAGAATGAATATAATCAAAATGACAAAATAATGAATGTTGGCAGTGATCTGGAGAAATTGTATTCTTATATGTTTTAGTGGAAATGTAAAATTGTGTAGCCTCTTTAGAAAGAAGCTGTGAACTTCCTTGAATTGTCCAATGCAGCTACCAACGCAATCTCATAATTTCATTCCTGCCTACCCCCTAAAGAGAATGGGATACCTGCATCTACAGTTAGACTTGTCACTAAATTAAAAGAGTCATAAAAGAAACTGAACTGGTGAGGCACGCCAGTAGCCTATGAATCTTCCGTTCAGCATGAGGATCTCAGTTCAGATCCCTAAAGCTCAGGTATGCTGAGCAAGGCCGGGAACACCTGTAACCTCAGTGCCAAGGGGTGTAGACCGTTGGAACCTGGGGGTAGGACATGTCTGGCTAGATAGTCTATCCAAAATGGCAAGCTGTAGGCTCAGTAGGAGGCCAATCTCACCAAAAGGAATGGTGAGGTATGACAGCACAGGATCCCTGACATCTTCATGTGGGTTTCACACAAGCAAGCAACGCGTGGAACCCAATCATGTACATGTGCCCACTCAAACACATGGCACTACAAACAAGCCAAATAGATCAATAGCATATTATATGAATGCACAATGGGACATTACTCAGAAAAGCAGAGGAATAAAGAGGTGAAATGTTGTGTGGCACAGTGGACCCTTGACATGTTCAGATGAGAAAAGCAAGGCTGAAAAGCTACGGAGGAAAAAAAAATCTACTTCTGTGAAACATCCACAACAGGCAGTTCCTATGGCCTGCAGAGGAGATTCACAAACCAGAGAATGGAAAGAAAGTGGAGAGAGGAAGGAGAGACTTTTCAAAGCATAGAGTTGCTTTATTTTTTATTTTTATTGGATAATGAATGAATCTGTTCAAAAACTTTTGATGGCAATGGTTATAAATGTCAAAAATATATATTTTAAAAAGCCACTGACTTGCGTAGTTTAAATAGGTAAAATTCATAATATGTAACACTCTGACACCTTTCTGTTTATAAATGTGTATGTGTTGAGGTGGAGATTACAACTCAATAACACTGTTATTTTAATGAATGCCAGGAAAGGAAGATTCATGCAATGGAATAAAGGCATGCATGTTCTCATGACTCCAAAATTGATTATTAAATATCAAGATTAAATTAAATATACGTTTTAAAAGTGAAAAGTAATATAAATTTTGTAATAAGGCATTTTCTTGGTCTTTGGAAATGGTTGCAAATTTGAATACAGCCACATGATGCACATCTATCGAACTTCTCACTCTTGCTGTTCTGGTGGGAAAAACTAATGCAGACAGTTTTGGTGAAAAGATCACTGCTTATCTTACTTTGTCACATAATCTATTTATCTTCCCAGCACTAAATCTGGCCTCAGCCATATTGCCATATCCTCCAGGAATGTGTAGATCTTCGTATCTGTGTTAACTGCTTAGGAGAGTTGCTGTGACACATGACTCAGATAACTGATATAAAAATAATCTTGAGAATTAGAGTTTGTATTGTATCCATGTTTGTTTCCATTGGTATACAAGGCAGTTTGTTCACAGACAACCAAATCTGAATTTTGACCCCTGGAGAATAGTTGCTGTGGTTCCAGTTGACTTACTGTAGCCTTTGTCTGGAGTCTGTTTCTCGCCTATGTGTCATTGAATCAGTTCTGGCAACTGTGCAGTAGGCTTCATTTAGGAAATACAGTAAATACTTTTATGGCCATAGCTGTATCTATGCATATGCTGATATATGAAGTTTTAGAAAGGATGCTTATTTGTGTTTTTAAGGGCAAGCAGTTCATCCTTAACAGGATGGCACTTCTGGTTAGGATCCTCATTTTGACCCTTTTTTAATAAACTTAAATTTAAATGATATGTTTATCCTCACCTCTTCAGGAGCTAGGGCAAGAAGTAACTATCACCTTTCCCTTAGAGAGATGATAGAAAACGTCATATATGTTTGCCTTCACAATTAGGTCTAAGCCCATATAGACATTCTTTACTCTGCTTCTGTGTTTCACAAGCTTGCTATACAATTTTTGGTGTCATTGTCTTTGAGTATGTCAGGCAGACAGAATGAGACAGACACAGACAGACAGATGAAGATGGACATAGATGGAGACAGAGCTGGACTCAGAGATGGATACGAAGCTAGAGACAGAAAGAGACAGAGACAGAGACAGTTAGACAAATACACACACACACACACACACACATAGGACACACAAGAGGGGGAGAGAGAAGAGAGACAGAGAAAGATAGCCAAAAGATAGGAGGAGAGAGGAAAGGATAGACAGACAATCATACAGAAGATTCTAGCTGTCCAGAAGAGAGACTAACAAAGACAAAGCAACATGTTCAGTCCATACAGGACAGAAAAAAGAAAATGAGAGATTCCAGGCAGGGACTGAGTCCCAGAGGAGCAAGGAGGAGTGAGGACGGAACATATGCTTCACCAGCTGGAAGCATAGAGACAAATTCCAGCCTCTGGTGGTAGGTTTGGCCTGGGTGAGCAACAGTTCAGTTTTCTTTGGGAGCATAACATGGTCATAACTGAAGGTCTTTAGGATTACTCCTCCCTGGAGGGGATGATGTCAAGAACGGCTGTAGGAGTTAACTGGCTACCTTCATTGAGGAATAAGCAGAATTCCCAGGATGGTATTTTCAAGACTTAACTATTGGCTTTAAGTATTTTTCTAAATTCATTTGGGCCTCACTAGCCAATAAAAATTGGATTCTTGCTTTTATCCTACAAATTTTGATAATTGTGTTGAAAAGCAGATCTTAAAGAAAACCTAGGTAAATGCAAAGTATTACATGTATTCTATTTAGTAGAACATTAGGATCAAGGTACCTTTAGAGATTTAATGATAAGCATATGTCATCAAGGTAAAACTCTCAAAGGAAAATCTATTTTTAGCTAGATGTGCTAATGGTGGAGACAAAAGTCAAATGTAAAGTGTGTTCCTGTGTCAATCATTTGAGAACTTCTCACCCCAAGCATATGCTAATGCATACCCATCCCTCACAGGGTCTCTGATATAACAACAGGGAGGTGGAATGTAAATCATCCAGGGTGAGAGCAAAAATCTTCTGCTCCTTTCCATTTGAATTGTATTCTCTCTAATACTGCTTGACCTCCTGGTGTTTGCTGGTATCTCACTGGAGGGTTGGTGTGGTATGATAGAATCTGTCTTTAATTCTTTGCTGAGTCAAATTCTAGAATTCAGGAAAATTAGGTGGAGGTGATAGGGACCAATAAGAGGTCTAGAACTCAGAAATCTGGAAGCTAAGGAATCCGCCATTCAGCTAGACACGGGACGTGTATTCTGGACACAATACCAGAACACAGCTTATAAAACTGAGTGTGAGAAGCAGTGACTATATAACAGACCCTACCAAGGGTGGGAAGGGGAACATAGGGACAGGCCAGTCTTTCAGTCATAAGTTCTAGCCCAGGAGAAAAAGTAAATGTCAGGGACAAGATCACAGAGATTCAGCAGGCTGGTATGGGGATGGACAGGGAAACTGGTGAGGTCTGTGGTTATAGAGTTAGCAAGTCTGCACATTTCTTGTTAAAAGCAGAGGCTTCCATCTGAGCAGAGTGATGGAGTTGGAGAGTCCACATGACAGAGGAGCAGGTGACCTTGGTGTAATAGTGAGGCATATGGTGGCTACATTAGGCAAGTCCTTTGCCCTAATCCTCCTGTCACCATCAGTGAAGTTTGTGTTCCTGTGATTGAAATGCCTTAGGTGCCAGGTTAACTGGAGTCTACCCAGGCACGTTTATATTGTGGTGTAAGTAGCTAAACCTCACGGTAGCTAAACCTCACAGTTGGAAAGAAGGAAAGTGCTTCTTCCTATGGAGCTCCAAAATAGTGGACCTGTCTAGCCAGGGTAACAATTGTGTTGGGGAGTTCCCTGTGGAAATGGGTCCTTCAGAATGTGACAGAGAGCTGTGACTGGTGGCACAGGCTAATGGTCCAACTTATTTGAAGTTTAAAAGTAGAAGAACTAAAGGTTTTAGTTCTGTCTAGGCTCCAGAACAGATTCAAGAGCAATCTCAGTGACTCAGTGAGATGATTCTCAACGCCCAACATAAATGTAAAATAAAGATCAGCAATGTAGCTCAATGGAATAGTAGCTTGTAGAGTGTATGATGCCTTAGTTCCAACCTTCATTGCAAATAACACAACAATAAAACTTAAATGAATATTTATACCTGAAATCATTCAGTCCCTATTGTAGGCTTTGATCTTTTTAAACCTACTTTACTTGGGGTTCTTTAATGCCTCTACCTCCCTTCCAACCAACCCACCCTAGATAGGAGAGAAAAAAGGTTAATAGGGAGAGAAGAGTTGGACCTTTTAAGACACAGTTCCTTGGAGTGATTCCACTCCTTGTCATCAGGGTTGCAGCAGACCCATTAAAAGCAAACCAGCAGTGCAGCAAATGCAAGTTCAGGAACCCCTGAAGCTTTTCCATCTAAGAGCATGTCCAAGTGGAGCAATGAGCAGCCAAGTGATGTGAAGCATTGCAAAAGCAATCTCTTTATGACTGTTGTGTACTTATATACCATTCCATAATCAGTAAAGAATGTTTTTCAACTGGCATAGATCATGCCCCCTGCATGAGGCAGTTCCTCTTCTAGAGGACAAACAACAGGTACCCTCTCATGAGGCAGTTTATAGCAGACAATCACTGCATGCCCCCAGGAGGCAGTTTCACATCCCACCCTTGGAATCAAAACAAAAACATGTTTATATCTACTACATCTCATGGCTTTTACCAACCCATAGGCACCATTAGGATTTTATTTTTATTTATTTATTTATTAAATTTATTTTTATTTTATTTTATTTTTAGTATTTTTATTGTGAGCTAACACATGCTCTTTCTCCTTCATATCTATCTATCTATCTATCTATCTATCTATCTATCTATCTATCTATCTATCATGTACAAACACAAACCCATTAATGGGCTCAGGGAAGGTTTTGTGTGTGTGTGTGTGTGTGTGTGTGTGTGTGTGTGTGTGCAAGGGCATATATCGCTACATATTTACATATGTAGCTATATATATGTGTGTGTGTGTGGCTATATGTATATGTAACTATATGTAACATATGTAAGACTCAATGAAGTATTTTAATTGATTTCTGATTAAAGTAAAACATCCCAACTCCCTTATTATTGCTTCTTCATTAGATAGATAGTTGTTAGTTAATATGGCAAAGGGTCTCATTTTGTCCTGGGCTGATCTGGAAATTACTTAACAACCCAGAATGCCTATAATTTATAAAAATCCTGCCTTGGAGTCCAGAACTCTGCATCAATGATGTACCAAAGGGATCATTCCAAATAAATATAGATTATGAATCAATTAATTTAATTATAGTTATCAGAAGTATGAGAAAACAGGTGTGGATTATTTACAGGAGCATAAACAATTTACAAATGGCTAACCCACTGAAGAAAATGTTTCTTTTTTCTAGTGACATTTAACAATGTATATACCCTCAATGAGGGGTTGGGCCTTGTAAACTCCTCCCCCAATGTCTTAGTTAAGGTTTTATTGCTGTGAAAAGGCACCATAACATGGCACCTCTTATAAAGGGAGACATTTAATGGCTGTCTTATAGTTTCAGAGGCTTGGTCCATTAACATGCTGGTAGGAAGCATGGAAGTGTGCATATACGGCCTCAAAGCCCACCTTTCATGGCATACTTCCTCCAACAAGACCACACTTACTAATAGTGCCAAGCATTCAAACATAGGAGTCTATGGGGTCATACTTATTCAAGCCACGACACGTAGCTATTGTCAACTACATGACCTTGATGGAGGGACAGGTCTTACATGGACACGTCTCTTCTCTGCATTAGGACATTAATGTTCTAAACTTTTGTGTGTCTAATGCTGGAAATAAATAGCTATTGACCATTTAAAAGCCCAAAGCATAGCATTGTGGACAGAATTTCACAACAGGTAATCAAAGAATCAGCAAACATAGTGTTTTGTTCCTTGATGAAATTCAACCGGAGAAAAGATTGCTTAAGAAGGGCTCCACGTTGCATTGCAAGCTGCATGCCATGGCTTGAGGGCAATTTCACCTATACCTGAAATATCACTACTATCATTTTTTTCCATAATACTAATTTTAAAACAATATTCTTGACTCTCTTGAAATTGCATTTTTGGTATTTGTTTACTCGTTGTTCAAATGGAAAATGTGATTATTTCTAAATCAATGTTTTGTTTTGTTTTCTGTAGACTTTAGAGAATGATTCGGTGGGGAAAAATACTTTGTTGACTCCAAGTCTACACAAATAAAACTTATTATGTCTAAGATTTCTGTATGTAATATCAAAGTCAACAGTTTTTTAAGTCTTGTATTTTTTACTCTTAATTAATCTCCTTACAAGTGGACCTAAATTACCCAGGAATTCTCTGGTTCTGAATAGGCTCAATCTGGCCAATGTCTGAAAAGACTGTAGTATATTTTCAGTGGTTTAACAATGTTTATTAAGAGTTCTTGTTTCCCAGCATCTGATCTGGACACATAAGCACAGAGCAAATGACAAGTAATCTGTTGTCCTGTCAGTGTTGGATAAACACTAAACACTATACTTTCCGGGAGGTAGAGATACACAGTTCAAAGCTTTATTAAGGAAAAGCTCACTGGGGAGGCTATGCAGACATCTAGACCAATACAACCTTTAAATAATCCAGCAAGTTCCTCCTTAGATAATCAAGGTATCTGCTACCCAGCCACAAAGCCATCATTAGGCCCATAACTCTATTATGTGACTTAACAAATGGATCATCTTTAAACATCCCAGTTTATTTCAAAGTTATTTTCTAGGTGCTTTTTTTTTTTTTAGTTAAGTTTATTCCATTCAGATTCCAGTCTTTTTATTCCCACACTCTAGAATAATATTCCACATTTTACATCTGTTTTCCTTATTTCTTTTCTACTCCAGGTAGGTGGTATCCAGGCATGTCTCAAAATATGAATGCACCTGTTTCCTCTTGAATATATTCATATTATTTAATACTTGAAAGTTTTCTCTACACCCTTTCCTTCAGTTCTGTGTCACTTACATAATAACTTCTTGATGTAAACTGCTGTTATCATGAATTATCCTTCATGTCATTGGTGATAACAGCTCTTGCTATTGGCTGTGTGGCAGTGTCCCTTGAACGGCACCTGCTTTCTTTTACCAACTGTAACTACTTCCTCTATCCTCATACCACACACAATGTTTTTACAGTATTTGTTTTTATAATTAATTTATGTGCATGTATGTGTTCCTGTTTGTGTGTGCATATATCCATGCAGTGCCCACAGGGACCACAAAAAGCATCCAATCCCCCAGGTCTAGACTGACAGGAAGTTATGAGTCACTCAGTGTGTCCTGGGTATTGAACTCTGGTCCTCTACAAGCACAGCAAGGTCTCTTAACTACTGCATCATCACCCACGCATTGTATTGAATTTCTGTGAATTTCATGCTCAGGATGCCTCTTTCAGGGTTGGCAAATTGATATTTTTAAGGACAATATGTGCATCAACATTCCACCACTACTAAGTGAACATTGAAAAAATGAATTCCACGGTTGAGTGGAGAGTGAGGTATGACTTTCACATGTACTCTGGTGCCTCACCTTTGACCATGTCCCCTGGAGGGGGAGACCTGGTGGCACTCAGAGGAAGGACAGCAGGTTACCAAGAAGAGACTTGATACCCTGTGAGCATATACAGGTGGAGGTAATCCCCCTCAGGAACAGTCATAGGGGAGGGGAATAAAGGGGAAATGGGAGGGAAGGAAGAATGGGAGGATACAAGGGATGGGATAACCATTGAGATGTAACAAGAATAAATTAATAAAAAAATTTTAAAAATGAATACCTGAGGTAATCTTTGCTTTACACAATGTTTGGGATTTAAAGAATGCCAGCTTAGGTTAGCCTGGGTGCCAGTGATGCCATTGCTCTCTATAAGTCACACATCTTATAATGCCAGCCAAAATATCCAATTGACATATTTTCTTAGTCTTAAAAAAGTATGTATTATGGTATAGGCATGTGATGTGGAAAGGCACATAACACAGTATACCTGTGGATGTCAGAGAGCAACCTGTAGGTTCAATTTTCTTCATATGTACATGGGTTCCAGGGATTGAATATAGGTCACTGGGCTTATGCAGTAAGCATTTGTAAAACATACATTGAGACACTTTTTAAAAATATCAGATTTGTATGTTGTCCTTTCTGACCCATAAACTGCTATAGCATGCTAGAGTTGAATTTTGTGGTATGCGTGTGTGTGTGTGTGTGTGTGTGTGTGTGTGTGTGTGTGTGTGTGTGTTCATGAGAGTGAGTGGCAAGGTTTTCAAAATGTCATGCCCCCTTCCTAAGTTTGTTACTCTGATGCCATGTGGTTCATAAAGTTGGCTATGACTTAAAGACAAGTTTGTACACTCTAAAATTTAGAAAATGAGGAATGGGCTGCTTTTCTTTCTTTTCTATGGTAGCTGTTGCTAACATTGAACATCACAATAATAGATCCCAACTAATAGCTCCTCTGAGTACAGCCCAAACAGGAGTGCCTTATTAAAGGATGCAGTCTCAGGGAAAGCTCAGAGGCACTCAAACCAGATGAATATCTGGAAGGCCCCTTGGGGAATATGGTGAACTCCAGTGTGTGGGTTGGGGACACTTGCAGCCAGTTCTGGGAAAACACTTTGGGGTCTTAATTGGATTGCTTCAAGGAAGTCAGCCAACAGATGATTAGGTTCAGGGTGAGGCTCTCTCAGGATTGAATCCTTTGTTATCTCCTATGATTTTATTTTTGGATTTCAATGGCCAGTGTCAAGGAAGAAGGAAGAAACATACTTGAGGTCATCCTGAACTCTAGCCTGGGTATACACAGGGAGTCCCAAAACACTAGGAAGAAGTAGGAAACTCTGGATCCAGAGCTACTTTCTTAATAAGTTTCTTAATAAGTTGAGGTTATGTTTCACTAAAAATTTCCCATCACTCATGCCTGTATCATCTGGATAACCCTAGAGAACTGAGACTTCTGCCTGCCTTTGCTTTGCCTTGAGGTCGTACACTCAAACTTTCTGAATTGCATTTGCTTAAAGTCAAAGGTGATTTCAGAACAAAAGGAGGAAGTGCATATCCAGGAAAAAGTATTCTTTACCTTGGTGTGTTTATTAATATGGATCTCAAATCAGAGCATGCATGTTTAACTCCTGGGTAGGAGGCAATGTCAGCACACAGCTTGCTTAGAGCCAGACTCCTCCTTTCTAATTTGGTAGGTCTTGGTGGAGCCAATTGGATTACATGATTTTGTTTGTTAGGTTCCTATGATGGTGATGCTGGGGTGGACCACACTGGGAGATCCACTGCATTTGTGGAACCAGACGGAGAGCAAGGTGGCTGATGGGTGTTTTCACAGACATTTTATTCTAATTTATCAGCAGGAAATGAAGTTTTATCTTTTGTCGTTTATATTCTGTGTAGACTGAACTGCATGCCATCCTGAAGGAAACTTTTTTGGACATAGAAGAGGATGTCCCCACTTTTACAGGTAATATTGCTAAAACTGAGTCCTAAAGGAGACAGAATGTTCGCTGCAGCGAACTCGCCTTCAAGGATAACCAGGTGCAGTCAGTACCACAACTCTTCCATAATTTTTGAGCACCAGCCAAAACGTTTACATTTCTGACATTCTGAAGTTAGAATTTTATGGTATCAACACCATAATACCATCTTTCTTTGGAGTCATTTGTGTTGTAATTGCTTTAAAATTTCCAATGGCTCTGGATTTTGATAACCTCAGTAAATGGGATTCCATCAAGAATGCTGGGGAACTTTTTAAAGGACCAATAAAGTCCCCTTTCCTCCTCTTCTACCTTCCAGCCTTGTGGTTTAGTGTCTGCAGCTAGACACTGATATGCTCTTTTCTGAGAGATACCTTATGTCATGGAATAGCACGCAAGTTTCCTCCTGTGCTTACATGTCTGCTCATCCTCTCTGTCAGAAAGAAAAAGCCATATGTCAACCATGGCCTTGTGTCTGAACTTTCTCCAGAAGCTTCAGGCCTGACTAACTGATCCCATGACCCTTCCCCATGCCCTTGGGAACTTGAAACCAGATCCTTCAGCCTTTTAGCATCTGACATATTTCAGCGTGGTGATAGGATAAAGATAAAAAGAAATAGGGATTTCCTTTTCTTATCATTTAGTTTTCATGACAATTTATTTTTTAGCAAGCTAAAATTTTGCTAAGGCTCAATAGATGCACAGAACCAGATGATTTATATACGTTGCTTCAGATAATTACACATGAGCACTATTAAGTGAAATTTGCCTGCAAGTTTTCGGAACTAATACATGTCTCCACAGCCTGGAAAATATCTAGTACATCATGTCACATACTGTATGGCATTGTATGTAAAACACAGTAAACTACACTCTGGGTACATTAGAGTCTGAGTACAGAAGAAAGCAAAGACATTTCACATGTGTCAAATGCAAATTGATTTGCACTTTACTATTTCAAAAGTTAGATATCTCCCAAAGGAGGATGTTTCCAATATTATAAGCATCCAGTTGACCATTGTAACACAGCTATTGTTGCTTGCTTGAGTATGAATGCTCACAGTGTTGGCTTCAGTGGTGATTTGAATGAACAGGGTCTCCATGGGATCATATGTTTGAATGCTTGATTCCCACTTGGTAGAACTGTTTGAGAAGGACTATGAGGCATGGCTTTGTTGGTGGAAGTGTGTTACAGGAGTTAGCTTTGGGGCTTTAAAAACCTCATGCTGTCTCCAGGGAAATCTTCATGAGACTTTTCTTTTGCTTGATGGACTGGGAGCACATCTTCTGTTTTTGTTTGTTTGTTTGGTTGTTTTGTTTTGTTTTGTTTTTTTTAGACAGGGTTTTTCCGTGTAGACTTGGGTGTTCTGGACTATCTTTATAGCTTGAGTTGGCTTTACACAAGAGATTTACTTGCCTCTGCCTCCTGTGTGCTGGGATTACAGGTGTGTGCCTCTGAACCTGGCCTGGAAAGCTTAAGTTATTTCTCTAGAAGACTTCCATATGCCACCATTTCCCTTCATGTATTGTGAAGAAAATACGATTTTAAAAAGTTAATGTATCTTTTTAATATTCAGGCAATTAGGCAGAATAAATCAGCTGGAGGTTTAGCTAAAATATTAGATTGGGGTATCTCAGTGATGGGGAGCATTAGCATGCCCTGGTCACTTGACTAGGTTTGCGAGGGCTTCTTGCTGGCAGGGTCCACCTTTCCTGTCACTCATACAATGATGCTGGTCAGAGGTTGTCACAAATTCTAGATCTTCATGGAGGTTTTGCCCATACTCTTGCTTTATTTTTACTGGTAAGTGCAATTATAACTGTAGGCAACTGTCACAACTGTCACAGGAAGGCTTCCAAATGGAAAAGAGAGAAACACAGCCACATTTGGAGTCAGCACATGAGTCACACTGGAAAAGGAAGGAAATTAAAGGCATACATTTTATGTGTTGAACTGGTTAAAGTTCAGTGAATCAATTGTTTCCTAACCTGAGACCTTGACAAGTTACAACTAACACTTCTGTGAAAATCCTGGGATCAGGGATGTAATTGCTAATGATTATGCACTTAATAATATTTCTTATCATATTGAAATATTAAGCTGTTTTATTAAAATAATCCAGCTATTTTTAAGGCAACAACTAAAAGCTTTGAAGACTTCATCCACAGCTTGCCTTATAATAGCAGACAACACCATCTCAGACAGTATTCAGTGCACTTGCCTTAAAATATCCTGTGGGGCCAACATTACTAAATCAATTAACTAAATGGAGGCTAGAGATGTCAGCACACTCTCACCCATCAAGCCTTTATCTAGCCCCCTCTCTGTGTTTTGCCTGTAAGTAGTGAACTTTCTGTCCAACCAGAATACCTTCTCCATGTCAGCGAATATTCCCTTCTCTAAAGGAGTGTTTTAACTCAAGCTGACATGGTGCCACCTCCCCCAAACTGCCTGGAACTGGGAGGGTAGAAAAGAATTTTCCAGGAAACTGTTTTCTTGTTTTATAAAAATACTCAATAGCGTATTCTCAGCTAATGAGGATCACTCCAGAGGAATCTAGGAAGGAAACAGATTTAAATAAGCATGATGGATTGTGATGATGTTCAGAACAGAATGATGTTAACTATTTCAACATTTCTTAACAGCCTTCATGTCATTAATGCTCACATGACCCAGCATCTCTGAGCAGCTCCATTTATGTGTACAGCTGGAAAGGCACCTTCTCCAGACTGTCAAAACTAGCTCCTTGAAGATGTGACAGAATATTCCCTGGTTTAGGGGGGGGGGAGGTATTAGTTACTCATTGTGTGCAACAGTCTGTGTACCTAGGCCAAACAGAAGAAAATAACTGTCCAATTTACCATTCTCACAAAGATTAAGAACATACTTAACACAGGCCTTTAGCATCTTTTATAAACATATGGCAATTTTCATTCAAGAAATTAATGGGTTTCATCAAATATATGAATTAATTTTTGATTATTTACCCTAATATATATACATATGTATATATAATGTTATACGCTGTACACATTATACAAAATGTTATATGTTGTATAATATATATACATATATAGATATATTTATATAATATAGTATATCTACATATACTTGTATATATAATATGGTTTATAATATACTTTGTGATATTATATATTATATAATATATATAATATATACACATATATATTAAAGCATAGGCTTGCCTAATATGCTCTCTGTAGTAAAGGCCAGCCTTGAGTTATTTCTCCTGTCTTTTCTCCCAAGAATTGAAAGTACAGAGTATGATGCCATGACTGCCTGCAACTTTTAATACAATTGATTAAAACAAAAACTAAATCAGGTCTACAAAGTAAGTCCAGAAGAGCCAAGGCTAGAGAAGAGAAACCCTGTCTCAAAAAACCAAAGAGGAAGAAGAAAAAGCAACACTCAACATATCTAATTGTTAGGGAAATAACAATTAAAATTATATTGAAATCTTATCTCATGTGAATTTGAATGGCTACTTCCAAAAAAGAGAAAAATTACACAAGTACAAGTGATGATTTAGGCATCTAAGTTTAATGGAAATATAAATTACCCACTTATCAAGGATGACAGATGGAAATGTATTGAAAAACTAAAATCAGATCTACCTCATGATGCAGATAGATCATTCCTGGGTGAAATCAATATTTATAGGAAATAGAGTTTTAGCTACTGGAGGGCCATGTGGTTAGTTTTATGAGGTCATGGATGTGTTTATAGATTAGCTGACACATTAAATATGTTTAAAGGCTAGGCCAGTTCTCAGATTTGAAGACAAAGGTCAGAACTCTATGCAGAGAGTCATGTGTGACATGGAATAGCAACAGCAAGTTCCCCTACAGTGATCAGTTATGAGGCAAATTACAGATTTTACCACAATTGGAATGCCAGTGAAAAAGCATGTCCAAGTTATGTTCAGATAGACTAATAAGATATAAACAGAGAAACATGAGAGAAAGATGAGGTCAGTGGAATTTTGTTCTGTTGGTTGTTTCATTCTGGAGATAATAGAGTTGTAAAGCAAATGGTGGAGGGTATAAATCACTGAAAATCTGGCTGACATTGGAGCGGAAGGCCAGGAAAGTCATGAGGACTGAAAAAACACATTTCACTAGGGTTGCCCTGCAAAACTTAGGTGTTTCGTATAAGACAATAGCGTTCATTAATTTTTTTCCTTCCCGATTTCCTGTTCTGTCAAAATACGTGAGGAAGTTAGAGAGTTCGGCAAGGTCTCCCTTGTCTTGTATCATGTTAGAATATAGTTTCGTGAGCTTCAGAAGAGCTGGCCCAAAATGAGTCACCTGAGTCTGAGGTCACTCAAGCTCCTCTCTGACACTGATGGAAGACAGCACATGCTTGGGCCCCTGAAAAACATCCCAGTGGAAGCCTCTCTTAGCATCCCACCTCTACAGCAATGGAAAGGACTTCAGTAGGGGACTGACAAACGGGTAAGAACAAACTGCTAAGGGCTTTTGCCTTCTTGCTCCAGGGTGATCAAGGAGTTTCATTTGTGTACAGAAGGCAGACAATACAACCTTCACTCTCCCCCTGGAGAGGTGATGTCCAGAGCGTGGTAGGAGCCGTTCTTCGTCAGTTGTCTGTGTGTAGATGCAGGCCCCAAGCCGGGCTGTACACTCATGGAGAAACTGGCGTGGTGGGTTGAATTCTCAGGAGACAGAAGTTGAATATAGCATCTAGGCGTGCTAAAAGCAAGTGACAACGGACATGATTAGATATATAGCTTGCCATTTTCTTCAAGAAAGTGAATTGCAGGAACTGTACCAGGAGGCAGTGTTTGGAATAGTACATTTCCAAAAGTCAGACAACGCTATATTTGAATCCTGTGTTATCGCTTATTTGCATGAGCATATCATTTTCTCTGCCTTTTCAAAGAAAAGAATCACATTATTTTCAGGTTGTTTCTACATTCTTTATAAAGTCTACATAGGACCAGCAAGATGACCATGGGTAACATTGCTCTTGACAAAGCCTGATGATCTAATTTTGATACAGAACTACAAGGTAAAAGGAGATAAAAAACTTATGCAAATTTTTCTGCAACCTTCTAATGAAGGAGAAAACAAGTGTATGCACACACACACACACACACACACACACACACAGTGAGACAGAGAAACAGAGAGACAGAGAGACAGAGAGAGAGAAACACAAAGAAAGAGAGACAGAGAGAGAGAAACACAAAGAAAGAGACAGACAGAGAGAGAGAGAAATATGATTGCAATTTATTTTAATGTCCAAATAGGTCATGATATGGCAGGTATAGTGGCACACACCTTTAATCCCAGCACTCAGGAAGCCTACGTAGGCATATCTCTGTAAGTTTGTAGCTAGTCTGGTCTACCAAATGAGTTGCAGGAAAACCAGAGCTATTTAGAGAAACTCTAAATAACAAATAGCAATAGATATGCAAGCATACACATGCTATGGTTTGAGAATTCTCCTTCCTAAGTGCTATGGACAAAGTAGTGAAGAAAGCTAAAGATGAATATTTGTGGGAAATCTAGAGAACCCAGCATGTCCCTTGTTTTAACCTTTACGATAAATTGATACTGTTCACATCATCTTATTTCTTTTCAAATCATCCCTTGCAAACACTGAGCTCACTGTGTTTGCCAGTGGTTAGGTAATCAATACTACTCTGTGTGAATTTCTGTCAGGGACAACCTTACATTAGCTAAATCCGTTATGAGAATGCAACCAGCTTTCCCCTTTTTCCTCTTCTGCAACAGTTGTTAGAGATGATCATGTGTGACACCATGATCAACTTCTCTGTGATGATCTCTAACAACAGGCATCTGCTAGCATAGCATAACTGTGTCTGGACCATACGCCTCAGCACCCATTCTTAGCCTCAGATAGCTGTGGGCTATGTCTATGCATAAAGGGCAAGGCAGGCTGGAAGTTGCAGAAACAGGATGTCTTGGAAAATACTGAATATGAAACTGGATAGATCTGTATCATTGTGAATTGTGGCTTTTCTGTTTTGTGGCAGGAACGCCAGTAGACTTGTCACTCATGATGCTTCCTTGAATGTTACCACTAGTGGGAGGCTTCCTTTTCTACCTCAATCTTATCACTTTCCTCAGTGTTTCTGGGCGCCATCCTCCAAATGCTCTACTCAACGTCAAGGTCATATCTCAGCATCTGTTCTGGGGAACCAAGATTAAGACATGATTTGGCCTTCTGCACATAATTGGCCACTGGCATTTGTAGGGTGAGGCTTGGAGTCAAGATAGACTTCTTACAAGATATATCCTATATGAGGTGGACATATGAGGAGTGCCAATGGATGAAGTGATTCACTCTTGGTACCTGTGAACCCACCACAGGAACGAGGGTATAGACTATGGAGCTAACTATGCCTCTCAGGGAAGAGAGACAGCCACCATCTTGCTGACCTGTCATGGGGTAAGGAACTTGAAAGAAACTCAGGTCTCACAGGACTCATGATCTTTATGGATTATTCCAAAGCAGCGTCTTCAACTCAAGCCCTGTTGGGGACAGTCCTCAACAATAGGCTTATCCACAGGTGACTCTCAGGTCCCACACTCAGGAAGGTCATTCCAGGACTGCCTAAGGAGTTAAGAGGCAGGTTTCTTATTTTTAAAATTAACTTAACATTATTGTACAATACATAATGTCAATCCTACAGATTATTATGATGGATAAGAATGGAAACAAGCCTGGCAGTGGTGGTGCATGGCTTTCATCCCACACTTGGGAGGCAGAGGCAGGTGGATCGCTGTGAGTTAGAGGCCACCCTGATCTACAAAGTGAGTCCAGGATAGCCAAGGCTACATAGAGAAACCCTGTTTCGAAAAACCAATAAAGAAAGAAAGAAAGAAAGAAAGAAAGAAAGAAAGACTAGAAAAAGAAAAAAATTGGAACAAAGCATATACTACTTCTATGTTCCTGGACAGCTGTTACATTTTATATTGCGGGGTATTCTATCATGCTCTTTTTAAAATATCAAGTTGTAGTAAATAGAGTTACTTTAAAATCATTATGCATTAGGAAAACATGAGGAGTTGCTCTTTTTAACTACACAAACCTTGGTACATTTATCCAATTGCCTGCTGTCTTTCCCCTAAGAATCTCCAGTAACCACCAGTATTCAGTTCCTATGTGATCAGCTTTTTAGCCTCCACATAGATAGGAATGGGGATCATTTGTCTTTCAATCCCCAGCTTATTTCAGTAAATGTAATGAATGACCACTAGTTCCATTTAACTTGCTATCAATGGCTACGTTCCATATTTTCAAATCTGAAAAATATTCACACATATATGCATATATGTGCACATGCACACACAGGCATATATATGCATGTATATACATATATTTAATTCTTATCCATTCACCAATGCAATAACAGGTAGGCAATGTCTTTGTGAATAATGCTCTAATAAAGATGAGACTGTAGGTATTCCTTTAACATCATTGTGTGTGAAGGAGAGTTGGATCGTGAATTTTCCAATTTTAGTTTTGAGTTAGATGACAAATAGGGAGCAAATGACACATTTAATACTCAAGCATGTGAAGCTGTCAGGTGGACAGTCACTATCATTATTCAGAATTCCATTAATGGAGATGATGGGATGGCTACTGTTTTCCTAAAACTTCATAGCTCACATATGCCATTTTATTATTATATTTTTTATCACAAAGTATAGTAAATATCTTTAAAATATATAAAAACATATACATTTAACTTATGAATTTCAGAGTCATCTCCAGGAAAATCTCAGCAGGTTTAAAAAAAATCAGTTGTACTAGATGCAGGGAGTGCTGCCCATATCCCTTAGGACAGTAATCAGCATCCTCCAATATATCTTACCATAGTTATATGGCATGACACTTAGAGTTGTTTTTATTTTTGTAGCTATGGTTACTACTTGTTCATGCCTATGTCATACAGTCCACCTTCTGTTCCATACTGTGCACTGTCAGTGTATGCAGACATCTTGGCTTTCAACCCAGCACATCTTCGATAGGAGAGAAGACTGTTCTGAAACCAGCCCCCTCTCAGGGATGCTGAAGGCAGTAACGATGCTGAGTTTGGTGACATTCTACTTAGGAACTCTTATTGGGCAGGCAGGAGTTGCTGGGGAATAGAGACACAAAATCCACTTGGGGCCCCAAACAATTGTCCCAGCCTGAGAAAAGGGCTTGCCTACCTCTTGGTTGGACAGTGTTTTCCGCTCTTTGTTCACAGATGAAGGTCATATAGTTAGTGACTAAATTCCCAAGAGGGCTATGACAGTGGATTCTTCCACAATGTGCAGTCTTTTCAAAGGAGAAAGTGAAATTTATGCTTAAGGTTTCTTGGACATTTTGTGTTTCTCTCCTTCATCTTCCTCTTTCTTTTTTTCTTTCTCTTTCACTACCTCTTCCTCTTCCTCTCTCTCTCTTCTTCTCCTTCCTTCCATCTGTCCCTCCCCCACCCACTCTCTCTCCCTCTTCTGTCTGTCCATCTGTCTCTGATCTTATAATGTGAAAAGGCCTTAGTTAGCAAAGACTCTACCTAAACAATGTGTGCTCCTTTTGTCATTCTCACTTGAATGCTTTTATTTTACTCTGGCTTATGAGTAGGTAAGTGTAGAAACGGGGTTGGAGGAGTTAGCCCAATTTACTGCAACTATTTGAGGTGTACCATTGTGATTTTTGAGGACTGGCTTGGGATGAATTTTCAACTCTATCAATAGCTTAGTTACCTTAGACAAGCTCCCAAGACCCCTTCATGTCAGCTTATCTGCAAAATCGGCATAAGAAGATATAATACATAGGAAATGGAACTTGAAGATTACATAGCATAAGGTATAAAATTACATGACATGGTAGATAGCACACAGAAGAAGTTATTGAATGCTAAACAGGATTTAATAGTAGATCCAAGTCAAAGATAAATCCTGATGCATGGGCTCTAAATTTTGTGCCATGTCTAGTACAGAAAGAAGTGCCACCAGCTACATTCTAGTGCAAAATATTACTACTTCATTTCAAGACAGATCACTGACAAAACTACCATGAATATCATAATTGTGTTTGTTATTATACAATGGCAATCCTTTCAAAAATGACTCCTTCTGCTTCTCTTATTAAACAGTTTCCTAGACAAACACCACAGGAGATTCTACGCATTAATCATTCATAGTGTAACTTCCTGGAAGAAAGTGATAATTATGTTGAAAAAGAAACTAATTGTTGTGTATGGAATTAAATATGTTCAGATCTTGCATTATGTGGCTATATAACTTTAATTCACTGAACTTGCACTTTCTAATGCTACAGTGGTGGTAACGCTACTTACACAGATATGACAAAAAGATTAAGTGCTATTCAAAAGGTGATATTACCTGTCCCAGAACTAGGCCATTCATAGTTTAGAATGAGCTTTTATATCCTCTAAAAATGTTGGCCAACTGACTGAGAATAATGCTTTAAAGTAAATGCATATTGATGAGCCTGAAACAAGCTTTTGGCACTTATTAAACAGACAAATGTGTCTAATAAAGTCTGTAAGCTCTTGGTACATAGAGGAAAGAGGCAACTTCTAAATCTTCTTTTAACTTTTTGGAACCTTGGGATATGACTAAATTATTTAATCTTTTCACAGGCGATTTTTGGTTTAAAAATAATGAAATACTGATGTCTAACTTGCAGAGGTGAAGGGAGTTTACATTTTCTAGTTCCACCACATTTTGTAAAACTTGGTTTAATGATAGGTTGTTAGGTTTACCATTGTGGACCTAGTGTGCTTTGTTCTCTGAATGTACTTAGGGGAAAAAAGTAAATAACTGACCATAATAAACTCCCCATTTTCAACTTTGCAATATAATTTTATTTTTTTTTATATTTTTTTTACTTTATTAATTTATTCTTGTTACATCTCAATGGTTATCCCATGCCTTGTATCCTCCCAGTCTTCCCTTCCTCCCATTTTCCCCTTATTCCCCTCCCCTATGACTGTTCCTGAGGGGAATTACCTCCCCCTGTATATGCTTATAGGGTATCAAGTCTCTTCTTGGTAACCTGCTGTCCTTCCTCTGAGTGCCACCAGGTTTCCCCCTCCAGGGGACATGGTCAAAGGTGAGGCACCAGAGTATGTGAGAAAGTAATATGGAACTCCAAATATTGATCCTTTGAGTGTATAATTGAATACAATATTTTGAGATGATTTCTGATCATAAAACAAATATTGATCTGGGAAAAATTTTAAACACTGATTGGATAAATTTATTCTTTATATAATTGTGTCAACAATAATCAATGCAAGCATTTTTTTAAATCCAGAAAGTCACATTTAAGATAGTAAAATCTGTAGTGTATCCATACAGTTTATAGGCACTTGGGTGGGGTTTTCTTGAGAGCTATGGTTTATGTCCTTCTCATATACTCGAATTTTTAATATAAACTTTGTAGCTTCAAATTTACCTTTCAGTCAACTATATATTTCTGGCCAGAGAAGGTAATTCAGAAATCTATCAACAACAAAGCTCATTTCAGCAATGATGCTTTTGGTTATCCATCTGCTTACCCAGAATTCTCTAGAAAATTGTTTTCGCCCATTAGAAGTTCTTAATATCAGCTACAGAAGTGTCTTGGTGGAACTTTTAGGGTCACTTGTGTATACTATCATGTCATCTGCAAATGGTAATAGTTTGACTTCTTCCTTTCCATTTGTATCCCCTTGATCTTCTTTAGTTTTCTTGTTGCTCTAGCTAGAACTTCAAATACTTCGTTGAAGAGATATGGAGATTGTGGACAGCCTTGTCTTGTCCTTGATTTCAGTAGAAGTGATTTAAGTTTCTCTCCATTTAGTTTGATGTTGTTACAGGCTGCTGTATATTGTCTTTGTTATGTTGAGGCATTTTGTCTTGTACTTCTGCTCTCTCCACGACTTCAAACATGAATGGGTGTTGGATTTTGTCAAATGTTTTTTCTGCATCTAAGGAGATGATCATGTGGTTTTTTTCTTTCAGTTTGTTTATATGGTGGATTACATTGATGGATTTCTGTATATTGAACCACCTTGGAAAGTCTGGTATGAAACCTATTTGGTCATGGTGAATAATATTTATATGTGTTCTTGGATTTAGTTTGCAAGTATTTTATTGAGTATTTTTGCATCAATGCTCATAAGACAAATTGGTCTGAAGTTCTTTTTCTTTGTAAAATCTTTCTGTGGTTTCGGTATCAAGGTGACTGTGGCCTCATAGAATGAGTTTTGTAATATTCCTTCTGTTTCTATTTTGTGGAAAAGTTTAAAGAGAATTAGTATTAGCTCATCTTTGAAGGTCTTAAGAATTCTGCACTGAATTCATCTGGCCCTTGGCTTTTTTTTTTTTTTTTTTTTTTTTTTTTTTTTTTGGGTTGGTAAATTTTTGATGTCTCCTTCAATTTCCGTAGGAGATATAGGACTATTTAATATTTTTATATAGTCTTGGTTCAGTTTTGGTAGTTTGTATCTATCAAGAAAATTGTCCATTTTTTAGGTTTTCAAATTTTGTGGCATATATATAGGCTTTTGAAGTATGAACTAATGATTCCTTGGATTTCCTCACTGTCTGTTGATATTTCTCCCTTTTCATTTCTGATTTTGTTTATTTGATTACTTTTTCATTGCCTTTTATTTACTTTGGCTAAGGGTTTGTCTAACTTGTTGATTTTCTCAAATAACAAACAAACAATAAAACAAAATAGCTCTTGGCTTTGTTGCTTCTCTGAATTGTTTCCTTTGTTTCTATTTTATTGATTTCAGCCTTGAGTTTGATGATTTCTAGTCATCTACTCCTGTTAGGTGAGTCTGCTTCATTTTGTTCTAGAGCTTTCAGGTGTGTTGCTGAGTTGGTGGTATGGAATCTCTCCAATTTCTTTGTGTGTGTGTGTGTGTGTGTGTGTGTGTGTGTGTGTGTGTGTGTGTGTGCTAATTATTCATGTATAATAATTAAAATGTATATGCTAAAAAGAAACATAATAAAAAGACATAGATAGTTAGAGATGATATATGATAGATACTGATTTAAATTCTGAATTTTAGACTTACCAAGGTGGGAAAATATTTTCTTCAATGTTGCCAAATACAAATAGCCAAAACACTATGAATATAACATTAATATAATTCTTGATTGTCTTGTGTTTCTTTTTGTACTATGTAGTTTATTTTATATATGTATAACAATATACATATATATGTAAAAATAAAAATATTAATAAAATTGTTACAAAAACCAAAATAAGAATAAAAATTTAAAAGAACTTGGAAAATATGTTCTTATTTTGTCTCTAAGGTTTAGTGCAAATCCACTCTCAGAGAGAGAGAGAGAGAGAGAGAGAGAGAGAGAGAGAGAGAGAGAGGGAGCCCACTGTGTCTCTACAACACAGAAGCATCACTCTAACATCACTGCCCAGAGAGAATGTTCTGATTTAATTCTATTGACAATAACACAGGAACACAGGAGAATGATTATGTTCACATGCAAACCTCTCTTTCACCATGAAAGCTTCTGAAAGGATCATTATTACATTCATCTTTTTCAGTGATTAACTAGTAAACATTCAGTCAATTTTGCTTACTCTGCCAATCAACCCAAGATGATCCAGGCACAGTCGTATGGAGGTAATTAATTTCTGTGAAATAACCATCACATCTTAAACTAGAAGGCAAAAGTACGATTGTACATTGTCCATTATAGTATTTAGGAGGCATAAAGAAATGGATTGAGAAATGAAATCTGGGGAAGACCTAAAAGGATGGAAGCCATAAAGGCTTTATCCCAGGACATTTGGGAAATAGCCAATAAAGCAGGAAGGTTTGTATTTTAATAAAGCCTAAACAGAATCATACCATATTATACTTGCCTTTTACATATAACCTAAGCACACTTAAGATCCTATTAGCTATATACAAAGTTTTTTTTTTAATTTTTCATGAAAAAGAGTAAATTGATAATGAGAGAACACATAGGACTTTTTGCTTAGGGAATCTTGTACAGTTTAGCATATTATTTATTTTAAAACAACTGAAGGAAAAATATATATAAAGTGGTCTGTATAAAAGGAGGTATTTTAAGTTCAATAACTTCATTCAGCCTTCCTAGAGACATAAAGATCTGATACACATATTCCATGCAGTGCATCCTGATAAATGGTAATTTGTCATTATGTTCCAATTAGAACTGTTCCTAAATTAGAATGCAAAACTTCTGATAACTCACACTAACAGTTGTTAAGATGGTTGTTCTTGGGGTCAGGTGTCTTGTTATGGACGAACAGTAATGGATAGCTGAAGGGTTGCTTAATGGATGAAGCCCCTGCAGGGAAAGTGTGAGGACCACAGTTCAAATCCTTAGAACCCATGTAATTGCAGAGTAGATATAGTAGCAAGTTGGCTGGCCTGTATAGTACTGGCACGTTCTTGGCTCAGTTGAAAGACACTGTCTAAAAGGATGAATTGGAGAGACATTTAAAATATGGTACTGTTGTCAACTTTGGGCTACCACATGAATATGCATTCACATACACTTGCACCTACACACATACTTGTACATACATACATGTGGACACACATATGTACATGTTGAAATCTATCAATTGTCAATAAGTAGATGGAGTTAAATGTATCTCTTTATTTCATCAAGCAAACAAACAAACAAACAAACAGACAAACAAAATCTCTTTACCCCTGTATCTTGGAGTAGTGAGTATGGTTGGTAATCAATTGTAATATAATGTAATCACATTATTGTTGGAGATAATGATAATCTATATGTTAAATCCACAGATCTAACACACAAACATCTATGATTCCCTTGGATCATGCATTTAAATTAGACATTTCTAAATGGGTTGCATAAAAAATAGGAGCAGTTTTGTCACCTGTTCATAACTCTTGCCCATTCATATGTTCTATTTGTATAGAGTGATTTTCATGACTGACAGAGTTATGGAATATGGTACACTAATTGGCTTCAATTGCATGATGAACATGGGCTTGCTAAAATGACAAAGTGTGTGGCATGTAAACATTCTAGCCCATTTTTCCAACCTAGTGATTACCTTAAGCAAATACACTTCAGTTCTCTATCTTCAGATATATCAGAAACTCATGTCTTGTGTTCAGCTATTTCTTTTGTTCTTAGTCTGTAGGACTCACAAGACTTGCAGTTCTCACAGATACTTTTATTCAATTTAACTATTCTTTCTTTCTTTCTTTCTTTCTTTCTTTCTTTCTTTCTTTCTTTCTTTCTTTTGTTCTTTCTCTCAGTGCTCTGTTCTGTATATTGACAAACACACTTCATTAAGATTCAATGTACCCTTTGTTGGAGGAGGTATATCACTGGAGGTAGGCTTTGGAGTTTCAAAAGCCCAAGCCATTCTTTGTTAACTCTCCCTACCTCCGTTTTCAGATAAAGATACAATTTCTCAGCTAATTATTTAATAGAAAATGAATTGGCCAAAGAAAGTCTTTTTGTATTCAGTGCTTTAATGGAACATTGGGCCTCATGATTTCTTCTCAAGCCTTCTTGTTGCAAATTATTAACATCTATACTCCCAGTGGTAATATTGAATAGTTCTTATCTTCAGATACTGAGAATATAAGGGTAAATGAGAAATTCACACTCTCTGTTGTGGTTCAAATGACAGAGGTCCCCATAGGGCTCATATATTTGAATGTTTGGTTTTCAGTTGTTGTAACTAGTTGGGAAGTATTAGGAAGTGTATCCTTTGTTGTAGGAGGTATATGTAGAAGAATTTTGATGCACAAACATATTCAAAGACCTTCTAGGTCTATCTGATCCAGCTAGATTGCAAACATTCTCTGGATTACAATATGATCTACATGTAATACAGATGCACACTTAGTATCCATTTTTAACCCCAAATAATTAAGGTAAGGTTAGTTCATAGACGGAAGCAGTCATATTTGAAAGTGACATCTAGTTGACACACAGACAAAATGATGAACCAGAAAAAGATTTGACAGAATGAGTCAGAGATAAAATATGCCCAACTCTCCGAAGAACAAGACAAAAAAAAAAGGCTACTTAAGAGATTAAGAGAAGTGCAGAGGGGGCATATTTAGTGAGAGCTATTACCAGAAAGTTGTACAAAGACAATTTGCAGAGAACAGAACACGCTAGATACAGGCAAACATAGAACAAAGCAAAGTATGATTAGAAGCCATAAGATTAAATCATTTGCCAGAATTAATTTGAGACCATGAAGAGTAATTCAGGCAGAAGGCAAAAGAAGACAGTTTGCACCAGTCAGCTTGGAGAGGAGTTTAGGTCAGAACAGCTGAGTTGAACCAGTCAACAAGAGTTGAGAAGGAACTAGAAGGCTTGAAGGGTTTTCATATCATCCCCTCGTATGATTAATAAAAACATTTACAGGTGTGTCCTTTGTTACAGTTATTGTACCCTTTGTTGGAGGAGGTATATCACTGGAGGTAGGCTTTGGAGTTTCAAAAGCCCAAGCTCTTCTTTGTTAACTCTCCCTACCTCCATTTTCAGAAAAAGATACAACTTGTCAGCTAATTATTTAAAATAATACATGAAACCAAAGATTGCATTGCCTCTTACTTGTGAGTCAGAAATAACACTAATAAATGAAAATGAATTGGCCAAAGACAGTCTTACAAAATAAAATATTGAATGCCAGGAAGTATTTAAAGAATAATTTGTCATTACAGAGATAAACATAATTTTAATCTTAAATGTTCACAACCCCCAAATCTTAGGTTTCTCTTTACTTCCATGTTGTCCTGGATATCTCTGTTTCCTTACTAGCATTTTTTATTGATCCCTCCATATTTCCTTATGTATAATTTTTCTGTTCTATAATGAACATTGCCTATGCACTTTCGCATATTTCTATCTCATTATAGTGTTCCCGGTGTAACTTTACTCTCAGATCACCAAAGATACAACAGATGCCCCTTCATCTTTACTTTTATATTTTATCTTCATCTTTTATGTTTTTCCATTTTCTTTTATACATATTTAGTAACAAATCATTTTTAAAAGAAATACATAGCACTTAAAATGATCCATAAATAGTATGTCACAAAAGGGTTATAATCTAATCATATTAAGTGTCTGTCAAGCAAGTCCTAGTCTCCTTAGTTTTACCTTGGATGTTTCAGTAGTTGCACATTTCTGGCTGTTTAGGTTCAATGTCAGTTCCTAACCCCCATCCTAAACATAATGTGTACACAGCTATGTACAGGTTCTTACTATTTAGTAATTGTATCACACTTTTGTTCATTTTCATTTCTTTTTACATACTAGTATTGCTCTCTAAATACCATTATTTTTTTTCTTGAGGATATTTGTCTCTAAAACTCCCCCCAAGGAATATATTCAGTCTAATACTATATTTAATATTTTATTGCAACTAACAACTCCCTTTGCCTATTTGTACACTTGTTTTACCTTGGTTGCCTAATGAATGTTAATAGTTCCTTTAACCTCTTGGCTTTTTCTCTATATACCATTCTTAGTTTTGATATCTGCATTCATAATCCATCTTCCGTCTGGAGGAATGCGCCTCTAACTTTTATGTCCATGCAGGATATAAGATTAATTACATGAGTCAATAATTGAGTTTTCTGTTTTACTTTTGATGGGTTCAGTCGTGTAAAATTAGTTCTTCTTTTCTATAAAAAGCACATATGAGTACCATACCCAACATAACTAGATACCTTGTATCAATTGTACCTTGGAGAAATTATACTTAGAGAGGTATCTTACTATGTAATCTTAACAACATTGAAGGAAAAGAGAATGCACTGTGTGTGGATACATGATGTAGATTTCATGAGAAAATGCAACCTAGTAGTGTATGTTTGGATTGTATCACTCATAGATTAAAGCTATGGAAATGGCTAATTCATGGAAGCTTAGCCTGAATGAAGTACAGTGAAACTAGTTGAAAAATTATTCCAAAAAGCACCACTTAACTCGTTAGAGTGAATGTTTGATTTTGTTGTTGTTGTTGTTGTTGTTGTTGTTGTTCTTCTTCTTCTTCTTCTTCTTCTTCTTCTTCTTCTTCTTGTATGGGAATTTCAGATTTGAAAAAAATCAATATAGAGTTTTAAATTTTTACACAATATCTGAAATTCAAAGTTGAACAATAAATATTAATTGAAA
Source organism: Acomys minous (assembly GCF_964271855.1). NCBI lineage: Eukaryota > Metazoa > Chordata > Mammalia > Rodentia > Muridae > Acomys > Acomys minous. The sequence goes on along the minus strand of NC_140489.1, from coordinate 91,532,186 downwards.
CAGCAGATGGCAAAAATTGTCTCTATTTCCTTTTCACTGTATTTTATTTCATTATGAATTTATATCTGTTTGGCTTGAGTGGCTGCTTTTATTATTCATATAGTATTTAATTTATTTGTAACAATAGTCTTTGTTATAGAAACATATATGTTTTATCTTGAAGAGATGATTTTAGTTGCATATCTATGACAAAAATATTGGAGAAAGATACAAAGAAGGCATGTAAAGTAAGGTTAACCAGACCTGGTTGGTCTGGCTTAATATATTTTCCTTGCCTGAGTCTATAATATACTGTCTATATATTATGAGTGGTTGGAAAGTCACTTCCTTACTTTGTGCCATAAATCTAAGAAAGCAGTCTCAAGAAAGTTGAGAAAGAAGTAGTAGAATAACCAAAGAGCTCGGCCAGAACGTGCATGTTTCCAGGAAATGCTTCTCAGAGAGGCAAGCTGGTATGATGAAGGTTCTAGTTCACCATAATCTATTACGTATTTTATGACTATAAGAGAAGAGAACAAAGTCTCCTAAATCAGGAATAACAGGTAAGAAAATGTTAATTACTCTGATTTGATCACTATCAAGCATAATAAAATGTAACCAGACTTATCATCATAAGCCTATAATCCCAATTACTAGGGACTTGGGTTAGAGAATCAGAAGTTTGTATTACTGGGCAACCAAGTATATTCAAGGAAACATGGTAGTATGAGTCCTTATCTCAAAATAAAAAGTAAAAAAAAAAAATATAGGACTAGGGATATGCTCAGTGGTAGATAGTTTGCCTTATATGCCAAACTAAATTACTGCAAAACATTATTCACTTAAAAAAATGCAATGATAAGGAAAGGATATTTACATGTTTATTTTACTCTCACTCTCAAATTCTGCTCACAAGCATCAGATACTTTGTTGAGATAATTAAATTTGGAGCCTTAGGAAAGACAGTGATGGTGAAGGTTCCAAGAGTGAGACCTTATGGTTTTTCTCTGGAGCTTGTGCATTGGGAAGAGCCTTAACTACTTTTTACTCAGCATCTTGATGCTATAACAGACCTGACTGGTACCATGAAGCATAATGCGGATTTGACTTCTGTTCAAAGTCCTATTCTCTGCATCTCTATTGGTAAAAAATAAGTTTCATTCAATGAATGAATACTGTACGGGTTAAACAGAAACATTGGTGGTGAGGTACAATATGAAAGCTGTGATGGTTTTATGTAATCATGTAGTCAAGAAAAAAAGTATGGTTGACAAGCATTTTACTGAATATTTTTACAACAGTACACATCAATTATAGCAGTATAATATCTTTTTTTGTTGTTATGGGTTTTGTTTTTGTTTAACTTTGTTTGGGTACTAGGGAAATACTGGCTTCATAGGAGTTTTGGTTTCTGCTTTTCTGGCCATTTACCTTACCTCAAGCCCTGCCTACTTCATTACTTTAGATGTAACACTTAACTTCCATGTATTTGGTATGTCCAGACACAGATTTCTACAATGGAAATTCATCACATTGGAGTATGGTGAACATGCCTACATTTACTGGCCTCTGAACAAGCTGAAGCTCATTTTCTTTTCTTCTCCTTAATTTTCATTCTGCCCAACTAGAAGACTTTTAAACGCCTTTAGTTATTTTTTAAAATTGTTTTACTACAAGTGTCTTAAATTGTATGCACTTAGTAATTTGATTTGTTCACCAAAGTTCATTATTTTACTCTCAAATTATAATACCATCAGATGTTGTTTGTAAATTTTTAACACCATGAAAATCCTATTGGGACTTTAGGTGAGAGAAGCATGGGAGAATGGGGAAATAGAAGGATCCAGAGGGTCAGGGAAACCTGCAAGAAGAACGTTATGATGGGCGGATCTGGGTCCTGGGGTCCTTCCTGCTCAAACTATGGCACCAGCCAAGGAAAATATAGGCAGTAAACTTCGAACCCCTACCCAGACCTAGCCGATGGACAGGACATTCTCCACCATTGAGTGGAGAGTGACGTCTGACTTTCATACAAACTTGGGTGCCCCCTTTCTGACCACGTCCCCTTGATGAGGAGGCCTGGTGGCACTCAGAGGAAGGATAACAGGTCACCGAGAAGAGACTTGATACCCTATGAGCATATACAGGGGGAGGAGGTCCCCCTCAGTCATAGACACAGGGGAGGGGAGTAGGGGGGAAGCGGGAGGGCGGATACAAGGGATGGGCTAACAATTGAGATGTAATATGAAAAATTTAATAAATTAATAAATAAAAATAAAATTAAATAAAAATAAAATTTGACTATTTCAAAAATTTTTTTTCAACACCATTAGGAAGTGAGCATGATCAGTACTGGTTACAGGTAAAGGGCAAGTCTGCAGTCTTATTTAGAACTCCTTTAATAATCTCCTTTCATGACAAAATTCTAAGCCTCTTTTATGAATCACACTTCATTCAGTGTCCTTCATTGCTCTTTTCTTTTTGCAGTGCCATGACTGGAACCTAGAATTTCTAGACTAGCATTACATCTGTCTTTCTATCTGCCTGTCATCTATCATCTATGTAAATCTATATATCATATATCTATCATCTGTTTATTCATAGTGGCAATTTCACATCTACACACATTTTGGAACTTTCCCCAACTCAGTGATCACTGCCTTCATGATCATGGGTGTCTTGACATTTGTCAAAGTGAGAAAACTGACACCACAAAAGCAGCAAATGCTAGAAATCACTGAACAATGTATTATTTCCAGATGTCACAGAAAATCAGTGTAGCAGCAAAGCTATGGCCCAGGAAACCCATTGTTCTTGCAGAAACAGAATCTAAGATGGAAGAGAAAGACCTTAAATATTGGTGAAGATTGATAATTAAAATGCAATGGACATTATAATTAAGAGGCAAGTAAGAGAACAGTACATGCTTTGGGTTAAGTATTGTAATTAGAGGCAAAGCATGCTGCAACAATTGAAATAACAAAACAGAGCACACAGCAGGAACTGCAATTCTCAATATAAAGATGGTAGTCCTACTCTTGGCCAATGATAATAGATGTTTGATATTTCTGATATGTATTCTTAAAAGTAGGTATTTGTGTGTGTGTATATATGTATATGTATATATTTTTGTATCATATATATGTATGAGTGTATACGTGCATATATCACATATATTGATATATAGATATCACTTGTATTATATATACTTATGAATACATATATATGTACATTTATGATATATATTGGATATCTCAATTGTATCCATACACTCTCCCCTCTTTTATTTATATAAGGTTGATATTAATATCTGTATCAGTTTCTCAGTAACAGTCCTGAAAAAAGACTTGGTATATAGTCATCAACATCATAGGATTGTCAATTCACATTTACAAGTGGGAAAAAAAATAACATTTAGTAAGCACTCACAAGGTATGACATAACTTCAAAGGCATGTGATATCAGTGATTTCCCTCTAGTATTATGAAGGGAAAACCAAACAGAAAGCAAAATAATATAGTGAGCATAGAGAATATCCATTCACTTCCTGCAACGCTTTCATTTATTCTCATTTGTGGAAATGAAGTGAAGGCTTCAACAAATACAAGAAACATTAGTATGATCACATTGAAACTGAGTGTTGGGGCGTTAGTGAGAGAGTTCAGGAGGTGTAACGCTAGCTGCCATGCCTGATGATCTGAGTTCAATCTCTCACACTCACATGATGGAAGGGAGGACCATTCCCACAGGCTGTGCCCCCACTTCACACTATATCTCATGTGTGTAAGTATGCACATGTGTGCATACTCTCACACACACACAGATACACATGCACATACACACAAAATAAATATTAAAAATTGTAAACAGTGGTAGTGCCAAGATTTTAAATCACATCTGTTCTTGTTCTCCACTCATTAAACACATAATTATTACATTCATGTTACCTATCAAAAGGGATCTTGGATGTTCAGGAAAGTAGTTAGCATGACACTAACCCTCTCTTCAAAGGAAATTTTATGATATCCCATGAGATGGAGATACATACAATAAATTAGTAATTATAACTCAATGCATGACTTTTGTGAAAGGTAGCCTTCACAGAGGCTTATGACTTTTTAGAGGCTGTGATTCATATGGTACTTGCAGGCATCTGGACATATTTTAATTTATACTATAAGGACAAACAGGAGATATGCAGGTAAAGTGATTAAAACATGGTGAGGAATAGCAAATCAGGCAGAGAGAAAAATGCACACAGTTTCGTCCAAGGGCAGCATAGCAAGTTTATCATGATAAGACCTAACAATTTATTGATCACTTCAAGTGATTTATTATTTTAAGTCTTTGTAGAAGCCATGAGGAGGCCTAGTCATCATAAATGATGTTGTCTGGGGTCCTGGAATGAATTCCTAGATTGTGGGTTTCCATGTCATTATAAGAGGGCCATAATTTAATTTGAAATGTAGAATATTTCAGACAGGGAAGTAATATAATCAAAATCATATTTAATTTTAGTGTGTGTTATATATGTGCAGTGTGTGTGTGCTTGTGACTGTTTATATGTATGAATATAGATTCATTCATGCCAGAGTACATATATAGAGGTCAGAGGACAACCTTGGGTGTCAGTTCTTGCTTTCTACCTCATTTGAAGCAGTTTTCCTGTTATGTTCACAAAGGGGTCTGGCCTTCGATCTTCTGTGGTTTCCTTTGTGACCACCTCTTAGCTTCTTGGAGGAACACTTGGATCATAGCCATGTACTACAGTATCCCATCTGGGGATGTGAAATCATACTCCAAAATTCATATTTTGGTGATAATGACAAGTTTCATGTAATAAGTAAACTCTGACAGGTTGCTTTAATCATTTAAAAATTCTCTTGTTTTTACTGTACTGTGCTTTCAGGTAAGAGCAGTGAAATCAAACATGTTGAGGCTTAATTGATAACTGACTTGTGGACAGACCTGCAGAGATGCAGTCATGACTTGGGTTTGTTCTTCTGTAGGCTGTCCTCTACAGGGCTCAGCCCTGTTTTCCACCTCTCTTCTTGGCCTACATCATGTTACTCAAAGTATTTTTTTCACATCATGCCTCCTTTGTCTTTCTATGTTGTTTGTCTATTGAACTCCCGGTACGTTTTCACCATAACAAAGGCCAAACAAAAATCAGTGTTTGGGAAAACAGGTTGTTACTCCCACATCATGGGAATCACAGACAGAGAGGATCCTCTGGACAAGCTATCCAAGAATCTTTGAAAATAGCAATAGGTTATGAAAAAGCCAGCACTGAGACGGTAGACTCCTGGGATGACAAAAACATTTTGATTTCCCTTCTATTTGCTCCTTACTTTGTAGACCCTGGTGCCTCAGTCCTGAATTGGCAAAGAAATAAACGTTGTAAAAGAAATAAGTGAAGCAAAAGTAAGGAATTTTATTCTGCTTTACTAATTCTATTTAGTTAAGGAGAGACTCGCTAAACTGCTGGTAATTCATTGAAGTTGTAATTGATAAAGAATAGATTTCCTATAGAATTGAGACAGTGCTGACAGTTAAATGTGAACATTAAGCCTGTGTTCCACCCACCCCTTTTGATCTCTTTAGACATAGCATTGTTATAAGAGATTGGCCTCTCGTCTAGCTCAGGTTGTAGGCAGAGCCACAGTGGAGCCCTTGTTTCTGCTACCTGACTGCTGAGATTACAGGCATGTTCCCTGCCCTTGTAGTATCTGTAGGTGAATACAGGAGCTGAAGACGTGCAAGCATTTGTATACAGCAAACTTAATTATTTCCCTATGGAATAGATTTTTATATGATAAAAGTATGTGTGTGTGTGTGTGTGAAATCCAGCCATATTTTTATTATGTTCAGTCAATCATCCATTTTTCTAAGTCTTAAAAATAAAGGCACTTTCTATACCAAACATTGTGGGGTTGGTTTGAAATTGAGAATTAAGAAAAGATGATTTTTTTTAATACATATAATGTGAAGGTAAAATTTCAGTCCTAAATTTTCTTTAAATGATTACATTGAAATAAAAATGAAAAAAGTAAATGCATAATTTATGAGTGATTCACCAAGACAATATTAAAGATTAATCAGAGAGTTCACAAGCCAAAGACTTGGTGATTAGAACACTAGGAAAAAAAGTTGAGGCCACTCATCTTTTAACTCATCTGCCTTTAGAAACCCAAGAGGTGTATAGGTTTTTTCATTATCTCCTTGATACATTTAGGTCCCTTGCAGAACAACCCATGCCAGTCTAGGTACTTTCACTTTGCCACCTCCTTGGCAGCCTCACCTGAATAGCCTACTGGATCCATTTAGGGTCTAATGTACATGTGCTTAGGACCACTTAGGATTGGATAACCTGTCAGAGTTTTATCAGGAGAAAACACATTCCCCCTTTCTCAGCAGCCTTTGATTGATTGTAGTACTTCATATAGAGGATCTGGGAATTTCCCTGACTGTGTCGGCATGTCCTTGGTCATTGTCATTACATAGCTGTTGTTTAGGAAAATGTGATTTGAGATTTAATGGGTTGAGCTTCTTTTTTATGTTGAGAAGGCATTATGTAGCATCAGACATTGGCCTATTACAATCTTTCCACTCCCATTTTCAGTGACTATTTCTGAGACTCAAGTACAGGAGGTACTTTGTATATATAACAAATTTGGCTGGATACCCCAAGACCACTTCTTTTAGGCATTTTGACCAGTTGTCTCCATAGATTTTGATTCCTTTTATTTATTTCTTTGGACATATTCTCCCCTATTGCTGAAATTTCATTCTTCCCAAGCTTATTTCTCTGTAACATGTTGCTTTTATGCATCCACTTCTGAGTTTGTGCTATAATAGGATATTTCTGCTTGTCTTCCTGGACTGTAAGTCTCTGTGGATCACAAGACATGAAGAAGTGTTCAATGTTCACAAACTATCTCTCTGAATGTCAATAACTATTTGAAGTGTTCTGCAAAATATCTTATTTATTCTTTCAAATGACTTTGTAGCAAAATGTATCCTCTCTGTGCAGTGCTACAGGTAAGTTAACCAACTCAGTAAGTCAATGATCTCATCTAAAAGGACATTGATGCTGAGGATATAAAGGAAATCATATCTGGGTCAAAGCTCACTTGATTTGTCTGTAATGTGAAATCATAAGTGGAGTTGCTTCATGCCTGTGCCAGAATTTTTTATTCTCTGGATATGGTGTTTACATGGTAGCCCAGGGTCCTTTTATAGGTGTGATGCCTGTACCTATCTGTTGATTATTCTAATTATCCTTCTAAAGATTTTATCACGGTGGTCTGGGGATTAGTCTGTAAAATGCTCACACAGGAACATGGGCTTCAGTTCAGATCCTCATTACTCATGTAGAAATCTGGACACTGAGGCAGCAGTCTAGAATCCCAGTGTTGGGAAAATGGAGACAGGTGAGTCCTTAGAGCTTACTGGACAATGAGCCAACCCAGGTTGGTGAGCTTCAGGTTCACTGAAAGACCCTGTCTCATAAAAAAGGTTGGGAAGGTATGGAGGAAGATAAACATTTAAACCTCTGACCTCAACTTGCACTACACACACAAAAATGGAAATACACCACACACACACACACACACACACACACACACACACACACACACACACAGAGAGAGAGAGAGAGAGAGAGAGAGAGAGAGAGAGAAAGAGAGAGAGAGAGAGAGAGAGAGAGAGAGAGAGAGAGGGAGAGGTGCATGTGGAATGGGTCACAAGAAGAATTCCCCACTGATAAGCTAGAGAAACAACAACATCAGAGAAGAAACAAAGACTGATAGATAAGTGGATGAAGACTATCCACTGCAGTGACCTGCCACATAAAAGGAGGACATAAAAGAACCAGTGAGTATATTCAAAAGGAGGTCCCATGCAATGCAGCCAATGACTGAATAGCATCAGGCTCTAGACTGCTAGGGCAGCATCTGAAGGTAGTGTGGAGAAGATATATAAAAGCCCATTTGTTAAAAAGAGAAATTGTCTACAATCCTGTCTGCTGGTCTCTGGTTAATCATCTTTCCCTCAGTGACTGGAGAGGGGTGGATATACTACTTAACAGATAATCTCTGCTGTCTCTCTTTCCCTCTCTTCCCGTCCCTCCCCACTCTTCTTGGTGAAAGAAGTATTATCTTCCGTCTTAATGTTAAATTTTTTTAAAAAGACATATTGAAAATACAAGAATGTGACATGTATGTTAGTATTAACAGTGGAAACAGAGTCCTTCAGTGATAAAGAAACTCTTGAAGTCACAGATCAAGGTAGTAAAAAAGATGTAGTATTATCCTACATCTCTTGACACTTGAATTAATGCTTTTTCTATTCTATGTTTGTAGATTAAGAAAAAATGAATAAAGAGAGAATTATTGGATGATATTTTGACAAGCTTATATGTAGGCCATCATTAACTGGAAGCTCAGTATCTGTGATTCTTTTGTTACTCTACAATGACTCTGCTGACAAAAGTTTTGAACTTCACAATAGAAGCAGTTATGTGAACAGTGGCTCTTGTAACACAAATAAGAGCTTCAAAAATGTCAATGTTTATCTAAACCAGCCATTTATATAACAAACTCCAGAAGGCAAATAGAAGCTGGTATTTCTCAGCCCCTATAGAATATTTGGGGTGTCAAATAGTATGATGCTAAAGGATACTCTTCTTTAACTTAAAAAAATAAAGCTTAGCTGGAGGGTTCAAGGACAACACAAGAAGACACGTAGAACCAAGTAAACTGGGCTCATAGGGGCTCACAAAGACTGATTATCCAGCAGAGGAGCATGCATAGCACTGACTTAGATGCTTGCTCATGTTACAGTTGTGTAGCTTGATCTTTTTGTGAGATTCCTAACAGTGGGAGCAGGGGCTGTCTCTGATTCTCTTGCCTGATTTTGGGACCCCTTCAGCCTATTGTCCTGTACAGCCATAATAGGAGAAGAGATGCCTAGTCTTACTTCAACTTGAAAATCCATAGCTGGTTGATGTCCATAGGAGGCCTGCCCTTTTCTGAAAAGAAACTGACGAGGAGTAGATGGGGAGAGGGGTGGAGGGGAGGGGAAACTTGGAGGAGAGAAGGGAGGTTAAACCGGTTGGTATGTAAAAAAAATAAACCAGCAAACAAACAAACAAAAAAATAAAGCTTTTAATGAGAGGAGGAAGTTTGTTTGGCTGCTGGTAGAAAGGATGCATTAAAATCAATTTTCTTATTTTCTCAGCATGCCTCTTTGGCTTGTATTTTTTTATTAAGTTCCAAATAAATCTCAGAAAAGTGTCATTCTGAAAATGTACCCCTATTATTTAGTTGACATTCAAACAATCAGAAGGGGTTCAACCAAAATGCAGATCTTTTATATGAGGTTTTAACTATTCTCAAGTTCCCAGTGTTTGGATATCTTATTTATTAATTTGTAACTATCACCTTAATTTCTATGTGATGGCAAACTATATTGGCTTTTCTTCCACAGGTCCTTCTAAAATGCCTGGAGTGCTAATATGTCAACAAATGATTTCTATTGACATAATTATATAATGTTACAAAGAGCTTTCTATTATATAATTAAATAATATAGTCAAAAAAAGTAAATAAAAACATTAAACAAGCTCATTGTATTGTTAATTTTTTTCATTTTTCCACTGACCTAAAAGGAAAATAAGTTCTTTCACCATTTCTCTGTGGCTCATGAGCTCTAGGACAATGTACACTTTAATATGTACCTCAATATACTTAGATTAATATTTCTTTTATCATGCTTGTCAATCTTTTTAATTTTTTATTCCTGTAATATTTATGTCTACACTTGCAAATGTAGGAAATCCCATTGCTGTCTTTGGAGAAACCATGATAGTTGGGGAAACAGTTTTAATTTTCTGAGGCTTACCCATATGAACTGCAATTCTTCCAGACTTCATTGAGAGAGTCTTCCCTGTTTATTCTACAGTCTTGGTCTTCTTCCTAAGAACTTTTAAGATCATCTGTTTCTTCCCTCTTTTTGAATTAATTTACCACTCTGATTATTTCCAAAAAATTCTCTATAAATATCCTAGCAGTCACTTTCTTTAATCAAGGCTGATTTTTAAAATTTTTAGTTCTGTCTCTGTATTAGAGACTAACCAAAAATATTACTTGATAAGTGAAATAGAAAATTTTAATATAAAGAATTATATTGATAGCCTTAGTGAGGATACCTTTTAAGTGTTACAGAGAATGTTAAAAATACTTTATGTTGGCCAGTTAGATAATTCAGAGGGCAAAGTTTTTCCTATACAAGCATGACTGCTTGAATTCAAATCCTGTTTCCTACTAACTGAGTTTATTATATGCATGACTGATATAGGTGTTTTTTGACAAGACTTTTCCCAAGAAGATGCAACATACATCTATCATCGATATAGGGAGCCCATGACAGACCAAAGCACCAAAGATCAAATTCAAGAACCAGTGAGTTTTATTGGTGTTACTTATAGGAATGTAGATGAGGAGTTACCATCAGGACCAAAACTTACTCAAAGACAGGTGCATCACCAAAGTCCACTTTAGCAGAGGTTACAAGTCATCAAAGCTGTGAACTCACATCACACTACACAGCCTGCAGGAAGCTCAACAGATTGGAGAGTAGCCTTTCCATGTGTTTCAATTGCTCTAACTATCTTCCAGGTAGCTGGGCTGTTTTCTGATTCTTCCAGGCAGCTTTGCAGGTTTTTTTCTTCTGAGTCTTCTTTTAAGCTTGTGTTTAAGAGGGATTCTCTGCAGTGTTTCTTTCTTACTTTGGGAGGGAGGGGTCTAGTGAATCTGCTCAGTTTCAGGGACTTTTTGAGTTGTTTACCTTCCTGCTTAAGGAGCTTCCCTTAAAGAGAGAACATTTCAGTACCAGAGGAAACTGTTAAACAGCAGGTTGGTAAATTCTGAAGATTATTGGAGCTCTGATTTATGTGACATGATGATAGGGAGGAAGTGTTATTGCAGGATATCTGATCTCAAGGTGATGCCTGAGATTGTGAACTGTAAAAACCCATCTTTTGTTTGCCTTGGTTGAGCCCTAACACACACCTTTAATCCAAGACCTATTTGAGCACAGGATTTAATAAAGTTAACCCTGGGTCAAGAGGTAGAGAAACCACCAGACAAGGATTAAAGAGTAGGAGGAAATTTGAATTGAGGGGTATTAAAAACAGCATGTAAAAGTAGAAAGGCCCTGTTGCTCTTTAGCTTTTATCTCTTTAGCTCTCTTTAGCTTTTAGCTCTTTGGCTTTGAGATCTTTAGCTCCTCAACTCCTCAGCTCCTCAGCTCCTCAGGTCCTTGTGCTTTGGCTCTTTGAGCTAGAAAGCCTTTGGCCATGGGGTTTTGGCCTTTTCCTCCTGGGCTCTCAGCTAAGATAATGAGCCTTTTGGGCCTTTTCCATTAGACATGAGCTAAGAAGGAAGGTAAGCTGTGTGCTTTCTCTGCCTCTGGGAACTAGCAGGTTTTACCCCAACATCTGGTTTCTGAGTCTTTACTGTTAAAATAGAACAATTTGGCATTTTAATTAAAACAACAAAGTCTATGGCCAAACTTAAGACTAGGTACTAGATTAAAAAAGCAGAAAGAATTGACTTCACAGAATTATCCTCTGACACACACTTATGCCATGTTGCATGCCAGTTCCCCTGACAGGGGTCATAACTGAAATACTACAAAAAATTTAAAAGTCAGTAACATTTTAATAGAATCTCTCCAAGATTATGAGAAAGAAATGTATCACTTATTTAGAGAAAGTGGAAACAATTTCAGCAAAGGTTTGATCTCCTCAGGATAGTAAAGCATTCAGTATCTACTCAGTTACTCTAGATTTTTCTATGAGAAGCAGTCATAGTTAACTGAGGAAGTATTTGCTTTGTGGGCATCCATACAAAGTATCACTACTGAGGCTGTAAAAAACAAAAAGAACAAAAATAAATAAATAAAACATCTGTACATCAACCAGACAACCCAAGTCTACAGGGCTTCCAGCCTGTTGTATTCCTGAGGTGAAATCATCTCAAAGGAGTAGATGATGTCCCATTGTTAGTGACTTATGCATAGGGTGACCAAAACAACCAAGAAAATCCACTCACTTAGGTCTTACTCTCTTGCAGAGTTTTGGAGGGTTAGGTCCATGGTTGATTGGGCCCTTGCATTTGGTAAAGCATTATGGTATGGGAGACAGTGGGAGAAGGGCATCTGTACTTCATTGTGAAGAAGAATGATAAAGCAAGACTTGAAATTACAATTAATCCAGTAGAATGTCCTCCCCTCTGTCTCAGTTTCCTGGTAAGTGAAGGCTTTCGTGGGACATGCCCCTTGGGCTAATATGCAGATATAAGTGAGTATATACCATTTGAGTCTTTCTGCTTCTGGATTAACTCACTCATTATGATCATTTCTAGCTCAATCCATTTATCCACAAATTTTGGGAATTCCTTGTTTTTAATAACTGAGTAGTATTCCATAGTGTATATGTACCACAGTTTCTTTATCCATTCTTCCTCTGATGGACACTTAGGCTGTTTCCATGTTTTGGCTATTATAAATAAGGCTGCTATGAACATGGTTGAGCAAATTTTCTTGTGTGCTGGAGCATCTTCTGGGTATATTCCAAGGAGTGGAATAGCTGGGTCTTGAGGAAGTTTTATTCCCATTTTTCTGAGATAGCACCAGATAGATTTCCAAAGTGGCTGTACTAGTTTGCATTCCTACCAGCAATGAAGGAGTGTTCCTCTCTCCCCACATCCTCGCCAGCATGTGGTGTCGCTTGAATTTTTGATCTTAGCCATTCTGATGGGTGTAAGATGGAATCTCAGAGTTGTTTTGATTTGCATTTCCCTGATGATTAAGGAGGTTGAGCATTTCTTTAAGTGTTTCTCAGCCATTTGATATTCCTCTGTTGAGAATTCTCTGTTTAGTTCCAAGCCCCATTTCTCAATTGGGTTATTTGGCTTGGTGGTGTTTAAATTCTTGAGTTCTTTATATATTTTGGATATTAGACCTTTGTCAAATGTAGGGTTGGTGAAGATCTTTTCCCAGTCTGTAGGCTGTCACTTTGTTCTTTTGACAGTGTCTCTAGATGAGAGAAGCATGGGAGAATGGCAAAGTAGAAGGATCCAGAGGGTCTGAGAAACCTACAAGTAGAACATTATGATAGACAGATTTGGGCCCAGGGGTCCCGCTCAAACTAAGGCACCAGCCAAGGACAATACAGGCCGTAAAACTTTAAACCCCTACCCAGATCTAGCCAATGGTCAGAACATTCTCCACAGTAGAGTGGAGAGTGGGATATGACTTTCTCACATACTCTGGTGCCTCACCTTTGACCATGTCCCCTGGAGGGGGAGACCTGGTGGCACTCAGAGGAAGGACAGCAGGTCACCAAGAAGAGACTTGATACCCTATGAGCATATACAGGGGGAGGTAGTCCCCCTCAGGAACAGTCATAGGGGAGGGGAATAAGGGGAAAATGTGAGGGAGGGAAGAATGGGAGGATACAAGGGATGGGGTAACCATTGAGATGTAACAAGAATAAATTAATAAAAAAAAAGGAAAATAAAAAAAAGAAATTACAATTAATCCATATAATTCATAGGGGTCAAAGAATGAGGGGAAAACAGTAGGATTTTCTCAATTGACACAGTGAAAATTCAGTGGAAATATCAACCATCTACTCATGATTAAAAATTCCACATTAAAGTGATCATTATAGAAAGTCTTTTATATTAACAAGCGATATCTATCAAAGAACCACTGTAAGTGCTGTGCTAGGCACAGTTTGTGATGTTCTCAAACAGACAATTTCCTTTCTCTATTATTCATAACCAGATATTGCTTCTGTTAAACTTAAGCTGTTCTGAAGGAAATTTTTTCCATAAGGTGGTTTATACATTTTATGTCTATATTTTAGGATTTTTCTGACCTCACTGGAACTCAGCACCTTCACTCATCAGCTAGTGCTAGAAGTCTCAGGGGCTTGAGAAAAGTTTGTATGTTTTATAAGTCAAATCCTATGCATGGTTCCTTCTCTCATCCCTTTAATTCTGCATATGTTTGAATCCCTTTTGAAATCTCCTTAGAGCTCTGGACAGTCTGGTTACTCATAATTACAGTCTTTATGAGGTCTCCAAGTAATTCCATGTCTAGGCAATGCTGTGTTTTCAGAATTATAAAGAAGGGAAATTTAATAAGGAAATTGTCTCGTCAAGTTTAAACTTGATCTAGAAGCTGCTTTTTATCTTTTCCTATGTTTGAATATTTCTGTAAACAATTCTGCTACCTTCCTGCTTAGGTCAAATCTAACTTCTTTGCTTCTTCTCATATTTTCTTGCATTTGTACTTGATAATGTTTGCCATAATTGGAATTTTGGCTATATATTTTCAGTATGATTATTTGTATACTTTATCTGGCTATGGGTGTGCTGTTTCCTCAGAGTCCTCTTCTGGTATAGTAGACATTATATGATGTACTGGTTAGTTTTACTACCAACTTTACAGAAGGAGAGTTGCCTAGAAAGAAGAGACCTTAACTGAACAATTGTCTAGATCAGACTGGCCATGGCCATTTCTGTGGAGTATTGTCTTTAGTGGTTGATGTGAGAAGGCTGAGGATATTGCGGGAGGCACCATCCCTACTAAGGTTGGTCTGAGCTATAAAAAGAAGTTTGCTGAGGATGCCTGTAAAAAGGGCAGTAATTTCTCTCTCTCTCTCTCTCTCTCTCTCTCTCTCTCTCTCTCTCTCTCCTCTCTCCTCTCTCCTCTCTCCTCTCTCCTCTCCCGCCGTGTGTGTGTGTGTGTGTGTGTGTGTGTGTGTGTGTGTGTGTGTGTGTGTGTGTGTGTCTATTCTTGTCTGTGGAGGCCAGAGACCAACATCAGATATCTTACGATCTTACCAATAACTCTCCACCTTGTTTTTGATTCAGGATTTCTCATCGATCCTGAACTTCACTGATTGACTACACACTGGCCAGAAAACCCCAGAGATTCTTCTGTCTCTATTTCCCCAGCATTGGAATTATTGGTACCACTGTTCCTGGAGTGTGAGTGTGTGTGTGTGTGTGTGTGTGTGTGTGTGTGTGTGTGTGTGTGTGTGTCTAAGGGATCAACTCAGTTCCTCATGCTTGCATGACAAGCATTTTAACAACTGAGACATCGCCATAGTTTAGGTATCTATTTTTATTTCCTTTAAGCAAGAAAATATAGTCTAAACAGTTGTAGTGTCTACATCTGGCTAAGCCAAATCCATGACACAGTGTTATCAACCTGGGCTCTTATTTCATGTTCTTTTTTCAACATATATGGATAGAATAAATATCTTCAGGACTCTAGCAGTTCATTCCTGTTTCCTAATATGCCGGTTGAGGTTGAATCAGGGATGCCATGAGAGCCTGCCCTGGGAATGAAAGGAGTTTACAGATGTGAAGTTTCTGGAATGGTATTTGCTTTTACCCTGCTTTCTCTTCTTCTCTGCCTGGCATTACCAAGCATGGTGTGAGACTCATCAAATATGCTCATTTTGGATTACCTCTGACCCTGGTATGAGGCCTTCATGTATAAACAACACAGTGTTCTTGAAGAAAATGTGCATAAAATTATCAGTTAAAGGACTAGCAGTGGCTCCTTCCCTGCTGTGGACATGAGCCTGAATCTATCTTTAGCAGGACCATATGCTGAGATTCTCACAGGCTCTCAGCAGCCCTTTCAAAGTCCCAGATGCTCAAGGAACATTCAGGCACTGAGTTGCTTTTTCTTTCTTGATGGTGGTGAAATAAATATGTTTTGGTAAGATAATTCTGGGAGGGAGTCAGCAGGATGGCTTTACCATCCGGTCTTTGATGTTCACTCTGAGAGCTGTTTCTCCTTCAGTAAAACCATAAATGTGCAGGAAGCACTTTGAGGACTCAGTACCACAATTTGTGATTGTGTGTGTGTGTGTGTGTGTGTGTGTGTGTGTGTGTGTGTGTGTGTGTGTGTGTACTTTAAAAACAATGCAGTTTTAAAATCTAATACTAATGAGTGGTAATACCAATGACTTATGGTAATATATGACAAAGAAATATTTTATACTAGCTTCACTGTTACTATTTTAAAATACCATGACTAAAAGCAGTGGAATGAAGGGGAGAGTTTACTACAACTCCATATCACATTCTATCCTTGAGGGAAGTCAAGGCAGGGAATCAAGGCAGGGATCTGAAAGCAGGCTTGCTTCCTACTCCATATGGCATTACTCCGAACCCATGAATTAACTTCACTGGTTAAGAAGCAGGACAGTAAGCATGGAGAATGCTGAATGGTTGCTGGGTAGCATGCTGGCTTATATTTAGTTTGCTTTCTTGCACAGTTCATGACAACCTGCCTAGAATATGGTGCTGCCCTCAGTGAACGAGACCCTCTTGCATCTCAGAATAATGAAGACACTTCAACAACAACCAATGTGGTCAAGACAATCCCTCAATTGAAATGTTCTTCCTAGGAAATTATAGGTTCTATATACTTGAGTTAAAACCAACCTGGACACTATGAGTTAAATCTTTTAAAAAATCTATAAAAAGAGGTTGGAGGTCAAACTCAATGGTCTTTAATGATCTCCTAAACCATAGACTCATGAGGTCCCAACCATTTTAACTTTATTAACAAGTACCATAACTATAAACAGTAACCCAAACTGTCAGTTGTCCACCACTTTATACTATGTGCCAGGTGCTACTTTATTAATGGGTTTTATGTAGGTTAATCTTTAGTCTTCTCCGACAGAAATTCATTGGATTATTATCTTATTTTCTAAAAAAAGAAACAAGTGCTGGCATATGCTAAGTGTTTAAGACATGGAATCACTAACAGCAGAAACAAAATTTGGGTTGACATAGCCACAGTTCAGTATCTTCCTCGGTATAAGAAGACAAAGTCATTTTGTCAAAATTAATTCCATTCTCTTTCTTCCTTCCTGCTTCTGTGTTTTTATTTTCCTAAAGAAAACAAGATGAATTCCAAGCCAACTTCTCAGACATGTTTTCACTCGCAACCTGATACTTCTCAGTTTGGTTCCACAGCAATATCTCAGAATAGGCATCCTTGATGGTACACAGGATCACTCAGTAATTCAATAATTTGTGAGCATCGAGTCTCCTGATTATTAAGATAGGATGGGAGGGATGAATAAGACATACTGGTGATTGGTCAAATTGTTATAATCTGTGAGTGTGGTATATGTGCACACTTGTGTGATTGTACAAGTGTCCCATGTTTGTGAGTATACAATAATATACAGAGTATGAAGAAGAATGTCAAACATCTTCCTCTATGGTCTGCTACGGTCTCTCTCTCTCTCTCTCTCTCTCTCTCTCTCTCTCTCTCTCTCTCTCTCTGTGTATGTGTGTGTGTGCGTGTGTGTGTGTGTGTGTGTGTATCAAACAAAAGGGCATTATTGGTACTTTTGCAATTTAAAATGTTTCTGACCTCCCAGACTCTATGATGTCCTATGAGGCAATGGGTCTTAGAACTTCCTTTTAGGGCTCTCCTATAATTTAACTACATAAACACCTAAGAGGTCTGCTTAGAATAAAATTATCATGCTCAAATTACATTATCATTCCTTTCATAGGCACATTCATATCTCCCAAATCAGTTTTAGGTGATAACTTTATCAAGAAGCATGATGTACATCTATTGTGTATTGGGTAACATGTAAGGTTATATTGTTAAGAAGGTTGAAAATGAAGCTAGGAAAGTCTTCATAATAGCATAGAGTATTCTACAAGTCTACACATGTTTCTGATATTTTAGCAAAGAAAATATAAAGGGGGTGACAAGGGTCGTGCTATCAACAAATTGTGAAGAACTGTGTAAGCTTCGATGGTAGACTAGTGGAGAAAGTTCTTGAGACTCTGGTGGTTAAATCTCACAGAAAGACCGTGAAAGAGGCCTATTTGCCTCCTCATCATGAATCTAGAGGTCCTCCTTTCAGAATTCTGTGCACGCTTTCACATTGGTCTGCTCAGGTATGTAATGATTGACCTAAATCCTCAGCTTTCAGATATAGGAAACTTTTGCTCTGGTTTCTAGCTCACCCATTTTGATTATATTACACTTGGGACTTAGTGACATGGAAGTGTCAAGGGAAAGTTCTGTGACCTAGGGTGAATATACATAGCTCAGCTGGGGCTGGTGATGAAATTACTTTTGAATTGTAAATGTCATCTTTTGGTTGAGGATCCAGAAGTCCAGAACCTAATCCCTTCGTTTCAGCTTCCTCACAGCACAACTCATTCTCAATTGCAGTCCTGAGCCTCAGTCTGGATTTTACACCTTTGTTTGAAATGGGAAAGGAGAGAGGAGTAAGAAAAATAATGTGATAAAGGGAATACTTGTTTTCAGAGGTGTATCCGCTGGTGAGCCCACCATGGCACACTGTGGGCCTGAGTGATAGGGAAAGATAAATGGAAGATGAGATGGGGCGGGGTAATGATGACTGTGTGCTGTGTATGTATATGTAATAGTCCCAGGACAACTTTGAACTAATGAAAAAGAATAAGGTAATGTCATCATTATTTTAGATAGGCTCTTGATATTTAATGGGTTTCTTAATTACTCTTTTAGAATAATGCGCTATGTGCTATATTAATTGAGTGTTTGGTGCTAATTACGTGATTTTTGTTTATTTAAAGACTTACAAATAGCCCTATTATTGCTTTATGTGATTAAATAATGCCAAGGATTTGTCTCCTTCAATTGCTTCTATTTTTCTATCTTGCTCCTTCCATCCTTTTTTCTTTTCTCCATTTTCGTGACTTGAGAGGGGATAAGAATTAGTGTTCTGAGATACTGCACCCAAAACTTGATCATGACACAACTGTGAAGGCAATAAAAAAGGCCAAGTGATTTAGGGCTTCCAATCTAAGTGTCTAAACACTCCAAGTTAGTCCTTTAAATTGTACAGCTTTTCCTTTATTATGTAGTAAAGCCTGGAAGGAATGAAGCTAGACAGTATGGGACTATAAGCCTTCCATAGGGAGAGGTGGGAGACATCACAAAAGAAGTGCTTTCTCAATAGAGACAGAGTGGCAGGAAAACCACCAGATGGTAGAGGTAACTGAAGCATGGAGGTCCTGACTGTAGAAAGTCACTGACCAAACAGTTCCTCTTTATTCCACCTTTACTGGGAATGATTTCTTTCAAGGTTAGCTCCATCACTCCTAGACTGCATACCACTACAGTATTTACCTTTGGCTTTTGTATCACTTCTCTGCATTTAATTTTCATAATGCCATCGTGTAATTTGAAGTGGAATACTAATTAATCCCTTCCATTTTCAGAACAAGATATGGTTATATTATTTTCCCCAGAACAGAATTCTGTATAAATGAAAATAATTATATGGTTGAGGTCACCACAACACGGGGAACTATATATATTAAAGAGTTGCAGAATTAGGAAAATTGAGAACCACTGTTGCACTGGAATTTGAAGCCATGCTATACTACAGAGCTGTATGAGACCTGTCTGGAAAACAAAAACAAAAATGACCAATGAAAAAACATATTTAAGTTTATCTGTTTTTAAATGGACACATTAAAACCAGACCTTGACTTCTGTGTATGTGTATGTGTGTGTGTGTGTGTGTGTGTGTGTGTGCACGCACACACACACACACACACACATACACCTTCTATACTTTTTTATTATGTGTCTTTTTAAACATATAATTTATATTATTACACATGAACAAAATAAACTATATACAGCAGGAAGAACCATGAGACAATTAGGAGTTATATAAATGTTACATTCATAGTGATTTGATTATTTCTATTTGTCAAATTTGAAGAAAGCTTCTTTCCTAACTTGTCGGGTGTAAATTTCTGAATGAAAATCAATATCTATCATATCTCATCTCTATTAACTTAAAACATATATCTTGATATAAAAACATATTAACCCCTAACGAAATAAGCTTAATCATAACACTAAACTATCTCATCTTCAGTCTCATCAGAGATTTGGGAAGAAATAAAACTCAAATATCTGAGTGAACCTGAAGTGCAGGTTAGCAGCTTCCAAAATGAAAAAATGACTAAGGCAATTTACTGCCTGAACAGTCACCCAACACTCTGTATAAAGTTGGAACATTATTGTCAGCCTTCTAGCCCAATATCTCTGACAGACATATTTTCAAGGCAGGAACTATTGAGGACTTGCTTACCCTGCCTTGGCCATTGGCCATCTACTTTACCTGAATCTAAGCTTGCCATTTTTAGGCAAAATTCTATCTGTGGCAGAAACAAGGATATTTTGGCCAGTGGCTTGTTTGCCACATTTGAAACCAATTCTATAAAGGGGTTCCTTGATGTTTATCATCTTCTTTGAGGAAGGCTGGGTGTTGCCAGGAGTTAACTTGTCTTGTTGTCAAAGAATTTTTAGAGTAAGAAAAACATCTTTAAATGCCAATATCTGTAGGTCTCTGAGGCCTTTGAAGACCTTATTTAACTATATTATTTTATGTATCTATAGAATCATATCTCTCTGTTAGACCTAGGATATATATTCTTATGATAAAAGTAGACTAGTTTTTACATGACCATGATTTACATAATTATAAAAAATTCTATACCAATGAATTAAAAATAACCTTATTTGTTAGTAACAATTAAGGCCTTAAGTTGAGGAATAGATTCAATAATCTATCTTTTGTTCTGTCCTTCCTCTATTTCAATAATCTACCTTTTGTTCTGTCCTATCCCCCTTTCTTTATTTTCAGTTCCTATCTCTTTACCTCTGAACGAAAGATAAGGGAAAAGAGAGACATCTCTGAATCCAACCTAGTTCTCTCTCTGTTTAAGACCAATAATAACTAGTAACCAACTCCAAATGAAAATAAGCATTTGTAGACCAATAGAGAAAACAGAAGCCTAACCACACCCCTTAGATCTTCTATAATTTTTAAAGTAATGGAATGTTTTGAAATACCGAGTTATAACACAAGTGTTTAACTCAAAGGAAAAATTTTTTTAAATCCTCATATAGGAGCATGATGGGCAGAAACTCTCAGCGTTTTCTAATCAGTGTAAATCACACTGAAGGGCAAACATTTAGACAAGACAGAAAGAAGAGTCAGAAAATTATTTCTCCCTACTGTGAACATTTGGAAATGATGACCCTGTTCCATGTAATCAGAAAATACCTGAGAGTTTTGTGCTTGGGAAGAACATTTTGACATTTGAATGTGTCTTTAATCAACCATATTGGACTGTAAATTAAAAACACAATATTCCTATTTAAGTGAACGCTTCCGTGTGAGTACAAAGTCATGTAACCACTACCTAATCAAGACCAAAGGCACTTCTGCCTCCTTAATCATTCCTTTTGTGTCTCTCTTCAGTCTTGGGAGATAACATGGGCTCCCCCCCCCTAATCTTTCATACATGTAGAATCTACATTGTAGAATTACTCTGGTGTCTTGTACTCAACTTGGTAGATTAGAGCTTTGTTTCTGCAGTGGCTTTAAATCAGTCTTTCATTGTATTCTCTTGCTGAGTCATTTCCCCCTAAATGTATGTGGCATGATTGTTTATTCACCCATTAAATGAATTTAGTTTTCATTTAGTTTTTTGTCTACTATGCGTAGTATATTCATTTGTATATAATTCCTTGATTGAATATATGATGTAATTTTCCTTGAGGGCATCTGCTAATTATTCCCTCTGCTTTTGCTTGAATTTATTTGAGGGTTAACTACGTAGAGACTCAATACATTTCTTGGATCCATCTATTTAGAACAAGAATATTTTTACTAATTTTATTTTTTAAATTTATTTATTTTTATGTTCATTGTTGTTTTGCCTGTATTTATGTCTGTGTGAGGGGGCCAGATCTTGGAATTACAATCAGTTGTGAGCTACCATGTATGTACCCGGATTTGAACCCAGGTCCTCTGAGAGAGTAGTCAGAGGTCTTAACTGCTCAGCCATTTCTCCATCCTCCTCTTTAATTTTTCAATAGAATATCCTATTATCAAGATATACATATTAAAAGCACTAATCTTTATTCTATATCATCATATACTTGAATGCAGCAAATATCAAAGTATGTGATGTATTCATCACAAATGTTGCCTTTTCTTTATTTGGGGACTTCTCAGTTTTTCCCATTTTCATTCCCTCCCTGCCTTTCCCTCTTTTTCCTCCTTCCACTACTCTGCAATTCCCTTTGTTGAGACAATGTCTGACAGAGGGAGAGAGAGAGAGAGAGAGAGAGAGAGAGAGAGAGAGAGAGAGAGAGAGAGAGAGAGAGAGAGATGTGTGTGTGTGCGTGTGCGTGTGCGTGTGCGTGTGTGTGTGTGTGCGCGCGCGCGCGCGCGTGCACCCGCATTGCAAGCTGGGATTGGACTCGTTCTTGGGATCTCAACCTCATTCTAATCATTGCTTAAAATTTCCTCCAAAGCTTAGAAGGTTATCTTTATAATACAATATGATTACTAATTTATTCCTATGGTATATATCTTATGTGTTAAGAAATTTTTTACTTTCTCCAATATCATCCTATTTATCATTTTTTAATATTAAAGTATGGGCTGTGTATATTAGAATAGTCTATTTTCTAGTCCAAAAGTATTAAGTAATAATTAAGAACAATGTCCTGTTAGTAGTGTCCCATTAATTCTGGTACAATTTCATTAGTCAGTCAAGAGATTCACATTCTTTCATTATTTTTATTTGATGATGGTGTGTCTTATAGAAGGTTGTATCATTTTAAGACTTGTGTGATGTTTCATGTCACTTCACATGCTTACTGTTACTTCTAAATTTAATAATTTTATAATTAAACAATTTACTTCATTTATTTCCATCGTTTAATGCTTATAGAGAATAGTATTCATTTGTTTTTTCTTTTCGGCTTGATGATCATTAACTACAAGCATTTTCAAGCTCTGGGTTAGCACACCAGACATCTGTAGTTTGTGTCCTCTTTGTCTTTGGGAAATTTTCTATACAATATCTCTTAATATTACTTTTTCCTAAGTCTGCATTATTCTGTACTGAAAAACACCTCACCTATCTCATTTCTTGATACTGATTATCCCTTTCTAGTCTTTACTTTTAGACCATCCACAATGTTACATTGAAATTGCCTTTCATGTAGCCAGCCCATTGTGTCTTGCTTTTATGTCCTGCTTGTCAGTATATTTAGTATGGCGGTATATATTTTAATTGCTATGTTTAGAATATCTCACAGAACTGATATTATTTGATTTATAATGACAGCCATGCTTTTTACTTTCTGTTTATTTCATCTTATCTTTTTCCTAATAAAACAACTATCTTTTTAAAGATTATACTATATCTCTATTGTTGCTTTTTTGTTACAACATTTTATTTCTTTGTACTGGTTTCTGTAAGTTTAAGTAAATTTCTCTTCACTTTAAATTTTACTTTCAAATGATATTGTGCAAGTTTTCTGCTAATGGACTCTAAAACTTGCATCTGATTTTTCTGCTATTGTCTGAGGTTTAGATTCTCCCTATGTTGTAAAGTCTACAATGGAAGATTTCAATTAGTGCCTTTTAAATGTCAATGATCTTTTAAAAATTTAAATTTAGAAATACAACTTTGTGTGTTTGTTTTTTGAATCAGATTCACAACTCTACTGACCTCCCAATTCATGGCAAGGTTCATGCTTCAGCCTCCTGAATGCTATGCTATGCTATTAGCAGAAATATGTCTTTATATTTGTGTATCACATTTTCCCATCTAATAGAATTTTCCATTGATTGGAGGAAATTTATTTTAAGAAGTGCATTGGGAATATGATATTGTTTGGGCTATCTCATTAGTTTCTCTTCATTTTGGAGAAATATCTTGACTTTATTTAGCACTGAAGTTAGGTTACTTAATACATTTCATCCTTTTTCAAATACTTCTACTGATCTCTTCCTCACCAGCTTTTAATCATTCTATCATTCTCTCTGATTCTCTATACATAGATTGATTGTTTTTTCCTGCCCTAGAGTGACTGCAGTGTGGCTTCTGTGTCACATGTGCAATAGAAGATGGCAGAGAGAAGAGAGGTGATGTCTGCACTCTTCTTCTGACCTATGAACATCTGAATGATTAGTAGCCTAACATACTCTGTAAAAAGCAAGGCTGAGATGACCACCAGTCCAGCCCCAGAGATGCTAGAAAAGTAGCCATCCTGAGATGAACACCAGTCTGGTACCATGCATGCCTTGGGTTGTAGACCAATGCCCAAGATGGCCCTTGCCTGGTGACATAATGCACAAGTTGGACGTAGGACACATGACCCCTGCTACTCAGAAACCCCAGGTGCCACTATGAGGAGCAAGTAAATAGTGAAGAAATGGAATAGAAAGAGAAACAGAGGGGTATGGGTATAATGAAGGGAGAGATAGAACTGGAGATTGGATGCTAGTGAGGAACAGCCTGATGTGAAGAGCCAGTTATGCCATCCAGGACCATGATGGCATTATGGCCTATGTTGCCATGAGGGGACGTGTCTGGAGTTGTGACCCTGCAGCAGCAGGAATCTATTACCACCAAAGGCCAGGCAGATGCCCCTGGTCTGGGCTGATGCTGGAGGACAAGTTGATGTCTGAGGGCTGTGCAGAACTGGCCTCACCTATCACCTGGGCATTTTGAGAGAGCTGCCTCTGGAGATGGAAGAGCAGGAGAGCTGACCCCACCTTTAGCTAGCTACAGTACTAGGGAGAATGGGTCCCTACACGCTGTCTGAGGATAGGAACATGGAAGAGCTGGTCCTACCACTTCTCTCCTGTTATGTGGCATGGATGAGAGAGAGATGCCCTCCCTGCCCTTGCCCCTCACCACAAATGGCACAAGGAAGATATGGCCCTGGGTTCATGAGAGAAGGAAAACTGGCCTTGCCCCTCACTTGAGAACTGCAGCACTTGGGAGAAGAGGGCCAGTACTTCACCTGAGCAGCACAATAGAGCTTTCCCTGGTGGCAGGAGCATAGGCAAGCTGGCCCCCAAGGGCATAAGCATGGAAGAGCTGTCCCTGCCCCTTGTCTGCCATGTGGTGACACCTACAGTAGGAAGTAGAGTTGGGGTCCAGGTCATCAGAGCAGGAGAGCTGTCCCTACCCTTCACCTCCTGCAACCCTCCGGAGACTACCATGTGTAGGCAGCACAGTAGAGATGACCCTTGATGTGGGGGTGATGAGTGAGCCATCCCCTAGGGCATGAAAGTGGTAGAGCTGGAGAGCTAACCAGCTCAGATACCTCTCAGGCCCAGGTGCAGAGCTTTGAGTTAGCCCACCTCAACATATACCCCATTGATGAACTGCTGGAGTACATGAAGAGGGTTATTTGTAGATCCAAAACTATAGGATCTCCATGAGAGTAGGCAACTGTGTATCTGAGAAGAGTCCCAATGAGGCTCCAATTTTGATAGAGTAGCAGAAGCCAGAAACCTTGTGCCAGACCAAGGAGCCATTGCAATGAACATTTACAAACAAGTGTTGAAAAAAGGGTATGCTGTGGGACATATTGTGACTTACTACAGCTTCCATAATGAGATTATTTTTCCTCTCTGGTTAGGGGAGAGGTTGTAAGGGTGGACAGCAGGTATGAGGGGAAGGCAAGATGAGTGGGACTGGGGTGCATGATGTGAAATTCACTAAGAACCAATAAATTTTTAAAAAGAAAAAAGAAATAGCTA
Organism: Acomys minous; assembly: GCF_964271855.1. Lineage (NCBI taxonomy): Eukaryota > Metazoa > Chordata > Mammalia > Rodentia > Muridae > Acomys > Acomys minous. Next base: position 91,506,490 of record NC_140489.1, on the reverse strand, counting down.
ATGTTTAGGGTTTTGTTCTATGTAGGGATTTTTTTTTTGGTAATTAAAATATGATTTGTGAATGTCTGTATGCTTCTTCTGTTTATTTCATTGAATTTCTTGAATGCATAGTCTTATAATTCTTGTCTAATATTGATGATTTTTGACTACATTTTGAAGTACCTTTCTGTCCTCTTGTTGGATATTTTCACAAGTCTTCTAGAAGCTATTCCTACTTTTCTCTTGTGGTCTTTAGAGTGCTTCATTTTCACCAATTAGTCGTTATTTTTTGGTCTTTTGTTTTGTTTTGTTTTTAAATATTTAATGCCACAAATTCTATTCTTTGATGTCTAAAAAAATTTCAATGTCTATATTTTTTCCTTATGAAGCTTCATTGAGACTCTTTCGTTGTGGCCAAGCTTTCATTTTACAGTGTTACTTGATGCCAGTCGCCAGGATTGTGATCTACAACACATGCTAATTGCAAATCATGTAGCATCTTATTTTCAGATAAAATTTTAAAATATCATGAACACTTTTTTGAAAACGCATGTAGCACCCTCTTGTGCTTGAACCACTCTTTTGCTTCCTCTTTAAAACTTTCAATAACGTTTTGGTTACAAGAAAAGAATCCCATGATCTGTTGTGATGACCGTTTATCTGATTTTCTGTGACATAAGACATTGCTATGTAATTTAGAATAGCATTACACTCACTATGTAGTACAGCTTTACCTTGAATGGCACAAATTTCCCAGTCTCAGTCAAGTTAGCTTTCGTATTTGGTTGCATCTAATCAAATCATTATGTTGACCGCAATATAATCATGCTAATTAGGATTAGATTAAATATCATTGCTAAATATTATTACTAAGTATAATTTGTAGACATATGTTTTAACTATTTTAAAAACTTATTTGTTAATTTTCTTTTTGTTTTTTAATATTATATTTATTTCTAATTTTATACATATATATATATTTGAATGTGGGTATATACATACAAATGTGGGGCTTATGGAGTCCAGAAGAGGGCATCAGGTCCTCTGTTGCTATAGTTATGAGTGGATATAAACCACCAGAGGTAGATTCTTGGAACTATAAAGTGGGAACTCATGGAAAAGCAGAAAGTGTCCCTCATCGCCATCCCTTTTTCCTGTAGGTGTTGTATCGTATTCTTATTTAAACTATCTCATGTGATATTAACAACACTTTGTAAGAAACAATATTCCATCCTGTGTTTCATAATTCTACTTTTTATAATTTTAGAGCCTAGGATTTAGAAGCCCTTAGGTTTGTAAAAATGTTTATTAATTTAATATTTTAATATCTTTGCAGCATTCTATTTTAAAAGTTGCCTCATTATTGCATTGACTGCATTGTGGATGTAAAGCACAGTTATAAAAATGTTAATCATTTATCACTTGTTAAGATTATTATTTTACAAGTTATTGAGAAGCAATTCAATTTTCTGTAGTGTATCACATGGCATATGGTAAACATTCATTGAGTATTTTATGTTATTTTGCAAATTATGTTAGTTAATACAAAAGTTACAAATTCTTAGAAAGAGTTTTTGATGATCAGGTCAACTAACATGATATCAATTGAATTATTTTGCAAAACAGAATTCATACAAGAAAATAGACAATCAGGAATTATAGCTAAATTGTTTATCATAGAAGGACTTCGGGAAAGAAACAGTATTTTCCAATCCACAGGTTCTCCTTGACTACAGCACATGGTATTTAGAATTGGTTTTTTTTTTTTTTTTTTTTTTTTTTTTTTTTTTTTTTTTTTTTTTTTGCCTCTTTTCACATCATAGATACAATACACTCTGGTATAATGATTCAAACACATTAAAAGTTGTTCTAAATTTGAATGACATGAGATGATGTTTCTGATGTAGGAATGAGGAAAAGGAAGCAAACAGGGCACTGGGAAGTTGTGGTTTTATTAGCATCATTGTGAGCCAGCTTCAGTCCCTGAGCAGGGCAGGTATTTAATTAGATTTTCTTTTCTTTTTTTTCCTCACACAGAATCATGGATGATGATCTTCTGAGACCTACTCCTCCCCATCAACAGGAGATCACAGGTACTGATCTTTCAAAGTTGCCAAACAGATTTCCTTTTGGATGGTACTATAACCACACCTTCTGTATCCCTGCATGTGCAGCAGCTCACTTTTATACAGGGTTCTTCATGAGAAGAACATTCTTCGGTTATCTAACTACCCATGAATCCCCTCAAATGGTGTTTCAGATTAAGGTTTATTGAGCTGATATACAGATACCAGAACAACTTGGGAGGGAATGCTCTGTACTTTTATTCTTTATGTATTTTGAGGTCACATCTAGAAATTATGATGATTCTTAGTCAGGAGAACTAGAAATGCAGCCAGATGAGCCTGAGGTCTGTCTTTGGTGCCAATGACACCTAAACTGCAAGAATGACATGCTGTCATCTCCTTGGTGCTTAGAAACTCGTGGTAATGAATCTAAAGAAACATGAGCTGTTATGATCAGAGGAAGCAAAGAGAGAAAGGGCTAGGGGAAAAATCCAGAGTCTTTTCCTAAAAATTGAGGGACAAGACAAAAAATAGAAGTAAAGTTAAGAGAACTCAAAATTCCAACTGAATTGTATGACTAGATCAGACTAGAAAAGGTTTGGGCTGTTGGCCAGGAGTCTCTGCTGAATAGGGAGATAATTCAGCATGGTTTGAAGTTGAAGTCTGTGACAATTTTTGAAATATTCGTTTTATCTCTTGCATTAAGGTAGGGTTTCAAAATAAATGGATTTTCAGAAATAGAATTTTATTGATGAGATGGTATTTCAGCTTCAGCTCTGTCTTCAGAGAAATTTCACAGAGCTCATCAAGGTGTGATTTAGAATAAACTGCATTCACACTGAGAGCCATCTTGAGAATCTAACCACCTTGTGTGTCTCAGTTTTATTAAATTAAATAGAGGAGGCATGGAAGAGCTTTGAGTAATGCTTATATTTTAGTACATAAATGTAAGTTAGGTTGAGCCACAGGGACCAGGAATAAGATTCCAGATACAGTGATTGCCATGTGTCAGTTTCCACATAAGGGAGAAGATTTCAAGTGTTAGAGGAAGCACTACAGATTCTTTGGTTAGGCTGACTCTGCTCAGGATGAATGCTTTCCATCCTGGTAGACTCCCTTGTAAAAGAAAAGCAAACAACCACAACATGAAAACAACAAAGATGAGTGGGAAATCATGACAGTGTATTTAGACCAAGATTTACTCAGGATGTGCTCATGGTTAGGAGGGGACTGGTGGACATTGTTCACTGATGCCTGGTAAGAATGCCTTTAGAAAAAGAATGTAGTCTTAACCTCTGATCTTATTTGCTCCCCATTGGACCTGTGACTGCTAACCATTCTCTTGTCCCATCCTCATGTCTATCTTATCTTTATAATAAGAGTGTTGGGCATGTAGATTCTTGGAGTCCCATCCAACTTCAAAGCCTGAGGTTGCATTAAATTCAATAATGGAAGTTAGAACAAGTTAAGTGCATACTTAGACCTAGGTAGGAGATTTCTGAGTTGTGAAGTGGTAATTTAAATACATAAAAAGATGTTTTAGTCACTACTACTCTCACAGTAGTGAGGCCATAATATGTAAGTATCATATAGAAACCCACATTGGAATCTCAAATAAGTTTTATTTTTTTATTTAAATAATGTATTCAGATTACAACCCAATTGTCATCCCCTCACTTGTAACTTCCAGTTGGCCCCTCCCTCCCTCTTTCACCCTATTGCCCTCCCCTAGGCCTGTGACAGAAGGTGACCTCCTCCCCTACCATATCATCACAGCTTCTCAGGTCTCTTCCAGGTAGCCTGTTTCCTCTTCAAGTGTCACCAGGCCACCCTACCAAGGGCAAGTGGTCAAATAAGGAGCACCAGAGTTCATGTCAGAGTCAGTCCCTGCTCTCCTCACAATTAGTGAGTTAAGGAACTCTATTTGTATCACCAAAACAAATTCCATGCATAAATACTGTCCAATAATGTCCAAATTAAATATACTTAACCTGGTAAGACCTTTATATTTTTGGACATGCTTTTTTAAAACCTCTGGTTTTCTTTATTGGATATTGTGAAATAACCCATATGTTTGTTGATAATCATAAATGTTGAGGTGCCGCTGGTTAAACTAATATTGTTCCTTAGATCTCTATAATGGGACTATCCCTGTCCATGATATACTATAAGCTTGGATATAATCTTATATGATAATGTATAACATTCTTAAAATTCTGAAAATAGCATTTGTCTAAGATGATAGTGCAAGCAGATATGCTTTTATTTCCTCTGATGAATGGATGAATAGAGAGCTGTATCAAAGTTGTGGGAATACATGGCTTGGGCTGAGCCAAGATTGTTTCCCTGGGCCTATGCCTAAAATTTGTAGGCTCCATACAATTTAATCTTCTATAAGCCTGGACATTAAAGGCCTCAGCTTCCAATGTTTGTCCATTAACCTAAGCCTAGAATGTTTCTAGCCTCTGAGACTTACTGTTGAATAAGGTCACCCTTTCTGGTGGTTTCTGAACTCTGGCTGGCTGGTTCAAATCAGTTGTTCTGGCTCAAAAATCCTCTCCAAGCTGACTGATTCAAACTGGCTTCTATCAGTTTCTCACTGAATTGCTAGGATTAGAAAAACTGTTTCTGACCTCCACAAGCTAAACTACATTGACCGCAGAAACTTAACGGACTGCGCAAGCTCAGCTGAACTCAATTCCACTCTCCTCTCCTGCACTGGTCTTAAGTAGCCTCCCTTTTCTGTCTATTTTCATGAGAGTTGGACATATCCTATGTCTTACTCATTTTGTCAAGTCTTTGATTTTTCACTTTGCCCCTCAACTAGATGTTATTGTTTGGGATTAGAAATATGTGACATGGCTGTGTCTATATTCCAGTCAGAGGGATTAAAGGTGTATACTAAGGGCATGTCTGTATTCCAGCTGGATCACACCGACTTAAGTTTTTGGATGTGATCCTCTAATTGTTGATGGAATGATGGAGCACAAACCACCTTCTTCCATCTTGTTCCATTTCTCCTGCTACTGATACCTCTGTATTGAAAGGTTTACTTTTTGATTCAGTAAATTTTTGGATCTTATAGAATACTCATTTTTCTTAGTCCCCTCCAGTTTGGAATATTTCTGGGTAGGGTAAAATAAAGGCAAAATTAGTATAGACTATATTGGTCATGTCTGCTCTGTATGAGAAATAATCTCTGCTTCTCTATTGCTCTTCTTTGGTTGTCATACTTTGACATTTGAAGAGACATTCCACAGTCACATGTTATGTGTAATGAAGCATTTATTATTTTGCCTGAACCCACAAAATCTCACATATTTTAGATAATCAAATACAGCTTATCAAAGGGAGGAGCCAAGAATTTCACCAGCCTCTCCACCTCTATGTTGAAACAGTACCTGTGGGCCCTCACAGATTCTTTTAAAGCTCATAGACTTTAATAAAAAATTGCCACTCCCATTGCACAGCATGGCAAATCATTGATTTTTTTTAGTGTTATTGTAAAACATGAAACTTTATACTTCTGACTTTAGCATCAGATGTGTGCACTGCATCTGATTATAAGCACAAAATAACAGTGTTTAGTTCCTTTGAGCAGCCAGGTTGATAATGGTGGGGATTCCTTTAATTTATTAATTTGTGTCCATGTATTTATATTTGCACAGCCATGTTTCAATGTATGGATATGCAGATATATGCTCATCTTGGTATGTGCATACTCATGTGGCCATTAGAATTGAACATTTAGGTCCCTTCTTTGATCACTCTCCTCTTTATATATTGGTACAGCGTCTTCACTTGAATCCCAAACTTTATAGCTCAGTAAAGCTACCTGGCCATTTAGGCTCCAGGAAATCTCTGTCTTTGTGGCCAAAAAATTGGGATTACAGATAAGCCATGCCTGGCTACCTGACATTTATATTTTCATATCCCCAACCTCATCTTTTCTTTCATTTAGTATATGCTGAAGACACACCTGACCCATTTCATATCTTGCAATTGTTTAAGAAATCTTTAAGACAATTTTACGTATAAGAAATAAACTTCGTCTTTAGACCATTTCATAAGCAGGGTATTTCTACTCACCTGAGCATTGTCAGCTGGCTGCAGGGCTCTGTGTCAGAAACAGTTCCCTATGTCATCTATAACATTGTGAGACGTGGGACTGCTATAGTGTAATTGTACTTCAATTTTGTACTGAGTTGGTTAGGCTTTCAGACATGATTTAAAATTTAAGTTAAGAAGAGAGAACATGGATATGATATAAAGTATCTGGAGTGACAATGTAACTGACTGATGAGCGTTTGGTGATGTGGAAGGACTGAGCTGGGAGCTTTGGGTTTGAAAATGAGGACTGCTTTGCTTCTGAATGATAGTGAGCCTCAATGGAGCCAATAGCAAACTATAACAATATTGATGGTGTGTTCCCCAAGACAGTCCACCCCCCAAAATTCTACCTACTTTTCTGGCCATTGGTTCCCTTACATCCTGTCCCTTTGCTCCATTTATATTCTATCTGTAACATTCTTTGTTAAAAAGACTTTTAATTTTGGGAGTATCAGGTCTCCATCCTCCATCTTTTATAACCAGAAGGCCATGGTATCTAAGAGCACCTGTCTCCCAACTAACATTACTCTTGAGATTGTACAGCAACAGGCTGCTTCAGAAGCATGAAAGCCCAGTTTCCTTGACCTCATTTGCACAAATTCCAAAGGTATAACTATTTACATTCAGATGGCTTCTTGGTCCTTCATGAGAGACATTGACCTTAATCTGTGTGTACCCTTTTGGACTTCTTTCAATTCCTGCATTCCTCTTCCAGCATCTTAACTAGCTTCTTAGGATGTGGCTTCTTAAGAATCATCTATAAATCATCTTATCAGGATTAGGTTCTTTTGAACCCTTGCAGACTCACTGAAGGGCAAACAATCATCAACCAACATGGGATCCTCATCTCTAATGACTTCTCCTTGTGCTTGAAACAATGCTCTTGAACTCCTAGGATGAGGCTCCCATGGTGTCCTATTTACATATCGGTGTGACTCTCAATGCTAGGCCTCTCACATTGCCATCCAGAATCAAGTGAAAAGGAGTTACACTTTCACTTTGTATACTTGGAACAGCAGCATATTGTGGTGGGAAAGGGTTACATTTCGTTCCAAGGAAAGAAGTAGAACCAGAAAGGATCCATGACCTGCCTGTATCTGGCTGTATATACAAAGAACTAGGTTGAAACATCAGAACCTATTCTTTTCTCATTCATATCTAAAGTCCTGATTGCTGCAGACATCTCCTTAAGGTGCACTTTAATTTTCTGGCATTCTTTATGCCCTCATATCTTTTGCTGAGTCCTCAATATCATCTTTAACCCCTGAGACACATCTTTAATGTGTCAATCAAAATGTTACCAGTTAGGTCTTAATTACGTTTCTAATGGAGAGCTTTGTAATATTTTAAACCTTGCAATTTAGTAGAAATTAAAGGTGATATGACAAAAAACAAGACACTTACTAAAGTTCTTCTAAAGTGACCATGTTTGTGTAACAAAAAGATCATGGAAGCTAGCTGGGCATGGTGGTATATACCTGTACACCCAGCATTCTGGAGGAGGAGACAAGAGAATCAGACATTCAAGACCATCTTTACACAGTCTCAGGACAGTCTGAACTACAAGAGATCTTATACCTCAAACTAAAAGAAAACACAAGTAATAAGCCAACCAACAAACCAACAAACCAGCCAACCAACCAAAACAAAACAAAACAAAAAAACTACACAAAGAGAGAGAGAGAGAGAGAGAGAGAGAGAGAGAGAGAGAGAGAGAGAGAAACATACACACAGAAAAATCACCATGAAACCCATCTTTTTAAAAGGCCATTTTTATTATAATTTATGAGATACAGTCTTTATAATTTGTTTACTCTACAAATAACTTGGCTACTTAAAACTGATATTTTAAGCATGTAATACCTTTAGGAAGCCAAATGTAAAATTAAATAAATATTTGTAAAGGAAGAAGTAGGAGGAAGTCAATTAAGCTTCAGAGAAAGCTTCCTTTTAACCAGAGTTTCACAGCAAGGGTATAATAGTCACTGATAAGGTCCCCTTAAGGGAGGAACCTGCAGCTTTCTCAGTCAGGAAGAGAAGTCTGTACTACCTGGAAAGTGAGCATCTAATGTTAATTAGCACTTTTCTTCTAACTGACAGCTGGTTGAGTTCTGACTCCCTAGTGGTGGTGAGAAAAAAACAGCTTTAGGTCCTTGGCTCTACCCAGATGTGTGTGAATCCCTGGGATGCTTAGGGAAATGCAGAATTTTCAGTCCCACCTATCAGTTTTTAGGGAGGTGTCTGCACCTGTAATATGCTTGGAGTTTAGTTTGTGTCCCCTCCATTTAGAAATAAAAATAGGGAGATATTACTTTAGGAGCCTAGTATGTCTGACAAAGGAAATCTGTTGTTTATTTTGTTATATTTTCCCTTGATATCACATGACAGAAATATATAGTAAAATATAATACTTTGGACATGGAGTAAAACATCAAGATAAGAAGACTTTATTCCTTTACCCCCAAGGAGGAATTTAATAAATGAAGATGCACAGCAAAAAACAGAGTGAGACATATAATCAGCATCAGCAGTTGTTCTGTTAAAATGAACTAGTGAAGAAGGTTCAGATTATTTTGTATGCTATATCTTCAATAAAGTAACTGAAGATCAGTGAGTAAACATAATGGGGACATTGCCCACACACATAGATTTTGAATAGTTCAGTTGTCCCAGTCTTATTGAAATAAAGTAGTGATTTTCTCTGACCTCAGTGTGGGGCTGGAGGGTGGAGTCAAGAGGAAAATTGTAATTTGCTGGTCTCTGGCTTCACTTCAGGTTCCAGGTGAGATCCTGACTCAAGAGAATAAAGCAGAGAGTATTAGAGAAGGAAGCCCAGTGTTCTCTGGCATTCATATATTCATCTCCACCAACTTAGACACACACACATGAATATAACACACACATACACATCACACATCCACACAAATACATATGTACACACAACTAATTAATTAATTGATGACACAAAGTACAAGCCCTTGAATAACTATGATTTCCAGAAATACTTCAAGATCAAGTATAGATTTGGTTACATGATGATGCAATACAAAATAAATCAAAAACTCCTCCCCAAAGGGACAAGCCACAAGCAAAACTACACAGGAAATAGATAACTACACCACCACAAAACACAACCACACAAATAACTATTAAGAAAGCTCAAACCACACATTGATCCCCACACATTAATCGTTGGAGACTTCAACACCCCACTTTCACTGAAGGATAGGTCATTGAAACAGAAACTAAGACAAGATATAATATCATTAACCAACACAATGAATCAAATGGATCTAACTGATATTTATAGAACTTTTCACCCAAACAAAAGGATTATATTTTTTTTCTCAGCACCACATAGAACCTTCTCCAAAATTGATCACATAGTAGTTCACAAAGCAAGCCTCAACAGATACAAGAAGATTGAAATAATACCTTATATCCTATCAGATCACCATGGTCTAAGGCTGGACTTCAACAACAACACAAATAGCAAAAAACCTACACACACATAGAAACTAAACAACTCTCTACTTAACGACACCTAGGTCAGGGAAGAAATGAAGAAAGAAATTAAGGACTTCCTGAAATTCAATGAAAATGAAGGAACAACATACCCAAGTTTGTGGGACACATCGAAAGCAGTGCTAAGAGAAAAATTCATAGTACTAAGTACCTATATAAAGAAATTGGAAACATCTCACATAAGAAACCTAATGACACATCTGGAAGCCCTAGCAGGAAAAAAAGAAGCAGAAACACCCAAGAGAAGTAGATGTCTGGAAAAAAGTAAACTCTAGGCTGAAATCAATAAATTAGAAACAAAAAGAACAATTCGAAGAATCAACAAAACCAGGAGTTGGTTCTTTGAGAAAATTAACAAGATAGACACACTGTTAGCCAAACTAATGAAAAGGCAGAGAGACACTATCCAAATAAACAAAATCAGAAACAAAAAAGGAGACATAACAACAGACACTGAAGAAATAAAAGAATCATAAGATACTACTTTAGCATATATGCCATAACATTTGAAAAGCTATGGGAAATGGACAATTTCCATAATCAATTCCTCTTGCCAAAATTGAATCAAGATCAGATAAACAAATTAAATAGTCCTATTTCTTCTATAGAAATAAAAGCAATCATTGATAGTCTCTCAACTAAAATAAGCCCAGGGCCAGATGGTTTCAGTGAAGAATTCTACCAGACCTTCAAAGATGAGCTAATACTGATATTCTTCAAGCTACTCCAAAAGATAGGAATAAATGGAACATTATCAAATTCACTCTATGAGGCCACACTAATGTTGATACCTAAACCTCACAAGACCTAAGAAAAAAAGAGAATTTCAGACCAATTTCTCTTATGATTATTGACCCAAAAATACTCAATAAAATACTCGCTAAATGAATACAAGAACATATCAAAGATATCATTCACCATGACCAGGTAGGCTTCATTCCAGGCATTCATGGATGGTTTAATATACGGAAATCCATCAGTGTAATCCACCATATAAACAAACTGAAAGAAAAAAAAAGCACATGATCATCTTGTTAGATGCAGAAAAAGCATTTGACAAAATCCAACACCCATTCATGTTTAAAATTTTGGAGATCTCAGGAATACAAAGCACACACCTAAACATAATAAAGGCTATATACAACAAGACAATAGCCATCATCAAATTAAATGGAGAAATACTCAAGGAAATTCCTCTAAAATCGATGACCAGACAAGGCTGCCCACTTTCTCCATACCTCTTCAATAAGTTCTTGAAGTTCTAGCCTGAGCAATAAGACATCAAAGGAAGATCAAGGGGATCCAAATGGGAAAGGAGGAAGTCAAATTATCTTTATTTGTAGATGATATGATAGTGTACATAAATGCACCCCAAAATTCCACCAGAGAATTCCTACAGCTGAAAAAAAAACCTTCAGCAAATTGGCTGGATACAAAACTAACTCAAAAATGTCAGTAGCCTTCCTATATAAAAATGACAGATATGCAGTGGAAGAAATTAGGAAAATCACACCCTTCACATTAGCCATGAGCAATATAAAGTATCTAGGAGTAATTTTAACCAAGCAAGTGAAGTATTCATTTGAAAAAACTTTAAATCTCTGAAGAGATTGAAGATGACATCAGAAGATGGAGTGATCTCCCTAGTATGTGGATTGGGAGAATTAACATAGTAAAAATGGCCATCTTACCAAAAGGAATTTACAGATTCAATGCAATCCCTATCAAAACACTTATCATATATCTTAAAGACATTGAAAGATCAATTCTCAACTTCATATGGAAAAAGAAATAAACCCAGAATAGCTAAAACAATCCTATAAAATAAAAGATCCTTGGGAGGAATTTCCATACCTGATCTCAAGCTGTACTATAGAGCAACAGTAATTAAAACAGCATGGTACTGGCACAGCAATAGGCTGGATGATCTAAGCAATCTAATAGAAGACCCAGAAATGAATCCACACACATTGTCACTTGATTTTTGACAAAGAAGCCAAATCTATTTAATGGAAAAAGGATAGCATCTTCAACAAATGGTGCTGGTCTAACTGGATTTCTATATGTAGAAAGATGCAATTGGACCCAAATTTGTCACTATGACCAAACTGAAGTCCTAGTGGATTAAAGACCTCAACATAAAACCAGAGACACTAAATAGGTTAGAAGAAAAAGGGGGAAGAGCCTGGAATACATTAGCATAGGAGAGAATTTCCAGAACAGCACACCAACAGCCCAGGCCTTAAGGTCAACAATTAATAAATGGCACCTCAGGAGGCTGAGAAGCTTCTGCAAGGCAGGAGACACTGTCAACAGAATGAAGCGACAGCCTACAGACTGGGAAAAGATCTTTACCAACCTTACATCTGACAAAGGTCTAATATCCAAAATATAAGGAACTCAAGAAATTAAACACCACCAAAACAAATAACCCAATTGAGAAATGGGGCTCAGAACTAAACAGAGAATGCTCAACAGAGGAATATCTAATGGCTGAGAAACTTTTAAAGAAATGCTCTATGTCCTTAATCATCAGGGAAATGCAAATCAAAACAACTCTGAGATTCCATCTTACACTCATTAGAATGGCTAAGATCAAAAATTCAAGTGGCACCACACGCTGGTGAGGATATGGAGAAAGAGGAACACTCCTTCATTGCTGATGAAATTTCAAATTAGTACAACCACTTTGGAAATTTATCTGGTGCTTTTCAGAAAGCTGGGAATAAGGCTTCCTCAAGACCCAGCTATTCCTCTCCTTGGAATATACCCAGAAAGGCTCCACCACACAACAAGGACATATGTTCAACCATGTTCATAGCAGCCTTATTCATAATAATCTGAACCTGGAAGTAGACTAAATGTCCCTCAGTTGAAGAATGGATAAAGAAACTGTGGTACATTTACACTATGGAATACTACTCAGCTATTAAAAACAAGGAAATCCCAAAATTTGTGGACAAATGGAAATGATCATAATGAGTGAGTTAACCCAGAAGCAGAAAGAATCACATGGTATATACTCACTTATAATTGGGAACTAGCCCAACAGTCACGTCTCATGAAAGTCTTCACTTACCAAGAGATTGGGATAGATGTGAGTACATCCTACTGTGACTCTAGGTAAAAGAAATATATGAGATAGGGAAATAGAAGGACGCAGAGGGTCCTAGAAACCCACAATAAGAACATTGTGATGTGTGGATTGGGGCCTAGGGGGGTCTGTTCAAACTATTGCACTAACCAAGGACAATACAATAGTAAACATCGAACCCCTACTCTGATATACCTAATGGACAGGACATTCTCCACAGTTATGTGGAGAGCAGGAACTGACTTTAACATGAACTCTGGTGCTCCATATTTGACCACCTCTCCTTGGTGAGGAGGCCTGGTGGCACTCAAAGAAAGAATAAGTAGGCTACCGAAGTGAGTCTTGATAACCTATGACCATATAGTTTACAAGGAGGTCCCCCTTGGTCATAGACCTAGTGGAAAGGAGGGAAGAATGGGAGGATACAAGTGATGGAATAACAATTGAGTTGTAATCTGAATAAATTAATAAAACTAAAATTAAAAAATAATTACCACCACCACCAACAACAACAAAAACAAATTAAATCGATAAGGGATACTAATTGACCCATTTACATGCAGTTTATTGTTGGGAACATAGAGAGATATGTTTACTCCTGTTCCTGGGAATATGCATTGTTTCTTCTACTGCTCACTTAATACTAAAATTTAATGTGTGTATATTTTAATATTCATTAATATGTTACTTCTAGACATGTACATTAAACAGAAACCAAAGATCTGTGTACAAAAAACTTTCTTGCAACGCTATCTGTATAGAAAAAAAAGATAGAAATATTCTTTAAAAATTGGTCACATAAGTTATGTCATACACACACACCATAGGACAGAGCTTATAGAAAGAATGGAGCAGGATTTTTACCTGTTTACTCAAAAGAGTTATTAGTAGCTTTAAAGTAAAATTTGTCTAATTGCTTTAAATGTTGCATCAACATTCAAACATATATTCATATTTTTCCATTTGTAATATATTTTTCATTTTACCTACCATAAGCAGAGATGTAGAAGGTGTTGGTCTGCTTTATTTTAATGGCTGGTAATAGATGTGATAGGGACAGGAACAGAGCTGACAGAAAGTAAACTAAATGCAAATATGAATTTTAAAATAGTTTATAAGTTCTTTTATTTTTTGAGATGATAATACAGTTATACCATTTTCCCTTCCCATAAACTCTCGGATATACTTCCTCCTTACTCTCTTTCATATTCACTCTTTTTCTTTTAAGGTTATTATATGCATACATGTATAAGTATAAGCATATATAATCTTAAATATAGCATGATCAATTTGTATACTTTTACTTGTATGCATGCTTCCAGGACTGATCATTAGCTAATTGGTATGCCCTATTCTGGGGGAAACTGTTTCTCTTACTTTCACCTTTCTTTAGTAGCCTTTAGTTCTTGGTGTAGGGTTGATGCCTCCTGGGATGTCACTTGCCCACTTTACATGCCTATTGTTGTCTCTGTTTACCTCATGCTTTGACAGCCATGTGGGTTGGAATTCAGAGGTGTAGCTCCCAACTTTCCTAGGATACACCTGCATTGTGTATATGTAGGGACACAAACAAACACATACACACATACATCATTTTCTTAGAATCTAAGGAAGATATGCATGCCTACTGCCATAGACTCATGTTTAAATAGTGCGTAGTATTTTGGTAAAAAGTACAAATACAATGATGCTGGATTCAACTCAACAGTGTATTTACTTGTTTGTTTGAATCCTTGCCCGTTTCATCTTTGACTTAGTACAATTTATAATGAAAAATGTAGCACAAGCTGGAAAATAATTGGGGAATGCATGGAATGGGAGCTCCAGATGCACTCTTTCAGTTCTGTTTTTATGAACAAAAACAAGTATTACATTGGGTATCTGGAAAGCCACTCATGACTGGAGTGTTTATGTACTCAAGCAGAACACTATCAATATTCTTACTAGGTTGGATTCTTGATGAATTTTCCTCATTTATCTCTATGACAGAGCAGTGAATTCTTTCACTTGGACAAATATCAAAGGATTGTTGAATATTGTCAAACTTAATAGTAATTTCAGGCAAGGAAAAATTCTTTGTTTTATTTGAATCTCAATAGAAGAACTAAAGAAAAAAGTCTGTGGTCTAAGAGCTTAATTGCTCCAATCATTCCATCTTCACTTTTGTTTAATTTGACACTTGAGTGACCTATCCAGTAGAAGAAAAATATGCGGCTTGGGACATAGCCTAACTCTTCTAGGCCATGGACAGGTTCTCCTCTAAACACCACAAATCAGTTTGATGCCTATCAGCAGATAGTACATCTGAATCCACATACATGGATTATGCCAATTCATATATCACCTGATGTACCAAATAACAATCATGTTCCTGAAATGAATAGAAAGGAGAATATGTCAAAAGTGACTTTATTGGGGCAGGCCAATAGTTAAGAACCTGAGTCCGTTCTCAGCATTCACATTGCCTGCATCCTGACCTTCAACAATACCTGCTTCAAATTACTCTCTGGCCTCTGAAGACACACACACCTCCATGCACATATACTCATATAGCACATATATTGTCCTAAAAATAACATTACCCTTCATGATGTGGCTTTAGGTAAACTTTCAGACCTAAAGTCTGAATGGCCTTCTTAAGGCAATGAAGAGTGACAACTCTACCTGAGAAGCACCCCTAATCCCCACCCCCACGCCGACCCCTGCTTCCAATTACTGCAAGCATCACCTCTAGAAAGAGCCCATCCACCTGTCCTCTGAGCTCCTCTTGTGGCATTTAGTCACTGAAACACAAATGATCTTGAAGGTGAAAGACATCCTGTCCTCTTTCAAGCCCAGTTGTGGACTTTGTCCTCTTTCAAGCCCAGTTGTGGACTTAAATACATGGCACTGAAGACTTCGAAAGGCAGAAGTAATTAAATAAAAACAATAAAAATTTAACTTTTCTCATTGAAGAGTAAAGTAAAACCCTTGGTCTAGAAAATAAGGAAAAATTATTATAAGGTTGGTCACCTACTTTTCCTTTCTTTCCCCTTCCTTCCTTTTTTCCTTCTAATATTTACCAAACATGGGTGATTTCCTACTATGAGTCAGGTAGCATTCTTGGGTTTAAGGGATTGGAAATGTGGTAGCATTAGGGACATGTATTCTTTGGAGGGGACATAGTGCTGACAACATTGACATGAGCCCTGTGAACTGATTGGGAGCATTTGACCTTCAGAATGGCAATGAATAAATGTGTATCGTCTGAAGCTAAGTGATTTTTTAAAATTTAATAAAATAGCAGTAGAAACGAATGCAATTATTTTAAGGTCTGAATCTTATTTTTAATTGAATGTACCAGAAAGCACACTAGCCTGAGAGGTGTGAGTCAGACTGTATAAATGATGCTTTCTCACCAAGCACAGACCACTTTCCTCGCAAGTCCAAGAATTCGGTCTCTACCATACATAGCATGGCTTCATTTCACCTCCTAACCACCCAAATGAAAGGAATTCCTACATTTTATGTCCTACGTGTTATAAATATTTAAAAATCCAATAAGTAGTATTCCAGTCAGGAAAGTAGCACTACTGTAATTTACTTATCACTGAACTGAATTTTCTTCTGGAAAGAGAAAAGTAACAAGATAACCTATTCTAGTCTACACAATGTATGGTGACCCAGGTCCGTTGCAGAGTCCAGGTCTGAAACACACATTGTATCTGCTTCTCATGGCTCATTAGTCTTCTTCATTCTGGAACAACTCCTCCGCATTTCTGGAAGTTTCATCACTTGTTACTTCTTCAAAAGTACTGCCTAGTTGTTTTGTTCTGGGTCATTTGGATTGGAGTAGCCTGATTGTTTCCTCATTATATTGCATTCAGGTAATTCACTGTAGGCACAAAGCACATAGAGGGATGTCATGTCCTTGCCAGTCACTGTAGCAGAAAGCACATGCAGTCAGATAATTCCACTTGCAGAATGTAAGTGAGAAGCATGTGAAAGTTCATCATAAAAGATGGTAATTTTGCACTAACCTAAGATAATTTTAACTTTAAAAATCTATATTCTTAGGGCTGGAGAGATGGCTTAGCAGTTAAGAGCACTATCTGCTCTTCTAGAGGTCCTGAGTTCAATTTCCAGTAGCCATATGGTGGCCTCATAGCCATCTATAATGAGATCTGGTGCCCAGGTGTATATGCAGGCAGAACACTGTATATGTAATAAATAAAAAAATAAATATTAAAAAGATCTATTAAAATTTATATTATTAATCATAGTACTAAGTTTAGGTATATGTAAATGTTTAGTGTATGATATAAAAGGCTGAAAGAAACATTACTTTCATGTGAAAATCATAAATTTTGGAGAGGGAAATAATGGAAAGCTGAGGGGTAACTAATGGTGGATGAGAATGAATACTGACTTTACTTGGGAGCATGTGAAGAAACCACTGTTTACTACAGATGAGGAATACATCTAAATTACTCCATCAAAGTCCAAATTTGCAAATAAATCAGTCTACTGGGCAGCTTGCCAAAGTACAAGTGAGGTATTACTTACAGGACATCGCTATAACAAAGGCGACTGCACCACCTCCAGTTTACTCAAGCAAAAATGGCTGCTCACAAAAGCTGCAATCCTAGAGCTCTCTGATCAACTTGTAGGCAGCTCAGCTGGTCAAATTCTCACAGCCAACTTGATTGACCAGGTGAAGTGTTGTTCCTCAGCCATGTTTTTTGTAAACATGCCTTGGATGTTTCGTAAATTTTAGGAACTTCCTGAGACTTGCAAATTGTCTATTTTCAGATTATTAGGGAATCTCCCTATAGGATAAAATGTTTCACTTTGATTAAATTGCTGAATAGTTTTTAGGGATTCCATAAGAGAACATTAATTTTTGTCTCTTTCACTTAGTGATTGTGTGATCTTGGATAATAGAGAATTGTGGTGACAATTAATCAATATTTATTGATAATTTATGTGTTTCATGTGCTGTCTGGAGTGATATATGTTATTCCACTTAATCCTTACAGGAACAATATGAATTTTATGTTGTTATTCTCATTTTTAAAGTGAGACAATGGCAGTACTGTAAAAGCACTTCAAGATTGCAGAGGTATGAAATATTGAAACCATGAATTAACCCACTTGGCTAATAAGCCTTATATGTGATATTACTCTTTGCATAATTCTTCCACAACATTGCTAACTATAAATCTATCATCTAAAACTGGAGATAACAACCTGACTTTTGGCATAGAACCTATGATTTAACAAAGAAGACCTTTAAATTTATGACTGCCTCCTCTTAGGTATGTAATAAAAATAATCTTATTATTTTTTCAGTTGGTATTTTCCCTTTGAATTCCTGGTGGTGGGAATGGGAGAAAAGAAGTAACAGAAAACATATTTTCCTGCAGAAAGCTCATGCACAAATGCAAATTAAAACAGTAAGCAATAATTCCTTCAGGGCCCCTTCCCCCTCTATATGAACTCTACTCTGTAAAAGTGATTGTTTCAGAGAGGCAGAGCTTTACATAGTCATGTACTGAGTCCATATATGCTAATTGAAGATACAATCTATTCTGAACTCAACAAGAGGAATCCATCTTAGCTTCACCTAACAAAGGGTAGAAAAAAGCCCCTTTGGTCCAGAAGTTAATAAAAGCTCATAGTAGTATCTTGATCCCTCACTGATTACCTTATTCCTCGATGAGCCTTGAATTAGAAACTGCTTGAACTCAGTAATCACAAGCCAGTTCCTTTTATTGGACAGCCTTCCATCATCATGGAATGAAAGTACTGGGCTAGAGAAACTCTAATGCAAACAGAAATAATAATTGTATTATATCCTGAAATGCTTGATTGTTAATTTTCTTATTAGTTCTGGCTTCCAGAGCAGGCATTGAAAAATCAATCAGATACTAATTAATATTATTCTAGTTCTGTGTTAAATATTCATGTTTTCATAAATTACACATTATTTTCACCCAAAGATTTGGAGTTTCAAAAACGAGTCTCCCTTTGCCTTTTATTTTTGCATAATATTTTTCATAGTATTCATCATCTGCTTTTTTCTGGATGCTTGTTAAAAACGCCTACTTCTGTAGACTTTCAGATGACTTTATATTAATGTTATTTGATAAAAGGTGAAGTAAGTTTGCACAATAATTGTTTTAACTGCCTTGTTGATTTCCTGGAGTAATACCAAAGGAAACAAACAAGTTCACAAAAGTACTTGGTGAGGCATCATTTTAAATTTTTGTTTTTATATGCAAAGGTATTCAAAGGAGTTGGGGAAGAATGCATTGGCTTTGAACCTGTCCTCCATATGCCACACGTTTTAACACCCCATTTAGAAACAAGAAACAACGAAAACAGAAATTTTAATCGGTGACAACATGGGACTCTTTCTTACTTCATATTTTTAGTTGTAGTAACTTGAAATTGATATAAAAGAAATAATGCTAAAATTCCAAGTAAGAGGAATGTTGACAACATTTTTTCACTTTTTAAAAATTATTTATTAATTCATTCATATTACATCTCAATTGTTATCCCATCCCTTTTATCCTCCCATTCCTCACTCCCTCGCACTTTCCCCCTATTCCCCACCCCTATGACTGTGACTGAGGGGGACCTCCTCCCCTGTATATGATCATAGGGTATCAAGTCTCTTCTTGGTAGCCTGCTATCCTTCCTCTGAGTGCCACTGGGCCTCCCCATCAAGGGGAGGTGGTCAAATATGGGGCACCAGAGTTCGTGTGAAAGTCAGACCTCACTCTCCACTCAACTGTGGAGAATGCCCTGTCCATTGGCTAGATCTGGGTAGGGATTTGATGTTTACTGCACGCGTTGTCCTTGGTTGGTGCCATAGTTTGAGCAAAACCCCTGGGCCTAGATCCATCCATCATAATGTTTTTCTTGTAGGTTTCTAGGACCCTCTGGATCCATCTATTTCCCTATCTCTTATATTTTTCTCACCTAGAGTCTCAATAGGATGTCCTCCCCTCTGTCTCACTTTCCTGGTAAGTGAAGACTTTCATGGGACCTGCCCCTTGGGCTAGTTTCCAGTTATAAGTGAGTATATACCATTTGTTCGCTCTGCTTCTGGGTTAGATCACTCATTATGATCATTTCTGGTTCAATCCATTTGTCCACAAATATTGGAAATTCCTTGTTTTTAATACCTGAATAGTATTCCATAGTGTAAATGTACCACAATTTCTTTATCCATTCTTCTACTGAGGGACACATAGGCTGTTTCCATGCTCTGGCTATTATGAATAAGGCTGCTATGAATATGGTTGAACATATGTCCCTGTTGTGTGCTGGAGCATCTTCTGGGTATATTCCAAGGAGTGGAATAGCTGGTTCTTGAGGAAGCCCTATTCCCAGTTTTCTGATATAGTGCCAGATAGATTTCCAAAGTGGCTGCACTAGTTTGCATTCCCACCAGCAATGGAGGAGTGTTCCTCTTTCTCCACATCCTTGCCAGCATGTGTTGTCACTTGAATTTTTGATCTTAGCCATTCTGATGGGTGTAAGATGGAATCTCAGAGTCATTTTTATTTCCATTTCTCTGATGACTAAAGATGATGAGCATTTCTTTAAGTGTTTCTCAGCCTTTTGATATTCCTCTGTTGAGAATTCTCTGTTAAGTTCTGAGTCCCATTTCTCAATTGGTTTATGTGGTTTGGTGGTGTTTAATTTCTTGAGTTCCTTATAACATTTTAATGTAACTAGCTTGTTGCTATTTTTCAGAAAGGCAACTTAATAAATAGCCCAAGCTACGTTTCTTTAAAAACTTTTATTAAATTTGTTCTTTGAAAATGTCATGCATGCATAATTTTAATTTTGACTATTATACGTCTCTATATTCCTCTACTATGATTCCAACCCTATTGCATTCTACAAGTGCCCTTCCCACATGTTGTGGTATATGCTTGTACTTGCACTAAATTAGACAATTTACAGAGAGGTTAACCAGAGGTCAGTTCTCATTCTTTAATTTAATGTCTTCGTTCCTTCTTTTATGAAAATTCTCAGTGATGTTTTAATATTTTATTCATGTGAATTTGGCTCTCATCAACAATAGACTTCCTGAGCTTATGATTGCATTTGGTGAAGAATGTAAATAATAGTTACATAACCAAGAATCACTGACATCAATCTATGCACTGAAGTCTCTTAAATTGAGACACTGAGGACTGGGAGAGGTGAGTTCAGAAAGGACAGACCTATTCTTGTGCTCAGTTGGCTGAGACCCAGCAGGGGAAAAATACGCACAGATTAACTGAGTGCCAAGGAAACAGTGTCCTACCACTTGTTAGGTTCAGTAAACACTTGGACTCTTACAGCAGAAAGTAAATCTTTCTAAGTGGGACATCAGGAAACCTTTGGGTATAGGAGAATATACAGATAGGATCCCAGGAAACCTACTATGTTTGGACCTAAACAAATTCAAGGTAAGGACATTTGAAAGAGAATAGATAGATTAAGAAGCAAGCATTGCGTACCATTTGAAATGTGGATATAATTTAACCAGAGCATAGAGAGTAAAGGAATTCTGTGGGGGACCTTAAATATGGGTGGGTACAGTAATGGAAATGAAGTGGTTATTAGGAATGGATTCTACTCCCAAGTTTTATCCTTGTGCTGTTCACACTGTGTTTGCATTGTTTATTTACTTAATAAAAGAAAGTGATGAACAACACAGGGAGAGACAGGCAAGATGTATAGTTTTGACTGCTTCAGTATTTTCCCCTAGAGCAAACTTTGTAATAAAACACAAGAGAGGCAGAAACATCTCTAATACTCTTGTAGGTAGAAAGACTATTGCAAAGGAAAAAAATAAACCAAATTCTAGAAATGTGATTACTTGCAAAGCAGCAGTGTCGCTAGAGTTGCTCAGAGTGTCAAGTTTTTCTTTTTGAAAGATGCCTGAAGAAAGACAAAGTCGGAATGCAATTCTGGGAGGAGAATAGGTTTGTGGACCCTATCATCCCTTCATTTTGCCTCTATGCAAAGAAAATTGTATCTCATGTTCCAAGTCACAGTCCATTTGTCCTCAGATCGTTTTATGCCATAGTCACCAACAACAATTTTCTGTCAAAATGTTTACATTATGTGTGGATCTATTTCAGAAATCAACAATAGTTGTTCAGCTGAAAGAAAGGGATATTAAGAGTTTAGGATGCACTTTGGCTTCCTCACCAAGTTCAAATGCTACTCACAAATTGTGTACCATTGAAACAGTGTCCATTGATCATTTAAAAGACCTCCTTGCAATATGGCATTTTAGTGTTTATTATTCAAATAAACAGAAAAGACGACCTTGAACGCTGCCGATGGTGATCTCACCTCCATTAAATGGCTGATTAGGTTAAACAACCACTTTTTCTCTTTTTCTTCACAATTTGTTGAATAACCACCCAAGGTTTTGTAGCTTTTTGTGTGATGAGTAACTTATTGCAGACAAATTGATGATAGATATGCTTTTCATGAATAAAATGTACACTCTTCCACCTTGGGCTGTGGCAGATGGGTACACATATATGAAACAGAAATTGAGCCAAGGGTTGACTGTGTGGTCTTTAATCCTCTCCTTTTTCCACAACTTTTTTTTTTAAATCTCAGTGGTTCTAAAAACTTTTGATTGAATGATTTAAACTTCTTAGCTCCAAAGTTCAGTGTTTCCTTTTGACAATGGTAGAAGCTTTCAGTTAACACTTGGACATCTTGCGTGATTGGTTTGATACAGATGCTTGGATGATGTTGGTATTTGGGTTATAACAACCACAAATACAATATTCAATCCCTTTAGCATTACCAGGTGCAAGGAATCTTTTCCTTGGAAAATTAGAGGAACAACTACAAATAAATAAAAATATAATTTATGGTTCATGTGTTTTTGTCTATCATATCTTTCAATGGTATAAATATTTGGTATGAGTAAATCACATGAATATTATTTGGAATGTCTTGAAGAAAATTCTATGGAATGAAAAATCTTGCCCCTTAAAAATATTAAGTGTCAGCTATGTGGTCATACACCTATAATCCCACCTCTTAGGGGGCTGAAAAAGGAGAATGGAGATTTGGGGCCAGCGTGGGCTATGTAGACACACCATCTCAAAACAACAGGCCAAATGAATAGTAGTACAGAAAACATCAAGTGAGAGGAGCTAAGTACCATGACATAAAAACACAGACATGTTTTAAGGAACAATTTTAGCAGAGATTTTCATAGCACGGTAGTATATGGACAGCAATCACAAAAATATGCTTCTAGCTTTGCTGTTTTTCTTTCTTTTCTAGATAATTAACATTACCAGTGTATACAGCAAGCAGTGCCTTCTATCCTAAGTCAGCTGTTACATGTGTCAACTATAGTAGTCTGAACCTGATTCATTGCCACATACATTATCCATTCTTTCTTCATGATCAATGTATGCAGATTATGACTGCTTCCCATAATAGATGTGAATTCCTGTAATTTTGTTGACATGAGGTGTTCTGCCCCAATACTTATCATACCTCTTGGAATCTCCCTGATTCAGTCCTTCATATGAACTTCATCTGGTGTATTCCATTGACCGAAGAATTTTTTTCTTGTTTTTGGTGGTTGGACTCTACACTTTCCATGGTAATATATGTGAAAAAAGAAAGTTACTTTTGGTACTGCATTATCTCTCTTTACTTTGAAAACCTGCTCCTCTTTGCTTACTCCTTTAGTTTTTACTGTGTCAACTGTGGAAGTTTGCATGAGCCAAAAAAAAAAAAAAAAGGTCAGCTTGCTGGGATTTGCAAATTGAGTACACAGAAGCACAGAGAAATGTTAGTTCAGGCACATTTGGGATATCTGTGGAACAATCTAGCTAAAATATTATCTAGAAATTAGATAAAGTTGGAGCCTGGAGAATCTTACAGGTTCATTAGGAGCTATTGAAATGAACATTAAAGCAGGAAACCAGATAATAACTCCAGAAGAAGGAGTAGAAAAAAGAAAGCCAGACATCAATCCTAAGTAATAACATATACACGATTTTGAGTGTGTACAATGAACTCGCATTGACCTAAAACTGATTTTGGAAGGTGGATTTTTGTTTTTGTTTCCTTTGTCTGTTTGTTTTGAGAGAATGCGGAGTACATTTTATTTGGAGTTACTATGTATAGAGAGGCATTTGGTAATACTTAGCTCATCAAAGTGTTTTGTGAGGAGATCAAGACTCTTAGCATGCCTGAACCTGAGGAATAATGAACAGAATTACAGCAGGTTTCTATTGTGTCAGGCGCTTATTCACATTCTGCAGGAGAGGGAAGGCTGGCTTCAGACACTGAGGCTTTAGGTGATTTCTCTGTTTTTTCAGTACCCAAATAATCATTCTTCTGTTATTCATTCAGCGAGCTTTCCTACCCATCTGAAGGGAGGTGTCTTGGCAAGTGTGAATGTGCTTCCATTTTCTTTCTTGTTAATCCCTTTCACATCATAAATTGCAGGGAACGCTAAAAAAAAATCCCTTGGAATTGAAAAGTCAGCCTTCATGAATGCTCAGGAGCAAAGGTTTAAAGCATAATAAGTCTGTAGATATTCAGCAGAGAGAGTTTTTCTGAAACATTTGCAGTAGATTGCTACCACTCATGAGTCCATGTAAATTCCTATATATACTTTATTGTACTTCTTGTTTGGGTGACCAATTAGAATTATATAAACTAACTGTAACTCTATGCAGGATTACCAAAGTATTTAATATTTTTGAAGATAACATCATTCATAAAATTGTCATGCCTCTAAAATCTAGCAAGTTAGAATTAAGAAATATCTTTGTGCTTCTACCTCTTTCTGTTTATAAACAACACAGAGTACCTTTGTTTTATACCTAGCCTCAGTGTCTCTCTTTGCCATTTGCTTATAATAGAGGTAAACAACCTACGTGAAAATGGACTGTGTTCACAAAACACACCAAAGTACTCTCAACCAATTTCAGCATTTCAAAAATCATCTCATTATTTCAAAATAAAGTTCTATAGATTAATTTAAGATATAAAAATAGTTTCAGTATTAAAATTAAAAAAATTCTAATCAATGTCATATTTTGTTTACATACTAAATTTATATGCATGTATCAGTGCTCATATATAAAATAATGAGGCAAATAAAATAACACAAAACAAGAGAAAATGAATACTTTTGAGGAACAGAATTTTAATACAATATCAGTATTGTCAGTATGAAATAATAGCCCTGAAATATATTGATGATGAAGAAAAGGCATAATATGACAGAAAGTTGATAAATATGACATACAACAATAGCTTACAGCTGAAATGTCAGAATATTATAGTGAGTCAAGTGTCAATTTTGTTTAATCTTTTATGAAGCATGCTGATGCAAATGTTTCGTATTTATACAACAAGAAATATCAGTGGGATGTGTAGCTCAGTGATATAGTGTTTGCTTGACTTCGCTTCATCATGGAAAAACATACAGTAAATGTAGCCTGTTGCTTACAAAAATATCAAATATGTGATAAAAGTAAAGAAATTCTCTAGTCAAAGAAAATTGACATAGATGACTTCTATGATCCTTATTAGATTTTAGGTAGAATGTTTTCATGTGTAGTTTCCTAATGACATTATTGTGTCAATGAATGAAGGTGTGATTATACAATGACAGACATTGAGGAAGCCTCGTTTTTTTCCCCTGATGCTCAGTTAGTGTTGCAGTGGAGGGAGTCAATTCCCATTCACAACCCTTTACAGACATAATTTAAAAATATAGAGGAAGAGAAAGAGACCAGGTGAAGTGTGAAAACTTTTGAAATATAACAATATTTGTGAAGGACTCATCAATAGTCTTTTGAGGTCCTTAAAATTGTTGAGGAAACATATATTATATTTGAGTGGAAAACAGAATTAGAAAACAAATATGCCTTACAAATGGCCTCAACTATAAGATTCTTTATAATAAATCCTACTTATGTTGACTTATTTCTCATGTTGCAAAACATTCTTACCAGACATCATTAGTTTATTTAATACTTGACCACTTGACCACTGTCATATTAAGTGTGCGTGTGCGTGTGTGTGTGTGTGTGTGTGTGTGTGTGTGTGTGTGAGAGAGAGAGAGAGAGAGAGAGAGAGAGAGAGAGAGAGAGAGAGAGAGAGAGACAGAGAGACAGAGAGACAGAGAGACAGAGAGACAGAGAGACAGAGAGAGATTACTTTTTATAATTGATTCATAGAGTTCAAATTAAATAACAAGGAAGTCCAGGGAAATCCTAACCTGTACCACTTCTGCATGCTCTTTGCATTTGGATAATGCATTCATGACATGGGCATCTCTGTGAGTGCTTTTCCAACAATTAAATAATTTTGAATTTTTTTTCTTGGCTCTGTGGGCAGACATAGAGTGTTTGGAATGGCTAATGTTCCAGTTCTTTTTCTCTCTGTCTCTGTCTCTCTCTGTCTATCTGTCTATCTTTCTGTCTCTCTGTCCCTCTCTCTCTGCCTCTCTCTCTTGCTCTCTCTCTCTCTCTCTCTCTCTCTCTCTCTCTCTCTCTGCCTCTCTCTCTTGCTCTCTCTCTCTCATACACACATACACACACACACACAAATGCATGAGTGTGATTGAGACATAGATAGAGAGATATTCAGTGATTTTTAAAAATTGTAATAATCCATTATTTCTCATTACTGTGATAATCTATAGTAGTTTTAGTAGGTAGCCAGGCCATCAGAAAATGTTATCCTAAGGCACTATAATATATACATTTGTGAAATTAGAATCTTCAATTAATGGAGATAAACAAAAAGATATTCATATAGGAAATAATTAATATAGACCAATTGCCAAGTTCTTCCCACAGTTGATTAGAGACTTAAAACTAATAACTGAAACTATGAGAAATCTAAGAGAAAGCAAAGGTAGAGAAATAAGCAACATTCAATTTACAAAGGATGATTGGACAATTCAAGTTTCATTATTTTGAAAAACTTTTTTTTAGCACATTAGTCTGAGCAACAAATTCACAAAGCAAAAACCATTTCTACTTATTCAATTTCAAATGTTTCTCTTCATACTTTAAGATAATTTATACAATTGAGAATTCAGAGAAATAAAGCCAAACATGGGCAAGTGGGGCTGTATCCAACTAAAAAGGTTTTACACAACCAAGGAACAGTACAGTATAAACATACAATTTACTAAAAAATAGAAAATACTTGAAAAGCAAACACATAATGAAAGATTAATAACCTGGAGGTATAAGGAACTCAAAGACAAGAAGACCCAAATAATATAATTGTGTCCCACAGAACATAACAGGGATTTCTCAAAGGAAGCAATATAAATTACAAACAGGTACGTGGGAAAATGCTGAACATTAGCATTCATCAACACAGGTCACAAACAAAAGGAAATCCTACTTACTCTAGTAGGAGTGTCTGTTGTTCAAAGGACAAAGATAGCAAGTGCTAGGGGACTTATTGAGAAAAGAGAGCCCTGGAACTCTATCATGGAAAACATTTAAGAAAAGTGTCAGAAATGAAAAAAAAAATATTGAACTGTCATCTGATCTGTGTTGTAGTAAATTAAAGATATGTCTAATAATGTTCAGTATTAAAACCTGTAATTATTACAGTAGTGTTATCTAACCTGCTATCATAATCAATAAAGACACAGACACCTGTTGTAGTTTAGAATAGCCTCAATTACCTGGAACTGGGAGGACATTAGTCCTGAAAATTATCCTTATTATTTCCCAGCACCCATTGCCGGCCATCTCCTTTAATCATTCCTCCTTTCCATCCCGAATCCCCAAATACTTGCTACTGTTCGTCATATGGGCTGCTTTTCTCCATCTGTGCTGACCTGGCCATGTGCATCTCTCTATGGTAACCCTTCTCCTTCTTCCTCCCCCAATAGGATCCTATTCTCCCCCAAAGCCAGTGAACCTTCACTCCTCCCCTTTCGTCTGCCTTGCCCAGGTGTAGACCTTTGATTGGTCAAACAGGGAGGCAAGGTAAAACAGCAATACTTGGGATATATGACAGTCTGCTTGTAAACAGTAAGAATCTCAGGGACAAGCAATTAACAAACTCAAAGCACCGGACCATACTCAAACAGGTCCAGCTACTCCAGCACTGGCTATATAGCCAAGTAAAATGAAGCCAGTATACTAAAGACACAGGTATCGGCGTTCCCACAGTTACTGCCCAGCTACAGAATCAACTGAGCTGTCCACCAGTGGATGAATGGACAGAGAAAATTTAACATCTGTACATAATGCAACAATATCAAGCTATGTAGAAAATGAAGTCTCATCACTGGCCATAATGTGGGCAAGATTGGAGATTATCATGTGAAGCCAAGTAAGTCAGGTACTGAGGGATAATATGATACCAGTGGAGTCTAAAACATTCTTTTAGGAGCTGAAAGAGCAATGGAGATTACCAGGTACTGAATATATGGGTGGGACTGTATGTGGAAGGACAGGAAAATATGAACATCCATACTAAGTGAGAGTCAGAGGTGACAAATAAATTCTGGTGTTTTATTGTATAGTAAAGTAATAATAGTATATATATGTATATATGTGTGTATGTATGTGTGTGTAGTTTAAAATGACTTAAATATTGTTAATACAAAGAAATGATAAATGTTTCAGGAGATACAGATATATTAAAAATGCACAATATATACAAATAAAAGAACATAGCATAGTGCCCCATGAATATGTACACTTTTTATATGTACATATATATTATATATTATATATTATTCTAGCTTAAAACTTGCATGTTGTCTTGTCTTATTTTATATGATAATGATAAATTTAAATATTAAAACTCTTACAGTTCATGATAGCTTATGTATAGTTAAGCATTTGAATAAACACAAGTTTAAATTAAATAAGGAGATTCTGTTCATGTTTTGCAAATTAAAAACAAAACAATTATATTTACTCCATACTCTCAAAAAGGAAAATGGTCTCAGAAACAATTATTTTGCAGTTGTATTTGTGAAGATTTTGTTTTCTAGATTTTTAAGTGATGAGTGAAATAGTTGCCATTAGTTTAAATTTGTTTATTTTTCGGTTTCATTTGACATTTTCATAACTGCAGCAGATTCTTATTTTATAAAGCAAAATGGCTACTTTACTTCTTTAATGGAATGAAATAAATTGGCTTTTGAGAAGGGGTTTGCCATATTATAATTAATAATTGTGCATATGAAATCCAGTGTATACGTTTATGTCTGATTCTTTAATCATCCATGCACATTTTAGACAGTATATCATATGTTAAGTTATAAATAGATTTACATGGATGTTCTATTTCTGTAACACTGCTGAGCACTGGCTTCAGTGCAACTTGGTTTTCTCTTCTGTTGTTTCCTGTTAGGGGAGCTGGTAAATAAGCCAACTCATTTACTAGCTGCAGCATCTGCCTGTTCTCTTCATTCTCCTATGACATTTTCACTGATTTACTAAAGTTAGACAGTGGCCTTGTAGAAAAGAAGCTGAGAACAGGAGACCATTCTAACAAGTACTGAAGTATATAGCTATAATAATTTTTAAGTAGGCACTGGTATTAAAAAAAATCAATGGAACTTGAGGAATGGCCAGCACTAAAACAGATCATGGCCTAACAACACTGAGAAAGAAAGAAATTTGATAAATTACTCCATAAATATAAATAGTCAATTACTCTAAACTATGCTAGTTATTGGTCTTTGGGAAATTAAATATGTTTATATTATTATATAATAATAAATATCAAAAGAAGTCCCTGTGAAGTAAAGGCTTATGCATTTATGTTTTTGTAAAAATAATTAAACAATAAAGAATAGAAACTAGATATAAATACATATCAAATATTGCAGGCACACAAGTGTTTGTATATTTGGATCTTCATTTGTATATAAGTTAGTTTAACAAAATGAAATATAAACAATGCATAAGCATTTGTCACTGGATATTAAAGACTGGTTACTTTCAAAAATGTTTACAAACTAGGTAAATGTTCTTAGCCAATTGGCAAAATCTTATTAATTGTCATTTTGGATATTGAGCCAAGTGGCTTTGTACATCATAGAAAGGTATTCTACTAAGGAGATATATTATAGATATATAATACAGCTATCTATTATAAATGTGTGTGGACCAAAGTGAATCCACCACATGATCAGTTTACTCTTATGAATTCCTTGTCATAAGCAGGCTTGGTGGTGCAAGCCTTTACTCCCAGCAAGCATAACACTGTGAGTTCAAAGCCAGCCAGGTCTACAAAGCAAGTCCAGGACAGCTAATGATACACAGAGAAACGCTGTCTTGAAAAAGAAAGAAAGAAAAGAATCCCTTGTCATGAACAGAGATTCAGGGGAGAGGACATTGAGGACTGTTTATTACCCAGTTACCAGACAGCTTCCTCAAGTGGGGCCATCTTGAAAGCGTAGGCAAGCTGTCTGAGATGCACTGCTGTGTGGTCTGTCACTAACTTTGGACAGTTTGCCAGCTCTTTACTACATCTATCTTCAGAGATTCAGCTCCACCGATGATCAAATGTAGTTTACCTATGAATGCTGCTACATGGAGAGTACGCAAAGAACACTTTTAATGAATTTTTGCATGGAACACTTTTAAACAAATTCATAATGGTGCATCTGTTCTTCCTTTATGGAGACCTGTACCAGGAAGGTGTAGGACTGTTGGCAAAGTTTAGATGCTCATCTCTGGGTTTCCATTAAACGAATTCCCCACCCCCCCAAAAAAAGACAAACAAACAATGGTGAGAAGCATTAAAGAGGCTTCATCAATATGATTACAATGGAACCGTGAGAGGCATCAATTCCTGCCCTGTTTTCATGGGTCCTGGCATGGGCCTCAGGTTTAAACAGAGAAAGAGCTGGGCAGAGGGTGAAAGCTATGTGTATCAAGCACTCTTGGTCAAACTGGGCTGGTGACTGTCTCATCTCTGGGTCTGTAAGGTGTCTCTATAGAAGTGATTCTCTCTTGAGAGAATAATCTAGTTCCATGGTGATGCTTGCTCCTACTTAGAGATGGGTCAGGCAGAATTTACATCTCAGCATTACTATTTTGTCTAAGTGATAACGTATCACATGAGATGGTCTGATTGCAAGGCTTTGACAAGATTGTTCTCTGGAGAATCAGGTCCATGAATGGTCTAATGTAGTTTACCTGTGAATGCTGTGTGTGAATAAATTTTACAATATTAAAATATATTTTCATACATGGAAGACATTTAACTTGGACATGTGTTATTTATATTTTCTACATGCAATTTCATTTTATTTAATTTTTGAAAAAATTCACATGAATGATCTTGGATAAAATGAACCTACATATTATTTTCTTTATAATATGCTCGATGTCTAGGTCAGGTGATCATAAATGCTGAGTAAAAGGAAAAACAAACAGCACAACATAAACCAAGATAACACTAATAGACATGTTAACACAGGAGGGAGAACAGTAGACATTAAACTGCTAATAGTGGAAGAAATAGTCCGCTCCAGGGAGAGAACATGAATTTGTAATTCAATAGTAAGTGGTCAGCCCACTTACTATTCTTCTACCATCTGAACTATACAGATTAAATTTATACATTAGAAAAATATATAAATAATAATTTAAAAAAGATAATGTATTTGAAATAGAGCAAGAGGGATCTTGGGAGGATTTAAAGGAATGGGAAGGGGAATTTTATACCTATACAATAATCTCAAACCTTTTCAACAAATTATAATAGAAAAAATAATGAATAAACAATAACAAACTAAAGTAAGAATCCTTGTAGCAATAGAAGGGTTCAACCGGAGAAAGAGGAATGGATTCCAAGAAGGAATTTAAAAAGTAAGTACCAAAAGAAGTAGACAATCAACTAAGGAAATATTTAATGATACTTTAAATAGTTATGTTTATATATTACGTAAAAAATGAGCATTGTTGCCTGCTTTCCTAGATAGGAGCATGTTTTACAAAGTCATATTTTCTTGGCTTCTCTACCTAAGTTGTACATTATAATTTTGTTGAGATAATGTTTGGAAAACAAGAACAACCATAAATTTGTGTTTTAAACACAAGTTTGTCCAAATATTTTAATCACAGTTTCATAAACTTGAAAAATATAAAGGTGTTCAGCTTAGAAATGCTTATATAATATTTTTCAATATTGAAAAATGATAGCATTTGATATTTAGCTATTGCTTCTAAAGTTATACTGTGATTTAAAAAATAAATAAAAAAGAAAACCGTTCAGAAGATTTGAATACCAATTTATGAAAAATGAATAATATATATGTAAATGTGGTCAAACTGTGCATTTTTCAGTGAAATAAAATGAAAATAAGAAATGCCATTTCAATCTATCACATTTTCTAAGACCAAATCTAGCATACTAGGCAGTATTATTAAGTCTACAGTGAATATAGTACCTCCATAGACTGAAGTGAAATTGGTACAACATTTTTAGATAGCAACTTGTCAGTCTCAATCAAATACAAAATATATAAAACTGCTGACCAGCGAATTCTACATGCAAGTTAATCTTACACAGGAGCATTCTAAGAGTTGCAACGATGTTCATTGCAGCTGTGAAATGTCAAAATACTGGAGAAAACCCTTATTTTCATTAGCAAATAATTATGACTGGAACAGTGAGGAATATTAGTCACTGAATAGAATGAACCCAGCTCTGTTTAATGAAACGGGATACATACTATATACTGTTGAAAAACTTGCAAGTCACAAAGAATGGAATGTGATGCAATAATTGTGTTTATTCACGCAGCCCTATGTGTCTTTGTAGCTATGTATCATCTGTCAATCATTCAACTCTCTCACCTATCAGTCATTTATCTAAAACCCTATTTATCAATCAATTATCTCTCTGTCTATACATATGTTAACCATTTCTCATTTATATTTAGGTATCATCTATCTAGCAATCATCTATCAATAAATCATTAGTCTATCTGTTTAACCTCTATGTATCTATATACAGATCTATTTAATGATGTGTTAGCTATTCCTGTTTGAGAGTTGGGGAATACATACAGGAACCATACAAGCTAAGAGGCATGGACTTTGACATTGCAGTTCCATCCTGTTTATTGTCATTTTTACTTATTTGGTATGATCAAAATAATAAAGAGAAAAATGATCATAACATTCCAAGGAGATATGTACTACATTGTAATTTGAGGTTATGTTGTTCAGTATAAACAAGGATGAATAGTAACGTGGTTATGCACAAATAATAAATAATTATACATTTAATTAAAGTAACAAATATAAAACTGACAAGATGAAAATACAAAACTACACACACCTAAGTACTTATGACTGAGGCACAAGGGCTCAGATTTGAGGGCATTATTTATGTGTTTTTAAAATATTGCATAATATTCCAGTGTTAAAATTTTTGTAACAATGAAAGAGAAGAATTTAATATAGTGTTGGTCCAATAGTCTGCATGAAGTCCAAATGAAAGTAAGTGTGGGCGATAGAACTGATGATCAAACAGAACCATCAGTTTATAAAAAGCCTGTATTATGCTGTGGTTAGGGACAATCTAGTTCACACCCTATAAGAATTAAATTAATTAATGTAAAATATATGTGCCTTACAGCTGCTGTGACAGCCTTAAATTAGGATAGTCAAGCTAAAAGTCCGCTTTACCTTTTTTTTTTTTTTTTTAATCAGGCTCTTTCTTCTGGAGGCTAAAGGTGGGCTATCATGCCTCAAAGGTGCTATCATGCCCTTCTTAGGACAGTCAGGTTTTTTTACCCCTTGTGTTACAGAATTGAACTCCTGAATCCTGGCCTTTGTTCTATCTTCAAAAGCAGTGAAAAGCCTGGTTCACACTTCACATCACCTCTTTCTTCTCCTTAGAAGTCCGCGTGAGCTGTATTTAGTGCTCACTGGGATAAGTGGGGATAATCTCTCTATTTCATTTTCCTCACCAGAGTCAAAGATGTCTGCTCCCTGGACCACCCAAGGTAACATTCACAGCCTCCGGTTCAGACAGAAGGATGCTATTATTCAGCTTGTTGTATGCATGAGGACAGTGTCTCTGTTACAGAAATGCTGAGTAATTGCTCATTCTTATCACTTAAAAGTAGTTTATGATAAGAAGATACAAAATCCCCAGTAAAGTACTAGGGTTGAAAATGGCAAATTTGTGGGGTCAGACTTTACTTCTATCTGAGGACATTGCAATAAAAACACAATACCACAGTAAGCCCTGAGAGCAACCACTGGGGCTTGGGCTTCCAAAAGCAAGGCTCACCCCGGGTTGAAAGGCCTATAAGGCTCAACTTCTTTTTCTCCCTTCATCCTGCACCCACCCTTTTTCTTGGTACAAAAATCAGTCACACTACAGTATGTGCTCCAGAGTTTAACTTTTCTCTCAACACACTATGTTGTGTTTCTGAAGATTACCATCCTGCTCAATAAGATGGGAATTGAAATACCTCCCTCACATGTCCAAAGATGGGTTTTGTTTGGTAAAAAGGAGTTAGTCCTCAGATATTAGTTATTTTCTGTGTTTTCTACTTTATTCATAAGAATATAAAACCTACATTATTCCCAAGAATAATATAATAGGTATCATTAGAATCTGAAGAAACGTTTGGATTCACTTTTTACAATGATTCAGATTATTTAAAAAAATAAAGAAGAAAATACTATAGTTGATTGTAAGAATCATCTTAAAACCTTTTACTGAAATGATGAATGCAGCTAAATGGTAGCTTAGGATAAATATAAAACCCAATCCTAAATGAATACACATGTTAATTAAGCAACATTAAAAAACCCCCAGTTTTATTATTTCCACAGTTGTTATTATTTCATATTTTCTTTTCATACTTTAATGCCAAAAATTTTTTCATCCAAACCTGTTGTTCTCCCTAGATAAACTATTTGGAATTGGTTTCATCTTTTTTGCTTTTGTTTTGTTGTTGTTGTTGTTTTGTTTTGTTTTTTTGTTTTGTTTTGTTTTTAGAAACAGTGTTTCTCTGTGTAGCCTTCACTGTCCTAGACTTGCTTTGTAGACCAGGATGGCCTGGAACTCACAGCGATCTGCCTGCCTCTGCCTCTGAAGTGCTGGGACTAAAGGTGTGCACCATCGCGCCTGACTTCATCTTTTTTTTTTTTTTTTTTTTTTTTTGACAACTCTCGTATATGACCTAAGCGTTTCCTTCTGTTGAGTTTTTTGGAACCAGTGAGCTTGCCAGAATAGGTGGTTGTAGTTAACTGTGAGTTTCCAAAAATATCTCCCAGAAATTATTCAGGACAGTGAGTTGAATCACATGTGCATAGTGCCCTTGTGAATCTTACAAGGGCAGATCACTACAATTATAAACTTTTAGCTGTACTAATTAAGAAGACATTTCTTATTCTCGTGCTGTGCAAGGGAACTTTCTAAGTTAACTAGAATCAGTTGCTGGAACATGAGCTGTAATTATTGGTGAAAGTGAGCTAGTGACACAAGAAGGGTAAGAGCCTGATTTAATCTCTATTTCTACTCTAGAGAGGGGAAGTCTGTATTTGCCCCATCTTTTTGTTGTTGTTGTTGTTGATGATAATGTTAGGAAAGAATGAACAAACACATCTAGACACCTGCTAAGTGTGGATGGAAGTGTGCTCCTATTCATCGTTGAGAAAGAAGTTAGATTTTGTTAAAATGTTGGAACAAGATGGGACTCTCATTGGTTTACTTCAGTAAAACATCTTCTGTAAGACTTGGCCAAGAGATGTCTACATTCATTGAACTCTGATTGATGCATTTCTGAAAATAATTGTTGATATTTGTCTTCAAAAAATGCAGTAACCACACCCAGATTATGTTGAGGAGAGAGGATTTATTTTAAGAAGTTCTCAGCAGCAACAGCACCAGCAGATGTAACAACAACAACAACAGTAAGGAAATGAACCAATCCTCTTAGATGCAGGCACTGGTAACGGGGTCAGACTGCATCTCTAATTTCAGTTTCTGTTCACACACTCATGCACACAGAGAGGAAATTTGAGACTGCAGCAATGATTGAGTAGACAAAGCACTTGCAATATGAATGTGAGAACCTGAGTCCGGAGCTTCAAGATTCATGTAAAGCCAGATGTAGAAGCATGCATGTGTAATCCCAGAACTCCAGTGGTAAGATTGGGGGGCAGAGGTAAAAGGTATTCTGCAAATTCTGGAGCCAGCTAGCAAACAAGAGGTTGTCTACAGGATAGAAGTCACGTCACATACTTACATACTACATTTTTTTATGGCCTCCGCACATGTCACATAACACTTGCCTGCCAGCCCCACACCCACACACATGAGCACACAGAAACATGAGCACACACTCATAAACAAGCACAGATTACAAAGAAAAAAAACCCCTGAAATCAGTGTTATCATTTGCTTCATGTATAAGTAATAGATAATGGTAAGAAAATAATGGTCTACAGTCAAGTGTTGTGACTAATGTAGTTTGACACTGTGAACATTCTTTTTTGAGATTTTTCTGAGAGAGAGGGGGAGAGAGAGGGAGAGAGGGGGAGAGAGACGGAGAGAGAGAGAGAGAGAGAGAGAGAGAGAGAGAGAGAGAGTTTTTTTAATGTGGCCTTGGCTGTCCTGGACTCATTTTGTACACCAGGCTGGACTGGAACTCACAGTGATCTGCCCGCCTCTGACTCCATGAGTGCTGGGATTAACGGTGCACCATGCCTATCTTCTAAACACATTCTTTTAAAACAAAGAACACGAACTTGAAGACATTAATCAAGATCTTTGATGTTTTGAAACTTCTCAAGAATGGACTTATGTTCTCTACCTGTGGGCAATGGCACTCACCCCATTCTTCCAACCAGAGAAAGGAGAGATGCTTTCAGCCCTGTCCATCACTCACTGCCATAGCTAGGGAGCTGGACCAGAGCTTGGGATGAGTCTTTCCAGCTTCAACAGCAATATGATGACCTGTGTTCTCTAAGCAGCCTCCCCATGGATGAAAATTAGTTACGTTTTACCTCCATCCTCGACACCACTGTAGCTTGGTTTTTCAGTCTCTTGACTAGCAATTTCTCCAAGCTATCAGCAAGTGTTTTAGAAGGGAAAGAGTCAGAGTGCCAGATAGTATATTTTGTATGATTTGAGTTTTGTAAAGCAAGGGAGGTCTGAGCATACAGTGCACAACTAACAAGGAGATGAGATATTTACTGAGATGGATGACATTTTGAGCACAGTGATCTGGCTGGTGCAGAGAGAGATATGCAGAGAGAGATATCCACATATAGTAGTGAGAAAATTGTGGTTCTGTGATAGCAAACCTCTAGAATCATGGAATTAAAGTTTATCAAATCTATGGATGTACCAAAGCATACAACATATTCATGGGCCTCTGGTGGATGTAACTATCTTTAAAATACTGAGTAAATAACATCATATCAACTAAGGCATACTCAAGTAGATTGCCCCCCTCACCTCAATACATCTAGTGGACAGAAGGGGGAATATGGCTTATTGCAATTTTATTGTCTTTAGGCAATAGGAGAAAATCTTTTTTAAGCTCCTGGGCACATGAGAACAAAGAGTTATTGCCTTAGCAGTCTATGCAGGAAACTAAAATTTAGCAAATACAGATTAATACCTCAGTGGCTGAAGGATAGGGCATTTGGTTAGCAAAGTAGTGGTGTCACTAAGGGCTAAGGGGGTAATAGAGGTGCCAATGTGGGTTTGTGAGCTCTGACTGTTTGGTTTTGGAGACTGGCTGTGTGTTCATTTTTCCCTCAGCATTGCCAGCTGCTGTTCTTAATGAGTTCTCTCCTACCAGTTCTGGCAGGCAACATGAGTGATAGGAATCAAGTTCAAGAAAATTCACTATCATTCAGAGTTTATATTCTGAAGAGGCAAGAAATGAGCCTGTGATATAGTTCTTGAAAGGAGGTTAAAATGGAGAGACTTCTAGGAACAAGACAAGGTAACTTGTTCTTCAGTGATCTAAGAGCTGATATTCAGGTGACAGCATGCAGAAGGCATTAACTAGAGTCCTTCCATTCTGAAGAAAAAAAAATTTCATTTTTTACAACAACAGAGAAAGAGTTGTTATCACAGAAAGATACAAAAGAACTCAGACTGTCACAATCAGTACCTAAATAAAAATAAATCATCAAGTGACTATTCATTAATTTTATCTTCGTTAGCGTTGGAGGACACAAAATGTCTCCAGAATACCAAAAGTAAATAAATAAATAAATAAATAAATAAAGCGCACAGGTAGGAGAAGAGAATGGAATCCTTTAGAGGACCCACGGCCTGACAAAGCTGCTCTTGACTTTACAGCAAAATAAAGGAAAGAGATGATGATGATGGTGTTGGTGTTGGTGGTTGTGATGGTGGTGATTTAAAATCATCTGCTAAGTGAAAAGTGTGGTAATTGCTTTTTAATAAATGAATGTTGTGTTTTATCCTCCCAAGGATACTAAAAAATGAAAAAAATGTAACTGAGGCCCATTTTAGTGCCAGAAAAACAATAAAGATTTTGAATGATCCTTGTTTATGAATAAATCCTCCGTCCTATTTCAACCTCTCTCAAGTTCTCATGATGCTAGCCTCCTTTTACAGGTTTATTTTTGTCTCTTTGATCCATCTCTTTGAGCCCTGAGATCACACAATGTGTCCATGTTCAAATCACCTTATTCAGGGGGCCCAATCCTTTTGACATTTTGATATGACATTGTCAACTACAAATGTGTCAATTCACATTCATTGTTGTCCTTTGACAAGTAAGACACACAGGCCGCGGGGTGGACATAGGACATCACTTCACGGTAGTTGCATTGCCACCCGTTATCCAGCATGTTCTGTAACTATCACAGATTCCCAGCGTCCTTGTACTACTTCCAATTGCTCCACATATCTCTTTCCCTTCTTTTCTTCCTTCCCTCCTCCCCCTTCCCCCTCCTCCTTCTCCACACTTCTCTCTCTGTTGGGTGTGGGCATATACATAGTTTGAAACGTGTAACAGTCAGAGGGAAAGACATAGTTTGTTGTAAGTCTTTCTAACCCATGAGTTTTGAAGACTGAATTCAGGCAATCAGGCTCGTATGGCAAGTACCTTTATTGGATTACAGTGCAACAATATGATGATACATTCGGTACAATGACAAGCAGCAATATATACACCAAGAACTATGGATCTTAAGTTTGTATTGTTTTTTTTTTTCTTTGACAAACTAAAAAAAGTTTAAAAGGGCAAAACCATAATACTATTTCTACCACCCAGGAATTATTCCAAAATATAACATTTCATGTTATTATGCCATTCTATATAAATATGCATTACATGCCTTTATGGAGTTAGGCCCGTACAGGCACACTCCATAGTAGGCTGTCACTGTAGGCATCAATTTACCGTGTATATTTTCATATTGGAAATCCTTCTTTTATCAGTGCTCTTTATTCTGTCCAACACTGAGTTAAGTTGTCTCTCCCAGATGTATATCCTTTCCATTTTCTGAATTAATTTTCATAAATGCCGTAGGGCGTACGATCTAAAGAGCAGACTTTAGGATGGGAATGTGGAATCCCAGGACTAGAGGAAGCACGTCCTGGAGCACACCTTACCAGGAGCAGGAGCACATGCAGACTTATCAATCTGTTGGTTGTGACGCCTTCGGGGGTCAAGTGATCCTTTCTCAAGCCTTGCATATCAGATATTTACATTGTGACTCATAACAGTAGCAAAATTACAGTTATGAAGTAGCAACAAAAAAAATTTATGTTTGGGGGCCACCACAACATGAGGAACTGTATTAAGGGGTCAGAGCTTTAGGAAGTATGAGAGCCACTGGCTCAAGCATTTTAGTAGAAATTCTAGAATAAGCCACAGAACTCTTTTTATTATTATTATTATTTATTTATTTAGATTACATCATGATTGTTATCCCCTCACTGTATCCTCCCATTCCTCCCTTCCTCCCTCTTTCACCCTATTCACTTTTAATCTCTGCTAAAGGCAGAAGACCTAAAATGGGACCTTGGGAACAGCTCCACCTTTAGAGAAGTTCCTGTTAATGAATGCTTAGGCCTCTGCCTTGAGCCAGGGCACCCCATGTGCAGTCCCCTGAGCTTGTCCTGCTGTTACTTTCTCTGTGGGCTTGTGAAATCGAAGTACACGTGTTAGGGTCTATGGCTGAATATGCCAGCCCTCTGAGGCCTTCAGGACAGAACAGAGCCTGTCTCGAGTTTCAGCAACAGTTTCTGGTAAATACTTCCACACAGGGATGACTCAGCATAGTCCATCCAGGTACATCCTGGTATGAGCCCTGCTTGCCAACAGTCATGTAACACAAACCAATTGGTCCCACAATATCAGGCCACTTTACATCCTGGGAGATGGCATATCTCCTGACGCCTTATACCCTGCCCACTCCCTATGCTCTATACAAGAAAAACTCGCCATAATAAAGTTAAGACCTCACTCTGATGAATCTCCCAACTCAGTGTACTTTTCTTCTGGGCATCATAGGAAGAGACTGGTTGCTGATACTCACCATCCATCTCAGGCCCCAGAGAGAGGAAATGGGAGGCCTGGGTACCCTCCTGTTCTATCCCTGCCTGCGGGCGTGAGAGACCTGACATACACAGTCTCTTGTTTAATAGTAAGCAACCTCTTGTTTAATCCCTCTTAAGAAGCTCCTCTTGGGCAAAGTGGCTTCATGGCTCCTGGAGACCCTACTTAACCTTTCTCAGTAGCTTGGTGCTGATTGGAGAGTCTCTAAAAGTTGGCCCAGTAGTGGAATAGGCTGATTCATTTTTTTAGAATCCATGTAATATTTTAGAAAACATATTTTTATACATCTCTTTAACATATTTTATCTCATTAATTTTATATTATTAGACCTGGAAATTTAAAACTATGAATATGAGATAATTTGCCTTATCTTTATGAATGTCTAACTCTGTCTCCCACTTAAACCATTTGCCGGTTTTCTGTTAGTACCATCTTAAATTTTGAAGGCCATGTACCAACTATCAGCTGTATTAAAAATAAGTTATTAATTTTAGTATATCAGGAATTTGCTTATTTTTGTCTAAATATCTCTTTTCTCATTTTCTTTTCTTTCTGTGTATGAAATATGTTTGAGAATACTTTATAAGTCACACTCTATGAAAGGTAATATAGCAGAGTCACTTCATGTCTATGATACCTTTATTTTGTAGTCATCATTAACTTGTAATTTAATAAAAACAAAGGAATAAGATCAAAATCAAAATTTTTTCACTGAAGAAAATTACTGCATAGTCTTCTAGAAATTATTGTTCTGTTTTGTCTTAAATATCATATGCTATTTGTATGGCACTTAAAATTTATTATTTATTATAATGCATATATATACACTACAGGGGGTCAAGCTGCCTTGTGGATGTGGAGATCAGAGGTCATCTTTCTCGGTCAGGTTCCCTCCAACCTTTACGTGGGGTGGAAAGCAGGTCGCAAGCTTACCCAGCAAGTGCCTTTGCCTGCTGAGACATGCTGCTGCCTCAGAGCTGTGGATTTTATCTTATTTGGCATTTTCCCCCACCTGAATATTTAAGTCTCCTTAACAGTGTTAGAAACTGCACTTCAGTTTTACTAGTATTATTCTGTCATCTTTCTTATGCTGTTTTACTCTCTGTGTCTCTGTCTGTCTGTCTCTCTCTGTGTGTGTCTTTCTGTCTCTGTCTCTGTCTCTCTCTGTCATCCTCCCATCCTCCTTCCCTCCCTCTCCTTCTCCTGGCAGATTTTCCATTTTCACCTCACCCTCTCTCCTTGCTTTTCTCTCTGTTCTTTCTCCTCAGTTTATCCTTCCTACATGCCCCCTCCCTCATACCTCTGCATAGATGTTTTCCCTGGTCTGGCATATACTGGAGTTCCTGGATTTACTTTGCTTAACTCCTTTCTTATATTTGTGTTTATCATCCTAAACCACATTCTAAGAGAATCTTATTTTTCTTCCTTTTGATTAATATATGGCCTCGTCTGCATTTAGGTATTCAGTACAACTGTGTGCTCATCTACGAGTTCTAATTAGCTCTTTTCATAGCATCCTGCTCTCTTTGTTTACAGTGAAGACTTCTCCTTATCCTTCTAACAGTATGGTCTATTAAAATGACACTACTACACTACTATTTTTCCTCTGCTACATTAAACTCCCAGAGATTTACATTTCTGCCTATTGAGTGACATATGTTTCTTTCAAAATATCATTATCCTTAAATGTTTGATGATTCATGATTTGCTTTTTACCATTCTATCTAAAATCTTTTCTAAATCTTTTCATGAATCTTGTCTCAGCCTCTGGTTATTGGGATTTCTACTGGAAGACATGGCTTTGCTATAATTTAAATCTAGAGTGGTCTTTCAGCCATTCTATATTGGAGGTTTGATTTTCAACTCTGATACAACTTTGGAACCTTTAATCCCTGAGGCTTATGGGAGGATGCTAGGAAATTGGGACAATCTTTGTTGGTTCTAAGCCCTCCCCTATCCCTTTTGTCTCCCAACGACACTCATGATCACTTTCATTCACCTTGACTCTCACCACAGCCTCAAAGGTACCAAAGACCACCCAAAACCAAATCTACAACCACAACAGCCTTTTTCTGTTTCTTAGACTGAGGTCTTTGGAGTAGTTGTCCCAATAACATAAGACTAACTAGTGCCAACTCTCTGGTTCCTTCTGGTTCCTTTTCTATTGGGTTTGGTGACAACTCACACTATCAAAGGTAAATAACTACCCTGAGGCAGTGACATGTGTTCAGCCCCTGTGTTCAATGCACTGTCTCCATCTTAGTTCCCATGCTGAAAACAAATGTGCTATGGGAAAAAGCTGATGGTCCTGTTGGTCTAAAAGTTGCTTTTCCAT
The DNA here is from genome assembly GCF_964271855.1 of Acomys minous. NCBI lineage: Eukaryota > Metazoa > Chordata > Mammalia > Rodentia > Muridae > Acomys > Acomys minous. The sequence continues at coordinate 91,463,807 of NC_140489.1, read as the reverse complement.
TAATCACTGTCTCAAATACCCAGAGAGGCTGCCTATTCCATTAAGTCTTTGCTTGAAACACACAGAGTGATTTTTTTTTCTGGCTGCAGAACTTTCTCTGTGTATGAAGAGGGGCCAGATTTTCTACAAGAGAATGTTTTTTGTGTTGTTTTGTTTAAATACACATACACATACACACACAGACACAGAAAAATACACATACATATAACACAGAGATACACACAGTCACACAGCACATACATATGCATATACACGCAAAGACAGACAGACAGACACACACACACAAACACACACACATATTCATCTCTCTCTAATACAGTCAATCCATACTTCAAAATTTTGCCAGTTTATCAAAGACTCCAGGTTGTGACTGTGAGGGAACAGTATTCAGAAATAGAGATGCTGACTGTTGTACTCATCCCTACAGGAGCGTTGTTGATTCCAGCACTGTATAGTTAAGAGCTAGAATTCCTAAAATTCTCATTCAACAAAAAAGGATCTTCTTCATAAGGCTCTTTCTTCTTTTGAGATGAAAATGTTGATTCTCTACACTGTCAATATGTTTTCAGCTTTGTCTCTTTTATGATTTGATTCTGGAATGTCCCTAAATGCTATTGGTTGTTGCATTTAGTGTATGGCTTGTGGTGGTATTTGTAGAGTAGGTGATGTTTTTTGTAGATGAGGCCAAACTTGACGAAGTTACTAGAGGAATCTTGTGCCCCTCACTCCAGTCTTCGAGTTCGCTCCCTACCAGTCCCTAACCATGTAAATGAGCCACTGCCACAGCCCAGTTTCTTCACTATTTGTCTTCTCACAGGGATAGATTGTGTCTCAGGCTCACCTTTTCCTCTCTTCAGTTGTTTCTATGCAGCAATTTTGTCACAAAATATCTACCACAGCTTTCAACAGCACACTTTGACAGTTGCTTTTTCTATGTCACTGCGAGAAATGAAACTACTGTCTAGGGTTCCGGATTCATGTGGTGTTCTGGTGTATTTATTTTCATCGTAGTGTATATAATCAGCATTATGAGTCTCAGTATTGTTTGCCTCAACTTCCTTTTCTCCACAGGGTGCCTGCTATTCACTTGAAATGCAAGAGTCTATTTGAGATTATAGATGTTTTGGGGCATTTAATTCCCCTTCGTTACTGATTTCATTTTGTGTTTCAAGTTGAATATTCACCTGCGTCTCAAAGTGAGAAGTATGGAAGCATTATGCTCAGACAAGCATTGCTTTTTATCTGTCCTCAGTCTTTCTTTTATCTCGGACTCGAGTTTTATTAATCTGTGCTCACTATATCTTCTTCTTTAGGGGTCTGTGTGGATCTGTGAAATGCTAGGTGTGTGGTATTTATCAATAATAAGGCACAGAAAAGTATAATGGTCTGCAGGATTTGGGATGATCTTCAGTGACATCACAAGTTAGCCACACCTTGATTCTATCCTTCATCTCCAGCGGAAATGGATCTGGCTTTAAATCATGTAGCTCAGGCTGGTCTCAACCTCTCTATACAGCCACAGAGCCAAGAACAAGCTCAAATTCCCCCAGAATCCTAATTCACCACAACCTTCTGGAATTACTGATGTGAGCCACTCTGTCTTGCTTAAGATAGAGTCTTTCACTTGGTAGTAATGGGTAAACCATATTGGTCATATTTGACATAGACTTTTCTTCAACTATTACATTATATACAACTGGAGAAAAGAATGGGGCAGAGGGAGAGGGAGACAGACAGAAAGAAAATAGAGGCAAAGGCAATAAGATTATCTTCTCAGTGGTCAGGCCAGTCATACCAGCGGTGCTGTGAGGACATCTCTGGGTAGCACATAGCCAGCAGCTTCACAGCCTGCAGGTGTGGACCACAGCTCACGTGACTGAGCGAGCAAGAAAGGAAGGCCCTCAGTTCTCCAGCCACAAAGAACTCAGCTCATAACCACATGAGCTTGAATGAAGACTCCAAGCCCCTGAAGGAGGAAAATTTGGCCTCCATCTCAAATTAGGCCTTGAAAACACTAAGTGGAGTACCCGAACTAAGTTAGACTCCTAGTCCATAGAAACACATTTAAAGAAGAGAAATAAATGCATACACTGGTCAATTTGTGATATTTTTACCACTCTTAAGGAAAATAATAATATGGATGTTTTATTCTACACCCATTTTTATAGAAAAGAACCTTTGTGTATTTTGTATATCCTAATGTATTAAATTCAACAAATCTGTCTATCAGTTAATAGTCATAACATTTAAAAAATATTTTAAAGATTGCAATTGTATAACACTTTAGCAGCATTTTATCAACTTCAAAAAATCTGGAGTAGGGTAGTTAGTTGATTTATTTCAATTCTTTAATAAATGTTAAAGTGTACCTCAGGGGTATCACAAAAATCATTTTCTTATCATAGCAAAGGTAAGCCCTTTAATGTTATTGATTTTTTGTAAAATACTATATTTTATACTTTTATAACTCTATTTTAATCTTTTCATGCTGAGAACTATAGCAGCTATACTTTCTGAGTGCTCTCTGTCTCTGTCTCTGTCTCTCTCTCTCTCTCTCTCTCACACACACACACACACACACACACACACACACACACACAAACACACACACACACCCTTGCTCCCTCCATTTCTTCTTTTCTTCCTATATACTTCAAATACTTAGGTTTATATAACTTTGAGTGGTCATCTTATTTATGTGACTTTCATATACACCATTAATTACCTTTTTTAAACCTTTATCCTTTTTAGTTGCTTATTACTACATCCTTTGACTTCATTAATATTTCATAGAATAACCAATGACGTTAATTCCCTTTCTCCATTTTCTTTTTATGGTTTTATGCCTTTCAAATTTACTTTTTTTTTTTACTGTTTGTGATACGATCCATGAATCTATAGCTATACATTCTTAGTCTTTCACATATTACTATTATCTCTTTTTTTTTCTGTTTGTCTCTCCTTTAGTGATAACCTATAATAGGCAGTTTATTTAATTTCAATTATATATAGGACATATTCAGGTATTTGAAATTTTTCAAGTCCAGTCTTTTTCAATATTTACAGTTTTCTTTTAAAAGTATTTATTCTTTGAATGTATGTCTGCATTAGTTTATGTATATCGCATATGTGTAGGAACACACGGATACTAGAAAAGTGTGTCTCAACTCCTGGGCCTGGGGCTATAGGCAGTTATAACTTGTTTGGCATAAGCACTGGAAACTGAACTTGGGGCCCCTTAAAGAGAAGGAAGTGCTCTTAATTCCTAAGAGAATTCCAGTCTCTTTATCAATAGTTAAAATTTCTTCTCTAATTTTTTATTTTTAATATTTTTATCATTTAGACTTTTAAGACTACTTGTGCTTTGCAATTTGGAGTTGGAAATAAAGTAAATGCTTTCACTCCTATTGCCAATCTAATACCATTTCTCAAATTCTTACATTAATTGCTGCTGCTATTTCAGGATGAGCTCATGTATTCTATTTTGGCTTTTTGATAAAATGTAAAGACCATCTTTTTGGCATATTATTCTATCAGCCAGAGGCTCCAGGATCATCATATCTTAGCCAAGGTGTACATTAGAAAAACTTTGGGGAAAAAACTTCATTTTTATATGGTTTGACAAGCTAAAGGTCATAGCAAAAAAATTTAATTGTCACTTGATCTCTATGATCTCTCCGATTCCACCAGTGCTGAGTCTGGGCCGGCAAAGTAGGGATGGGATTGTCCATCAAGTTGGCTGTAACAAAGTGCTTGGTAGGTAGGAAAGATCTAGGAACAAAGGATGGAGAAGAAGATTCAATGGAAAGGAGACAGAGTAAGATGTGCAGTGAAGGGTGATGTGAGAAATTAAAGGACACAGGAACAATACAAGACTTGAGAGTGACATTGAGAAGAAGGTATTGAGATGGGAAAAGTGGGACGACAACATGGGAGCTTTCCCTGCTCTGTGTGTTGCTCGCTGGCATACACTAGTGAGGAAATCAATTCTTTAAATAGGAAAAACCTTCTATGGAGAAGAAAATGCCCATGATGGTCAAGGTCATTGGTGTATTGCATCTTTTTTCATCTTGGCACTTCCTAGGGAGCTTTATGTTTTATACATTAGAAAGAGGATCCTCAGCTGTGCATTGTTCTCCTTCCCTGTAGCTTTTGCAATTTCCCCACGTCTTGACACATGTTAATGTTTTACTGATATTGTTGAGGCCTGGTTTCGCAGTAGGGTTCTCAGGCCTCCAACTATACAAAAGATGTCTGTGATCATTCTCCAGGTAATCTGAACATACAGCTCTGGTTATAGTCAGTGCTCTCAGGGCTCTCGACATAACCTTTGGTGCTTAGGAGCATGAAATATAATTCAAGATACTTTTATAAGGCATGTTTCATTATTACAAACTGTAATGAATAAGTGGAATGAGAGAAGAGATGAAATGGAGAAGAAAGAGTACAAATGGATGTAGAGAAAGGAGGGATAAAAAGAAGAGACAAGAAAGATAAAGAAATGAACACTTTTGATATGTAGTCTAATACAACCATGTATCCTCTTTTATGTTTACAATACCTTCAAAATGTTACAGTTTGCTTCATGCTTTAGAGCTCTGGATTTCTGTGGTTAAATGCATAACCTTTGTAGTAGTTTTTCTGACAGCCTTGATTTGTCCTTTGGTATATGTGAAACATGTCCATTTAAGACAGAGTGAAGAAAAGAACAAATCCCACGTGAGTCCATTGAAGTGAAAGGGGTTTCAGCAGCCATCTGAGTTTCTAAAGTGACAGTGGTCTTGTAGAGGATCTTACTTCTGGCCAGTTGCTGTGGTGTTCATTGAAAGCTACACAACACCTAGGCACTACTGTGACATTATTGTTGTTACTGTAGTTGTTTATTCAAAATGCTAGTCTCCCAATCTTCCAGAGAGCAGCTCAGTGCTCTATTTCTATAAGTCTATCCTATCTATCTTCTGCAGCTGACACTTGGGAATCCTAATTCATTTATATTTAAGTCACTTTGTCTCTTGGGGACTCATCTTGCAAATGGTTGGTTGAGCTATATATTTCAGGAAGTCAATCTAGTGTCACATGAAAGCCCATCAAATTCTTTTTTTCTATTATAAATTAAAGAAATGAGAATAAGAGATTGTTGAGGTTGAAGTAATAAACCAGAGTTTGGCTCATTTTGACTTCTCAAACTATTTCACACTCCTTCATTATCCTCAAATATCAAAATGATACATAGATGGCAGAGAACTTCATATTCCATTTAGAAGTGTCATCTTCACAATGAATGCATATTAATGGCAGAGAAGAGACTTTCATTTGTTAAGGTGTTGGCTATACTTATAATGAGAAGTGGTCTTTCAAAAGGATGTGCAATTTGCCACTAAGGACAAAATAACACACTCTAGGGGATTGCAATGCTCAGGCTGAAGAGACAATAAAAGGGCTTGAAATGTTATCTGAAATGGAAAAGAGCTCGAGGGAAAAGACTTGAGTACCAAAACTTATAAAGTGAGCATTCAATTATTTTGCAGGGGAGGAAGGATCAAGCCATTTTATTTTGAAGAACAAAATAGAGATATTTTAACCATTCTCCCTTTTTTCTCTAAAATATTTAAAAATATTTGATATTCACAGATCTTTAGGGAGACTGGAGGTTCTTTTTTTTCCAGGATGTTTGAACATAAATATGTTCCAAGCTTTTACCAGTAAACACAGCTGAGTTTTGTTAAGCTGGGACATGTATTTATTCCATAGAGTATGAAAGTTGTGGTTGTTTTGAACACATGCAAATTATTAAAGGAATGAATGTATGAGTGCAGACTTCACTAATAAAAGGAATTCTTTTTAATGTCTGGCATACATCAAGGGTTTTTTCCTAACATTTAAAAGATTCACACCCCCTCTAGTAATTTTCAAATGTTTCACAACAAGGAGCAGAAAAGCAAGGAGAAAAGTGTTTTTCCAAGTCACCTGAAAACCACCCAACATTTTCATGACATATTTAATAGTTAATAAAATGTCAAACTCTCCCTCAGTGACTTGACAATACAGACAAGAAATAAGTGCAGTAGTTCACCCCCACTCCCTACAAAGCTGCCAGACTGATGGAGGTGCAAGAGATTTCTGGTCCTTTATCAAGAGCATTCTTGCATATAGCTGTTCCAGAGAGTGCATGGCCTTTGATGAAATCCTCTCAAATGCCTAAACCATGCTTTTTCCTCTCTGGTGTGTGACCTTGAACATCACAGGTCTTCACCAAGTATATGATAATGTAATTTTAAAACACTTGTTTTCACAGGTCTTTGGAATAAGCCCTTGAAACAACATAGGATTTTGGAATTGACTGAGTCTGCTATCCAGAACAATTTCAGCACTGTTGTTGTGGTTTTTTTCTGTACTTATTCACACATATGATAATACACTTAATTGAAACTTACTAAGAACACACTAGATCCTGAACTTTAGTAGCTATTACAATATAATAAGAAATAAACAGATCAGATCTGATGTTTTGGCATTATGTAGAGTGAGATAAATCTGTGAATCAAAACTATATGCACACTTTTAAATAGAAATGTGATATGATCTGGTGAAGCAAGCAAAATAGCAGAGAACATTGAAGATGTGGTCCATTCCACAGGACACCTTATTGTCCCAAAGACCTACAAATGACTGACATATACTTATTTCTTAGTGGTAAATTTAATTGTGTCCATTTCTCATTAATCCTATGTCAGCACTGGTAATTAAGAGGTAAATTTCGTGAGGCTGATCTAAGAATCTATTCTGAGGTGTAACTGAGCTAAGAATGGAAAATGGTTCTATAATTCACAGGTAAATAGCAGAAAGAAAAGTACTTCATGCAGAAGGGTGGGTTGTACCAACCACACCAGCTTGTTGCGTCTGCTTACTGGTGCTCTTCTTCCTATCTTACTATCAGACACCAACCCACTGAAAGGAAATAGTTGCACATACATTTCAGAGTACCCTCCCAGACTAAGAATACAGCAGAAGATCTTCTCAGCAAATGGAAAACGACATTAAGAGAATTCAATTCACAGTACTCTGAAGGGGGAAAGGCATGACTCGGGATGGAAAAACACTTCTCAGTAGAACTCTTGCTCACGCGCTTGATAGCTTCAGTTTCCACTCCCCACCCACATAAAACCCAGTGTTGATAGTGGGATAATGGAAACCCAGTGTTTGTCTGCTGATCTGGTAGAAAGCTGCGGCAAGAGAATTTTTGGACCTTGTGGGGCAGCTAGCCTGGTGTATGCAATGGTTGAAAAAGAAGACACCCTCTCAAACATTGTGGAAGGTGGAGACAGACACACAAGGTTGTCCTTTCACCTCCACAAGTCCACAGTGGCACACATCCACCTAGCTCACATTCTCTTTCTCTTCCTTTCACCCTCCCTCCCTTCCTTCTTCCCTCCCTCCTCCTCTCCCTCCCTTCTTCTCTCTCTCTCTCTCTCTCTCTCTCTCTCTCTCTCTCTCTCTCTGTCTCTATATCACACACAAAACAAATGAGTAAATAAAGTGTAAGAAAAGAAGAAAATTAGTTATATATAGTACACTCTTGCAAAAATCCTGTAAATTGCAATTGAATTGGAACAAGAGGAAACTATTAGAGATGGTATTAAAAAATAGCCTATAGGAAGCATGGTGTTTGCATATAGAGTGAGATTATTAAATAAAACAACCAATGTGATTATGCAACAGAGGAATTAAGGCAGTAGAAAACACAGTTTTCCTGTGATAAATAGGAGCTTATGAATTTTTAACTGTGTGATATCAACCTTGGTTTGAGACAAGCTCTTTAATACACATAGTTTGGAGGAGCTGTGCAGAACATAGGTTTGGTACATAGGTGGAAGAAAATAGAGTGGGGCAAGGAAGGGACTCCTTCATGAAGGGTGAATGGAACTGCCTGTTTCTGCATGAGACCCATGGGCTCAGGATCTGTGCAGCAAATACCAGAGAGTGTGCAATCCATGGTCTTCAAGGATGATACGTGACCACCATATGACTGATGTGTCCTGGGGTCCACATTAAATCTCCTATGCTTTGTGGCAGGTATGTTCAAGTCACTCAGTGAATACTTGATGGCAGAATTAACATTCTAGCCAAAACATTGAATGTAATATGACATTGGTAACTATGTATACAAAGGGAAAAGAGCGCAATTCTGTTTAGAAAAATATCTTTAATATTCTATAAGTAAGTATAATGTGTCCACCAATTCAGAAAAATAACTCTGTACGATGAGAAAAAAATTCTTGTGTTTGCAGTATGTAGTTCTATACAGAGTGTCATTACATAAATATGTTTGTGTTTGTGTGCACATATAAGATGCTGGATATTAGCATAGCTTTAATCCTAAAATCAATATATTAAAAAAAGACTTAACTTTGAGTGCAAATTAACGACAAATACAGTGTGTAAGCTGTTAAGAGCACTTGCTGCTTTTGCAGAAGACCTATGTACATTCTCACCAACACATGGAAGTTTATTCTTGTCTGTAATTCCAGTACCAGGGAATCTAACACACTCTTTTGACCTCATGCACTATCGTCACATACGACACAAAAAGCACACATGTAAAAATGAACAAACAACAAAAATCAAATAAATCTTTAAAAGATAAGATGGGGATATTATGCACATTAGAAATAATAGATGAAATAAAAATACATGTATAAAGCTTGGAGTAGTGAAACTAAAAAATGTTATGCTTAATTTTAATGTAAAAAGGTAAAGCTGCATAAACAAATATATAGTTACAATAATTATAAAAGCACCTAAGACTCACAGTGCAGAGCTCAAGTTATATCTTTCTCATAAGAAATAACAATTGTTTAGTTGACCATTCAACACTAATTTTAAAGTAGTGTTTAAAATTGTTCATGTGATTAATAAAACAAAAAAAACAAAGATAAAAAATGCACAAGAATGTAATAAGTGGAAGGGGAAAAAGCGCATGACATTAACAGTTGAATGAGGAAAGAACCACTCACATGCAAAGAATCTCCCCCAAAATGTAAACTCTGCATGGAATACATTACTATTCATAAAATAGAGTAAACACAATTATATTCAATTTAAAAAATCAAAGATATAAACCTGCTACATGTGTAAGTAGTGCCTGATGTCACAGGCACAGTATTTGAGTGAACAGTGATTCTAATGATATTAAAACCCTTACACAAACTTTCATATAAATATGAAAGCTCTGAGTTATAAAGAGGTAAATTTACACTCTGGATGCAATGAGATGCAGCATGTGTGGACATCATGCTATATGGGACATCAGAGCAGTCTTCTGGGGATAGATATTTTCTTGAACTTGAGTTGGGTGTTGAAGGATCTCCTAGAAAATTACTAAGACTAGCATCTGATTTATAGTTGTTTTACATGTGTAACTGTGCAAGGCATCACTCAAGCAATACTCAGCTGAAATTCTGAGTGTGGGTAGTAAGTCATGTATGTACAAAAGACTGGAAGACTGGAGGATTAGGCTGTAATAGTTATGTTCCAGAGAGACTTTTGTTCATCTGTGTACCATTCAACAAGAAATTAGTATGGCCCAGGGGTGAAATATATTCAAGTTAATTTTAAAAATACCTGGATAAATGATTAAACTCAAAGCTCAATGAGCATAAAATATGGTATATCTATGACCATAAATGAAACACTGCAATAGGACAGTGTGTTCTGTTCACTAACTAGATAGGAACCTAGAACATGTATTTATGAGTGAATCATTTAGTAATATTAATTCCCCACCCCTAGAGAACCTGTTTGCGTGGAAAACTCACTTAGCTGGGCAAAGCTGTTGGAAAATCAGCTTTCCTTCTATTGCTGTTAGAATTTGCTGTAACTGCTTCAGTTATCCTGGTCTGCTTTCTATCCTGTGCTGACATGCTCTAGAATTGGTATTTGAGAGCATCACATTTTTTTCCTTGAGGCATTCACATTCCTTTTGCTTTCATGGTTTTTATTTATTTGCACATGGCTTCATATATAGGTAGGCCTTTATTGTTTCTCTTTTTTTCTGAACAGCTTCACATATCACTTTTTGAAAGTGAAAACTAAAGGGGCCTGATATTGTTAGTCATTAAATAAAAACAAAAACAAAAGCGAACTGCCACCGATGGATGACACTGGTGTGTTCATGGTGCTGAAGTCTTCAAATAAATAACTCTAGAGTTTAACCAATTCTATATTTTTTTCTAAGGTGTTTCCTGAATTTTCTTTTACTGTCCAGGATAACTGATTCCTACTACACAACCAAAAGTATATTTCCCCTATACTGGTAGCATTCCTTAGTCTTTCTTTCCAGAGCAGCCCTTTACTATTTCACTGACTTTGTTTCAAGCTCAAGCTATCCATTCTGGTGGATGAGAATCAGAATTATGCCAAAGCCTTAACAGGAAGCATTCAGCTGTGGTCTACCCAGATCCATCACTAGCATATGTCCCCAAGGTAGGTACGGGGCTCAGTTTCTCATTAATTATTTAATAAGTACTCAAACATGTTCCTCACCAGACATTCAGGTAGCAGGAGATTCTGAAATGAGTAAAATGAAGTTGCTTTTGGGGACCTTAAGTAAGACAGTTAGTTAGATGAAGGAAGTAAAGTGAGATGAAAGCAGTGTAAAAGTGTTTGCTGATAGCCGGGGAGGTGGAAGGGCAGCCTGTGTACTACAACAACGAGGGAACAAGAAGTTATCCCTGGAGGTGAGCCAGTTGGTTGCATATGAGCCACAAGTGGTCAAATCAATGGAAAATGGTGTGTGTGTGTGTGTGTGTGTGTGTGTGTGTGTGTGTGTGTGTGTGCGTGTGCGTGTGTATGGCTGTGTGGCTGTGGCTGTGGCTGTGTGTGCCTGTGTGGCTGTGTGTGCCTGTGTGTGTGTGTGCACGCCTGTGTGTGTGTGTGCACGCCTGTGTGTGTGCGTGTGCGTGTGGCTGTGTGTGTGTGGCTGTGGCTGTGTGTATCCTATCAAAGATATGGAAGCCATAAGGGAAAGGTACTTAAATCTCAGTGACCCAACAACTTTCTCTACACAAGCAGTGAGGAGAAGAAATAAATGCCTTATTGCTTCTTTGAAGTGAGTGTGTTGGGTTTTTACTTATGCATTTGAATTTCTTGAGATCCAGTTACCACTTTTGAAGCCATTCAGAGGCAGTTCCCATGAGGGGCCATATAGCAGATGAATTCATATTGTACTTTAGAAATGTTTCCTTTTACTTACCTATTCACAAATCCTTTCAGTTGCTCAACTAATTTCCATCTTTAAAACAGTTTATAAGAAGCAGCTGTAGGAAAATACAGAAAAGAGATGAAAGTAAATATTTATTGACACAATTCATTTTCTCTTAAGCTTCCTGTCACACTTTAAATAAAATAGAGCTAAAATACTTCAAGGATCAAAGGGCCAAATACCATGAAGTGGCCACAGAAATTCCAAAGCTATCTTTCATTTTAGAATATATTAAGAGTGTCTTCGGCAACCTATAGAAGATGATTTTATGCTTTTGCTTTCAATTTGAAATAAACTCTTCCTAGCAGAAAAGGTGTTCATGATTGGCCTAAGGTCTCCTGTAGCCCAACACTAAAATTGGGTGTAATAGATTCTCAAGGAAAAGCACTTTTAGCTGCCAGCACTTTAAAATAACATAATTTTGTGTTAGTTAATTTATACCACAGTTTGTTTTGTGGCTGTATGGTTAGGTTGTGAGTTAGGATAGATAAAGACCATCCTGTTTTCGAGGAGATATGAGAGACTGCAACATCTAGTAAATTCTAGAAGCATTTAGATATGACATAGCGTAGGAATGACACATTATATTGCACACAAGAAAAAGTCCCCATCATGAAATGAACTTCAAACTACAGCTTCGTTTCTGTCTTCTAGACTTAGTTTTATAGTGTATAAAATGGCACCATAACATTGATAGGGCCTTTGAGGCTGTTAAATGAGATAATAAGTAAAAACAACCAAATGTAGAACTTGACAGTACATCATATATTTTATTATTAAATGTTTATGGAATCTATCATAATCTGTGGAGTTTATAAAGTTATACCCAGAGTACATGTCAAAAATGTGCCTTTTCCCCAGATGCTAAGATACTGAGCCACAAATTAAGATATATCTCACAGCCACCTTAAATCTAACTTGTATCTGCCCATTGCAATGTAGGTACCACATGAGAGGAAAATGTAGTGTAAGTGAAACAGCAGAGGCACAGAGTAAGGGAGCTCTTCTGCACTGGATCTCTTGTTTTCCTTTATCTTTGCCAGGACTCAGATCAGAGCTCTCTAGTTGCCTTCCAGAAATCTATGTGCCAAACGCAGCTGTTGTCCACCAGGGTTTGTTGCTATTTGAGTTTCTTCAATTGCTCTGGGACACACAGTAAATCAAAAGTTTTTGAGGAATTTGGCTTGGGAGGATGGGCAATGCTGGTCACGTGAACTGTGATGGCACGCCCAAATCCATTCTGATCCTCTCCTTCCGTGGTGTTCAATGACTATGATAATAATGACAACAGGGACCAACATCAGTATGGGGAGCTATGGAGCTATCACACTTGGAAAGAATGTTTTCTGTGCAAGGACCTGACTTCAAATCTCTAATGTATATTCATTCCAAACTTAGCTGGGCAGGGTGCTATAACCCCAATGCTGTGACTGGGTGGAGACAGGATTGTTGGGGCGTGTTGCGTGCCATATTAGTTGTAGACTAATTGAGACACCCTGCCTCAAAAGAATAAGGTAGAGAGTGAAGGATGGCCTCCTCTGACTTCTGTCTATGTGAGTCCATGCCATACGTACACACATATGTGTTTATATCATAAACACATGATACATAGATGAAATAAAACCTATATGACACTTTCCAGGTCACAACATCTTAACTAACATCAGGCAACATGGAGTTGCTACCTTTGGAGTTGTTATAAGCCCAAATTCTTGCAGTAAAGAAAATGATACAATACTATAGATGGTTTTCCTTAAATCATCCTGTGGAAATAAGGAAAGGAGACCCTATTCAAGACAAATTATTACCATTTTGGGGATGTGAGTTTGATTACTCTTTTGGTTTCCCTAGAATCACACAAGGGCTTGGCATTGTTAACCTCTGAAGATAATATTGAAGCCATGATTGACGCTTTAAATTCCCCTTCTTTGTGAACCAGCTTTCAGTCGGTGATGGGCAGCCTGCTAGAAATGGGCATGATTAATTCTCCAGGAAACCATCTGGGAGACTAAGATGCTATGTAATCAATTTTGTTTCCTTTTTTATCTTGGCTGCTGGGGAGTCCTGAATAAACTTCAAATTGGTTCCTGACACGGCTATCACCTGCTTTCTTCATAAATTTTCTTTTCTCTGTTCATTTTCATTTTAACTTTCCTGTGGGCATTTTTTTATATCTACATTGATATCTTCGTCTCTCTTGGATGTTAATGCTACATTTACACTTGCATCTTGTGGCAAGCTGCCTCTAGCTTACTTGGAAGAAGACAGGATATAAATCATAAATATACAATAGGACTGCTTCACTCAAAGCCACAGAATATTGTGTGACTCCAGAGGGCAGGAAGATATTCTAAATATTCTAAATCATGTTAACTGGAATAAAGATACAGACTTAAGTGAGCTAGGATCCCACTGTAATATCATTTAGATCATATTTATTTTAGCCTATTTGTTCATTCTCAGACCTAAATAAATGCCACCTCCCTTATGGGATCTCTTGCTAGATTCCATCAGAATTCCAAAAGGAACAAGTTAAGATGGAACTATAGTTATTAATTGAAAAAGAAAGTTCTGTTTACCCAAAACCTGGATGATGCTGTAGTAATTTACCTGTCAAAATGTAATTGTGCTGTATGCAAATTACTTTCCCTTTTGACAGATGCATTTTGATGGCTAGGTGGCAAAGATCTCATTATTTTTAAAAGTCAATTACAGTGTGCAAATAAAGAATGTTAATAACAATCCCTCAGTGACAAACAATAAGAAATTCTTATGTTTCTGATCTTAGAATGAAAAAAAAAACTGTTTTGTTCAGTTTTTATATCAGTCTGTGTAGGTCTCTATATTTGTGTGTGACCATGTATATATGCATGTATTCTGTCTGTGATAACCCTAAAGTATGTATGTACTGAGGCCTGCCTACTAAGTAATCCCTGAGTAACATTCCTGATTTGAACCACTATTCAGTTTACAGAGAGTGTTAGTCACTGAGTGTATTGGGTGGTGCTTTATATTGCTGTAGCAAATGCAAAACTCAAATAACTTAAAGGAAGAACTATCTGTTTTGGCTCATGGTCTCAGAGGTTTTCATAGTCATCTGGATCCACTATTGTGGACAGAAGTAAGAAAGAACACAGTGGCAGGACCATGTTTTGAAAGAGACATCTCAGTTCATGATACCTTAGAAGCTAATAGAATGACAGGAAGGGGCCAGGGACAAATGTGTACTTTAAGCCAAGCCTTTCTTCAATACACTTTTTCTAATGAGTACTAGAGTCACCTAGGAAGAGGTGGGTTGCCTAGTTCAGATTGGGTATGTCTATAGGTATTTTCTTGATTGTCATAATTGTTGTGGGTAGACTGAACCTGAAAGCTTGGTCTGGAGCCATAGAGTGTGTAAGATAAGAGAAAGCCAGCTTAGTATTGAGTATACATGCATTTATTCTCTTGCTACTTCCGATTGTGATGTGACACGAGTTTCTGCTTTGAGTTCTACAATGATGTACTGTGACCTGGACTTGTAAACAAAATAACAAGTAACAAAAACAAAACAAAATTTTACAAACAAAGCATTATCTTCCTACTAGTTGTTTATTGTCAGCATATGTTATCTCATCAGGAGAAGTGAAACTAGGATAAGGCAGTCTTCCACAGCTGCACCATCTTTCATGCTTCAGTGCTGGCCCAATCTCTTCCTCCACATCACCACCATGAACTCAGCTTGCACACTAGACCTAGTCTTCACTGCACAATCTATTTGGTGGGACGCTTCACAGCTAAACCAGTGTACTCTGAGACTCCTCCTCAGCTGAGGAATTCTGTATTGACTTTTGTATCTATCCCAGTCCTTTCTCAAAGGACTGAGTTAAATGTTATGGTATGCCCATGATAATTCTGTACTTCGATAATAATTTAACATAACTTAGCTAAATACTCATTGATGGGCCCTGTCCTTAGCACTATAATATAACTTGGAACTTAAATTGTAAACCTTTTGAGAGCAATAACAGTATGGTTAATAAGCCCATAAAAACCCATGGCCTAAAGTCATGCTGATAACAAATGGCAGATGAAAAGGGTGAGTCTGTATTGAATATGTTTCCTAATGATTACCTTTAGCACAGTTCTTAACACAGAGTAAGTATTTAACCAATTTATGGCAATTGAATTTAAAAAAAAATGAAGCTTGTCATGGAGTCTGACTTACAGCTTTAGGAAGAGCAGCCATGAAAACTAAGACAGTTCTGGGAACTCTCTAGTGCACCTGTTCACACAAAGTCATGCTCCAAACACACAGATAATCCATTCTTCCAGGGTGCATAGAGTTTTTCAATCTGTGGACTGATAC
The DNA here is from genome assembly GCF_964271855.1 of Acomys minous. Taxonomy (NCBI): domain Eukaryota; kingdom Metazoa; phylum Chordata; class Mammalia; order Rodentia; family Muridae; genus Acomys; species Acomys minous. The sequence goes on along the minus strand of NC_140489.1, from coordinate 91,448,199 downwards.
CTAGGCCATGATTCTGGGGTATGTTGTGTCAGAGAGCATGGTGGGACACAAACAAGCACGGGTTCTAGAATTCCACAGGCTACGTGCTCTACTTACTTCCATCAGTTACTAAGGCTCTGTAACTGGTAGGTTTCTTCACATGTGCGAGTTAACTTCTTCATCTGTGGTGTGAGAGTGACACAAGTAGAACTATACTGGGGTCACACCATCTGCATTTTCAACATCATTAGTTTTTATTCCTAGGATATTCATGTAATAAAATTATGTTGGGGAGCTAACAAAAACATTTTAAAATCGGGAGGACTGAAACAGTCAAAGTTGCTACTATCAAAGTCTAAAGTGATATTCTCTCTACTTGATCCACAGGCTGCTCATTGCACACAAAACATGGCGCCCAGAAACTCTACAGATCTGACTCTTTACCAGAAACTCCACCTTCCATTTTGTTGCTCCAAGATAGCCCCTACAGGGACTTCTGACTATTAGTGTCCTTAGCACATCCTTAAATTTGCAAAAGAGAAAACAAGAAGAGAGGGTGTATGGAACAATTCACTCAAGAGTTTCCAAATGATCAGGAGATATTTAAAGTCGAGGGGCAACTAGGAAACATGAGAGGTGCCCATCAAGGCAAAGCATAGCATGGACTCATTCTGCTTTACAATTGTCAGGATGAGTGGCAAGGTCCTCTGTACATGCTGAAATGCCTCACTCATCATTGCCTGCTCTAGGCTAATTTCAGTTGCACTTAATCATTTACAGGGCCTGTCCTGAGTGAGTTTCATTAGAAGGAATATGAAAATCGCAGCTAGGAAGATAGCCTCATGTCCTATTGAATAGCCTGCCTGAGAAACAAAGATATTCAAAGAGATTTAAGACTAAGCAACTTACATTTGCTGCTGAAGGAAATAATTTCTTTTACTAAATGATACATGCATTTAACACTAAGCATGGTAATGAGGTCACAGATCTTTTGCATCCTTGGGGAAATCCATGCTGGTAGGCATTTGTTATAGCTACATATTTACATGTTCACAAGGCAGCCTGTATGTAAGTTCCAGTGTAACTGTACTCTCTGCTTTAATGCCATTACTAATCTACACTTCTCTTTGTTGCTAGTTCCTACCCTCTGCTTCTTCTGCCCCCACTTCTAATGACACTTTGCATTCAAAATTAGTAGTTGACTCTTGCTTAGACCTTTATCCAAAGGAAGAGGGGGGCAATATTTTAGCTAGCAACCCATCAATTTGGGGCCTTGTAGAATGTACATTCGGTTCCATTTCATTGTAATTTTTGAATACAGGCCATAAAATAGAGTAGCCCCAATTAGTGCAGCTTAAGTCCTTAAATCTTGTATGTTATCATAATTTATAATAATCATTTGGAAATATAATTACATTTTAATTTTTTTCTTGATAAGGACTGAAACTTTAGGCAGCCGTCTAACTGTACTTGCTGTGCAGACACACCAGATTATAGATGTGTTCTTCTTAAAAAATTCTTAGAAAAATGAACTATAGTATTGGTTTTAAACATTTTATTGGATATATACTTTGTTTGTGTACTAGATTAGAGATATACCAGTTTGATCTTGGTTCAAGAAAAAAAAAGATTTCCCAATGGCACATGAAACTAAGGTAATTTGTGGTCTGTGGTTCGATTGAAACAATGGTCCCCAAAGTTATTATAGTTATATTTAAGAATGCCAGGTATCATTTTCTTTTGACAAGACCCTTAAAAAGATGAATTGAAGAAACATGTTCTAATTATGGCTATTATATTGCTGAGGCTCCCAGGATTAAAATCGTTAGAGGTTTTATAACCAGTATGAAGTATTATGTGGTTGAGAAAAAAAAATTGAAACACAGTAAATACCTGAGAGACTTTGAGCTGGAGCTGTGGTTTTTACAGACATTTCTTGACACATATGTGAGTGGGGGAAGGGCAGGACCACGGGAGAGACAGCACAGGATGTTCTTGTCTGCACATAAGAGATCAGTGTGGCTATAAAGTATGTGTCACAGTGATTTCAAATAAACTTAACAGTACAGAAGGAAGGTCAGGAGATCAGCCCACAGAGGATCAAAGCCGAAACCTCCATTCACTGCCACATTCAGAAATTATGATCATTCTGTATAAGAACAACATGATGACACCTCTGCTCATACTTGAAATCCAAGATCCTTCCTTCTCATCAAGTGCTTTTGAGGAGGAAATTGTACTTGTGAGTAGAATAGATAACAGTCTAAAAAGAACAAGAGAAAACCCAGTGAATCTTATTTTCAGCCTCACACCTTTTATTTTCAGATGTATCCAAACACACATACATGAGTTACTACAGTTAAAAATATAAAACACACTTAAGATTTTACAAATTTCTATTAATATTTAACTTTGGAAAGGAATGGTGTATAATATCTGGATAAATGGTAAAATTAGAATCCTGCAATTTTGTATCTATTAGAGTCAATGTCTGTATCAATACAATTCGAAATAACTGAAATTGAGAAATGATTAACTAACTAAAGAAAGTCATCTTTATTCTAATAAAAGAGCATTTTTAATAAGGATACAATTACATCATATCTCCCTTCCCTCTTCTTTCTCTAAATCCCTCTCCTAAATCCCAATCCCCCTCCTCTAGTTTCGACTATAATTCATCTTGTATTTTTTTCTTTAATTATTATTGTAATGTATATGTGTGAATAAATTCATACACATAAAAATATAAAGCAAAAAACAAGTTGCTAGGGGGACAAAACAATAGAAATCTTAGATTCAGCCAAAAATGACTATTAGGCTGTTACTAAAATTTCTATTATGTTCTGGGCAGTGATTTAGGAACTGAAGATTTCTCTAATGTGTGATTTTTTTTTCAAGATTTAGGATCTAAACTCTTTGGTAAAGAACCCCAAACCCTAGCATATCCCCAGTCCTGGTCTATAATTTAGGGATCCTTATGTAGCTGGGTTTGAAGTGCACAGGCAATTGGAGAGGTGGACAGGGAAGTCAATGCACCTTCACTGGAAAACTTTTAGATCCATTACCAAATTTTAGAGATAAGAGCTACTGGGCTGGAGAGATGGCTCAGTAATTAACAACACTTGATGCTCTTACACAGTACCCTGGGTCAGTTCCCACCATCCACATGGCAGCTTCACAGATTTCTGTAACTCATTTTCAGAGCATCACACACACTCTACCAGCTATGACCAGAAGGAAAAGTCATGAAAGTACAGGTTTATATGCTACTGTTTTGTAAAATATGATGTTCATTTCTTTGTAGATTTTGTGTCTTTCAAAATTTTGCATTAACTATTGATTTTCTTAAATTAAGGAGTTCTTTGGCACCGTCTTAATTATGATATCACTTCCAAAATGAGAATGCCATTGACTTCACACTAATTACACATATCTGACATGTCAGTTCTAGATTGAATTTTGAACAAAGCGTATACTCAAAAAACTTTCATATCACAATCTTAGACGGTGAAGAGTGTGAGACTATATTAAGCAGGAAAAGAAGTTGGATAAGAAAAAAAGTAGAGAGGGAGACAGAAAAGGAGGGGAGAACATAATTTCTTCAAAGGTTGGTACAGAGTTCTTCCTTTTCTACCAGGCAATTGTGGTTTTCTTAATTTAAAAAAATTACAACAAAACCCAGCAGATTTGTTAAGAAGTTTGACCTTGGCTTTGTCATTCAGTTGTCGTTTTAGCTTTGTATTTTTAACTCAATGAGCTTCACTATCTCAAATGATTATGGAAAAGCAAGTGATGCTTAGATACCTGAAGTTCAGTATCTAATGAGTAGTGTGGTCTTAGTCCATGTGGCTGATTGATTTCTTTATGCTTAATGTTATTGACATTGATGAATTTTTATTTTAGAATATCTTATCCACAGTGTAACAGAATTCACTTATCTAATTTTTCAACTACTTTTGTGTGTGTTGGTTAGTGTTGATTGTCAACTTAAATGGATCCTGAATCACTTGGAAGACAAGCCCTCGGGACAACTTGATAGAGCCTGGGAGAAGTTCCATCAGTACAGTAGTGTGAGGCTTTAACCTCTCAAAGCCCAACCCCAAATACATACTTATTGCATACTTCCTCCTGCAAGGCAGCATTTCTGAACCTTTCTACACAACACCACCAGCTTGGGACCACATGTTCAAATGGTCTGAAGGCATTTCTCAGTCCAACCACCACAGAATTTAATATTTACATGTTACTTTTCTCATCGAGGACATGAATGAAACAATGGGGAGAAATTCTAAAAAAAGAAAATGTGTAAAAAGCTTTTTAGCCAGCATGCCTGCCTTCCCTGTATAGAAAAAAGAGAGTTAGCTGAGTACTGCTATTCATTCTTCTCCACTTTCTAACTGTAGATGAAATGTGACCAGTGCCATATGATTTCCTTTTCATGAGAGACTACATGCTGAACTGTGAGCTGAAATTAACTCTTTATCCCTTAAGTTGCTTTCACTGAGTATTTATCACAGCAACAAGAAGATTGTGTATTAAATTATATACTGATATTAGACTACATAACATTTATAAATGCAATATGAATATATTTGCAACATGTAAGATTATTTAAGAAATATGTGTACTTAGAAAAAGAGTTCATGAATTATATAACTATTATGTCTTTTATTTTACTTATATGAGTTGGTTTTTTCTATTTAATTTAATTGTTACTGATTTTCCAGAAGAAGAAACTGTAATTATTTCTTTTCTTTTCTCAGTCTTTCTATAACCTGAAATGTGTACAAATGTATATAATTTACAGTTAACAGTTCAAAAGAGGTAAGATAACCTATATGATTTGTACAAGATAAAAAAGCCAGTACTGAAACTTCCATTTGAATAGTTTAAAGGAGTTAAGGAGTTATCTTTCTTTTTTTCTTTCTTTCTTTCTTTCTTTCTTTCTTTCTTTCTTTTTTTTTTTTTTTTTTTTTTTTTTTTTTTTTTTTTTTTTTTGAGACAGGGTTTCTCTGTGTAGTCTTTGCTTTCCTGGACTCGCTCTGTAGACCAGACTGGCCTCGAACGCACAGCGATCTGCTGGGATTAAAGGTCTGAGCCACCAACCCCCAGCTTGTTTAAAGGAGTTTTCATCCAGTTCTAAATGTAACAAAACTACACGGTTTTCATTTCATTACTTGAGGTTCAATAAATGTTCATTTCCTTTTACTACAGAGACGTTGTTGCCACAGTGTCAGGTGCTTTTGTGGGGTCTCAGCCTTTATCAGATCCTGAAGAGAAGACTGTTTTTGTAAGGTCACCTGTAATTAGAAGTTATCATTCTTAGCAGCAGCCACTGCAACATTGCTGAAGTCAGAAAATTTGCTTAAACCCTATTTAGTAGCCAACTCATTCGATAATGAGTTGATAGTACTTTGTGCAACTCCCCGTGCTCAAATTATAAATAAAATAATCAATAAGTATGTTTGTGAATATTGGCATTTGTGCAAAAACAGGATGGCCTATGATCCACTGTAAAGAAAATGAGCCCACTGTGCCTCCTTCTCTTTATTATTAATAACACCTTTCTCATATTTGTTTTCAGTTGGTCTTGAAAGTTGTGCATTCTAGGAAATGAGCACAGAGCCTTGTTAAGAACAGATCCTCCTCCAGTTGCTTTCATTTATCAACATTTGCCTTTGTGTCAGTAATATAATATTTGCTATTATGCCGCTATCAGTTGGATAGGTCTTGGAAGCTCTTGGTTAATCTTGTACTTTGTGGGTGTTTAATAACTGGATCCAAGTAGATGGCAAGTGTCATGTTGGGCTGTAGAGTTACATAACTGAATACAATACAGTCCATCCTGAAGGGAATGCCTTGTGGAAACCAGGCTGGTAACTAAGTGAGGCTCAGTGTTCTTTGTTGGACAGTTATTTTAGGGTCTGCACTAGAGATGCTAAGACAAGGTCAACATAAAAAAAAAACTCTTTATAATAAAGTTTTACACTGTCATTTTGATTAGTGTCATTGGACATAACTATAAAGAGATAAGTGTACAAAATCTATTGTGTAATAAAACATGATTCCTGTGGAGGAAATGAATTAAATTCTTACAGTAAAATAATGCTCCCCGATGATTTAAACAAGATACCGTTGATAAATAAACTTTGAGGAAGATTTAAATGAGTGCTGTAGGCTCCAACACCCCCACATCTTGTTATGTTCTTTTGTATCTATTTCTTTCTCTGCTGAATAAGTGCTTTTTTAAAAAATTGAACTCTGTGTTTCATAAGGTTCTCCCTGTCCTTTTCCTAGGAGAAATGTGATTTAAACAAATTAAATTTCTTCCGCTCTCTAAATTGAACAAGGCAGGGTTCTCTTTTCCATATCTTTCACTCCCATGCTGAAGTTAAATGAAGAGCCAAGTATAATTGGCAATTAATAACTTCAGATTCTATTATAGAACTCTTGTTACAAAATTCATCTGCACAGGAACTTCATAAGAACATGCCTAGGTTACGGTGAGGAAAGCCAGCCTTTTCAACAGAAGTGAAAATGTCAGGATGACATTAAAGCTGTAGGCTTTGACATTGGATCATCAACCATAGGTCATTTGTTTGTCCATGTGCTATACAGACTAGGATGCACCAACAGATCCTTTATCCATCAGGAGAAGCTCATATTTCTACCACACATCAGCTTGGCCAGCAGCTGCCTAAATGTTGTTGTCTCTGCAAACACCTTGCTGGGAATAGTGGTACAAATGATAATCCCAGCATTCAGCAGCCTTAGACAGGGAGATTGTTTTAAGTTTGAGTTTAAGTCTGGCATACAGAGTAAGTTCAAGTCCTGGCTGCTATCTTGTGCACCCATCTCCAATCGTTCTATTAATTTTAATTTTTAAAGCTACAAGCTTCTCTATTTCAGTGCATGAATTGCCACTTTAAGAAGCAAGAAAGATAAATAGAAAATGGTTGTGGCGAATAAACGTTCAATGTGATTAAGTACAAAATGCAAATTAACATGATGAGCTATTAGTTTTCCTCAGTAATTAATACTCAAACACAAAGCAAAATGTTAGGTTGTCAGATGTCTTTCAAAGTGTGTACTCATAAAACTTCAGAGCTAAGACCTAGAACTACGAACTCAGAGATAAAACTATTGTGTGTGTCATTTAAAATAGCAATTCCATATTTTGAAGACTAAAATAAGAAAATTACCTACGATATATTCATAGTGCATATTTAAGTAAGTGCTTTAAGCATTATTGTTTCGAATTTAAAGCAGTGTAAGATAAGAAATTACACAAACATCAAAGAGTTATAAATAATAAATATATTTCTCTATTAAACACAAACTTCATAATTATGCAACCAGTGAAACCATGCCATAACCTCTAACTTCCAAGCCCTACAAATTCCCTGATATTCTGGCTTTTAGTATTTTATACCCTCTTCCCCAGTGACCAGCAAAAAACAGGAATAGTTTCAATGTGATTCCAGGAGCTTTCTGTGACAGTCTATTCTTGATTCATTTACTTACAGAGTTTTGTAATGCTCTACAAGAGAAAGCAGTTATTTTTGTAGTATCAACAAGTTAGATGTGTATGTAAAAAGCAAAACAAATACTATAAACCATTCGTTTTCAAAGTAATTACAAATTTTAGGATTACTTTACCTCCATGGATTGGGGAACTTTCTGATCTAAAATTCAAATATATAATGAAATACTGAGTATCATGCGTTATTTTTGAGTACGGATTGCAAAGATATTAATTACCCAATGAAAATACTTAGCATCATTAGAGATGGAGGGAAAGAGGGGTATAGCCTGAGAAAAATAAATCCCTCAGGATTTTGACCTTTTGAGAAAATAAAAAGAAAATTGAACATTATGTATTTTAAACTAGAGGAGTACTAGGGAATAATTTTATTAACACCAGAGAACTGGAGCCATTCATAATAACCCTGAATCAATGACTAATCCTACTGATAGAACACAGAAGGGTCATGAAGTTTCCCTGCTGAATTGTAGAGGGAGAGAGGTCCTACCATTCAAATACCTTCCCAACCCAGTGCCTCCTTTCTATTCACTCCAGCCACAGTCATAATTGATACTCAAGCAATGTATATCCAATCTGTCTGCTACACGACGACACTTCATGCCATCTAGTAATTTGCAGTTATTTTCAGATATGAATTCAAACAATCTCTGAGGCTACAGATCATTTAAACTCAAGTTCCATTAGAGGAGTGCTCTGTGACTGACTTTCTGTTGACCTGTAGGTGCTTTTGTAAGGAATGTCTGTCTCACGAGAAAACAAAAATTTAGAGCAATTTTAAATCATGAACAGCTTTAGGTTGTAGGAGAACCTCTATATAGAAGTCAAAATAAAGCAAAACAAAACACCTGGAGTCATTGCAACTGTGAATCTTGGATAAGTCCTGGTCCTGTATCGCCTGTTCCATGTCCTCAAACAATCACAATAGTTACTCAGTGAGAAAAGAAACATCTATTGGACAACAGTATAAAGATCAAAGCCCTTAAAGGTGGTCAGCAAAATATCATAGTTCCTTTACACTTAATATTTAAAAAAAAAAATAAGTGAAAGGAAGCCTCCCAGAAAAATCCAGTGAATGTTTAACCAGTTTTAGTATAGATACATCCTAGTGGTACAAATCAAGTTTTAAAATAGTAATTGTGGGAGAAATGTAAGGTTGCTATAAAACATTTAATGTTAACATTGAAGGAAACAAATCGTTAGGCTCAGAAAACAAGGAAGTCAATCTCTCACTCAAATAAATTCAAATTAACAACTAAGTGGTATTGGTTGCTTCAAACAGTAAAATCCACAGCAACATGAGAAAATGGAAAGACCTAATAGCTCAGTCTTGCAGAGCAGTAGGAGTGTAAGATGAGATGTACCATGTCCTCACTAGGTTGCTCTTGCTGTTGGTATTTCATCACAGCAACAGAAACCCTAATGAAGATACCTAGCATCTCCCATATATACCTTTGACCAATTCTTGTGTCCTTACACGTATGGGTTTGCCTTGGCCTCATTTTCTGCTCCACTAGTGTGTCTTTGATTTCCCGATTATCACATTAACTTACTAATTGTATTATACATCATTACATCTGATTAGTACTTTTAATTTACTTTCTACAAATCTGCTTTATCTTTTATGCTTTCTTTCATCTTTTCTTACTGCTATGATGTATAAATTTCAGTGAACATATAAGGTCTCATAGGAGTCATGTAAATTTGCTATAACTGAATTTAATTTATTGACTTGGGGAAATATAAGACTTGCCAGACTTCATATTTAGTAGCAGCATGTTGTGTTTATTAAGTCTATCCTGATAGGGTTGTCTTTATCTCTGATCTCCTGTAAGCCTATTTCATGTTATTTGTCTGTCTAGGTACTGTGCTGTTATATGGAGATAAATTTAAAATGTAAAGTTTGTGGTATGAACTTCTTTGTCATTTTCTATATTTTTAGTTTAAATTTTCTTTTATAAAAATATGGCTACTTAGGCTGTTTCCATGTTCTGGCTATTATGAATAAGGCTGCTATGAACATGGTTGAGCAAATTTTCTTGTTGTGTGCTGGAGCATCTTCTGAGTATATTCAGAAGAATGGATAAAGAAACTGTGGTACATATACACTATGGAGTACTATTCAGCTACTAAAAACAAGGAATTCCCGAAATTTGTGGATAAATGGATTGAGCTAGAAATGATCATAATGAGTGAGTTAACCCAGAAGCAGAAAGACTCAAATGGTATATACTCACTCATATCTGCATATTAGCCCAAGGGGCATGTCCCACGAAAGCCTTCACTTACCAGGAAACTGAGACAGAGGGGAGACCATTCTAGTGGGACTCTAGATGAGAGAAGCATGGGAGAATGGCAAAGTAGAAGGATCCAGAGGGTCCTAGAAGCCTACAAGTAGAACATTATGATAGGCAGATTTGGGCACAGGGGTCCCGCTCAAACTAAGGCACCAGCCAAGGACAATACAGGCGGTAAACCTTAAACCCCTACCCAGATCTAGCCAATGGACAGAAAACTTTCCACAGTAGAGTGGAGAGTGGGATATTACTTTCTCACATACTCTGGTGCCTCACCTTTGACCATGTCCCCTGGAGGGGGAGGCCTGGTGGCACTCAGAGGAAGGACAGCAGGTTACCAAGAAGAGACTTGATACCCTATGAGCATATACAGGGGGAGGTAATCCCCCTCAGGAACAGTCATAGGGGAGGGGAATAAGGGGAAAATGGGAGGGAGGGAAGAATGGGAGGATACAAGGGATGGGATAACCATTGAGATGTAACAAGAATAAATTAATAAAGGAGAAAAAAAGTAAACAAAAAAAAGAATATAAAAGAATATGGCTACTCCTGCTTGCTTTTTTTTTTTTTTTTAAATCATACAACGTTTACAATGTTAGTACAATGTAAATTCAATGCTGAGGATATAGTGACAGGAAAAGGTGCCTGTCCATTCCAGATGGAACTTCTGCTCTTGTGGTTCCTTCTCAGCATTCTGCAGCCCTTCACAAGCTGTTCACTTCCTCCTCGAGGGCCTTTCATATATCGTGTCTGTTCTCTTGTCCTTCCTACCACTACCCACATACTTAAAGCCAACTTTTGTTTTCCCAACTCGGAGACCACTTTCTAGTTCCTTGTCTTCTAGAACAGTGGTTCTCAACAAGTGGATGTGACCCCCTTGGGATCAAATGATCCTTTCCCAGGAGTCACCTGAGACCACCTGGAAACCCATATATTTATGTTGCAATTCATATCAGTAGCAAAATTACAGTGAGGAAGTAACACCCAAATCACATTATGCTTGAGGTGACCACAACATCAGGAAAAGTTAAAGGGTCCAAGCATTAGCAACAGGGAAACCCACTGCTTTAAAACTTACTTCTACTCAAATACATGCATCTAAACACGTATAGGGAACATGCAGTATCTGTCACTCTGAGCCTGTGACCTTATTAAGAACAGTAGCTCAGTCATTGTCTTGAAATCTTGTTTGTCTTTATGGTTTGTTCTCTGTGGTGTTGTATTTACATTGAGTATTTTATTCCACCCCTAGAATCCAGTGGAGGCTTCTCCTTTCAGCAGAACTGAGTTTTTTAGAGCTAAGTTGTCTAGTCGTTTTATTTGTTTAATTCATTCACATGCTCTGTCTTTTAATTGGATAATATAATCCCATTACTGTTATAAGTATCATCCACTGGGGGAGATCTTGCATTAGGCATTCTGTAACTTATCTTCCACTGTTCTTGTTTGTGGTTTTATGCCTTCTCTTTTTTCTTATGGTTAAGTAATTTAAGTTAGAATTATGTTCCAATTCTTTGAGTGTTTTTTGAATATGTTTACTATAGATTTTTTGCTTTCTTACTACCACAAGTCTTAAAAATAATAATTTGATTATAACAGTTTTGAAATGATATAAGGATAATAGTGGTCATATATGGAAGTAGGAGGAGTAAATATAGTTGTAATTGGACTTATTATTTTATTCCTCTGCTTCATTTTAAAGTTTTGCTTTCTTACTTTACATTTCTTTTATTGATATTGTCCATTAGGAGATGCTGAAGCTATTATCTTAATTGTTTTGTTCTCATCCTTCATATGGATACTGTGAAATGCATACACTCCATGTTTACACTACATGCTGAATTGAGCTATAAAGTACTTTAACATGATGATGTTCTTTGATTCTCACTCTTTTTTAATGTTTTTGCTTATATATTTTAACTTATTTTTATTATATTGTATTCATATTACATCCTGATTGTTATCCCCTCACTTGTATCTTCCCCTCCTCTTCCCTCCCTCTTTTGCCCTCTTCTCCTCCCCTAGGCCTCTGACAGAAGGGGACCTTTTCCCTTACCATATGATGACAGCCTATCATGTCTCATGCAGATAGCCTGCTTCCCCTTCATTTATGTGACATTGGGCTTCCCCACCCAGGGGAAGTGATCAAATTGGGGGCACCAGAGTTCATGTCAGAGCCAGTCCCAGCTCTCCTCATAACCATGGAGAGTGAGCTGTCCATTGACTGGATATGAACAAGGAGTCTACTTATACTGCATGCATTGCCTTTGGTTGGTAAAGCATGTTTGTGCAGGCCCCTCTGGGCCCAGATCTACCAGCCTTGATGGTCTTCTTGTGGGTCTCCTGGACCCTCTGAAATGTTCTATCCCCCTATTCTTCCATACCACTCTCACCTGGAGTCCAGCAGTGAGTCCCAGCATCTGTCCAGATCCTCTGCAGGGTGGAGTATCTCAGAAGACATCTATGTTGGGCTAATATCCACTTATTAGTGAGTATATACCCTGCCTGTCTTTCTGGGTCTGGGTTATCTCATTCAATGATCATTTCTAGTTCCATCCACTTGCCTGAAAAATGTCAAGATGTTTTTGTTTTTAATAGCTAAGTAATATTCCATTGTGTAAATGTACCACACTTTCTTTATCCATTCTTCCATTGAGGGACATCTAGGTTGGGTCTAGTTCTCTTTATTATGAAAAAGGGTGCTACAAACATAGTTGAGCAAATGCCCTTGTTTTATGGTGGGGCATCTTTTGGGTATGTATCCTGGAGTGGTATAATTGGGTCTTGAGGTAGCACTATTCCCAATTTTCTGAGAAAGTGTCACCGTGATTTCCAAAGTGGATAGTACAAGTTTGTACTCCCAACAGCAATGGAGGAGTGTTCCCCTTTCTTTACATCAAGTGCTGTCACTTGAGTTTTTTATTTTAGCCATTCTGATAAGTATAGGTTAAAATCTCAGAGTCATTTTGATTTGCATTTCTCTGAAGACTAAGGACCCTGAGCATTTCTTTAAGTGTTTCTTAGCCATTTGATATTCCTCTGTTGAGAATTCTATGTTTAGCTCTTTGTTTGTTAAATGATAATTTCCCTTTATTGATATACAGGATGCAGGATATTGATATGCAGACATAAGGTTTGAGTTATTACAAACTATTTGTGATACCCATGTGTGATTGAAGTTTTTAGTATGTACACTTTCATACAGACACTTATGATGAAAGGTGATTGTGCTTGGTCATATTAGCCTAGTAATTAAAGTTATTTTCTTATTTTTTATTAAATATATTTTTACATATACATTTATATGATTACACATATATACAATAAACTACCCATAGCAAGAAGAACCATGAAACAATCAGGAATTACATATATGTTACATTCATAGTGTTTTGGATATTTGTATTTTGCAACCTTGAAGTAAACATCTTTTCTATCTTGGTGAATCTAAAATTCTGAATGTAAACCAAAATCTATTTTGTCTCATCATTATCAGCTTAAAACATCTATCTAGACTTAAAAACATCTTAACCCCTAAACAACTAAGCTTAATTGTAAAACTAAACAATCTGACCTTCAACCCCATCAGAGACTTAAGAAGGAATAAAATTAATTACCTAAGTATACAAGGAATACAGGTTAGCAGCTTCCCAAATGAGAAGATAACAGAGACAGTATGCTGCCTGTATAGTTACCTAAAATGTTCTGTAACATCTTTTTAGCTCTTAACACCAGTTTTTAATTTATTGGGTTTGGTGGAATTTAATTTCTTCAGTTCTTCATATATTTTGAATAGTGTCCCTTTGTCAGATGTAGGGTTGGTGAAGATCTTCTCCCAGCCTGTAGGCTGTTGTTTTGGTCTGTTGACAGTGTCCTTTATCTTACAGAAGCTTTTCAGTTTCATGAGTTCCCATTTATTAATTGTTGATCTTAGAGACTGAACTATTGCTGTTCTGTTAAAAAAGTTGTCTCCTGTGCCAATGAGTTCAAGGCTCTTTCTCACCTTTTCTTCTAACAGATTTAGTGTGTCTGGTTTTATGTTGTAGTCTTTAATCCACTTGGACATTAGTTTTGTGCAGGGTGATAAATATGGATCTACTTTCTTCTTTCTATGTGTAGACATCCAGTTAGACCAGCCCCATTTATTGGAAATGCTATCTTTTTTCCATTGTATGGATTTGGTTTCTTTGTCAAAAAACAAGTGTTCATAGATGTGTGGATTTGTTTCTGGTCTGTTGAATCGAGTCCATTGATCAACTAGCCGATTTCTATGCCAGTACAATGCCATTTTAATTACTGTTGCTCTATAGCAGAGCTTGGCATAAGGATGGAGATTCCTCCAGAATATATTTTATTGTACAGGATTGTTTTATCTAATCTGGATTTTTGGTTTTTCCATATGAAGCTGAGAATTGATCTTGTAAGGTCTGTAAAAAATTGTGTAGGTATGTGTTCACAATGGTATTATGGTTGTATGCCCTCAGTCTGGACACTAGGTCTTTTCATGATAACTCAAAGCTTTCTCCTATTCTCTTCATATGTATTTTTAATTTAGTATTTACCGTCACTGAGTGACACAACTTCTCTATGGTTCTTACAACCCCTCTTCTATTTTCTACATGAATCATTGGGTAGAGTTCCCACTGAGGCCTCAGTTGTTTTTTTTGGTCTTTCATTACCAGAATTATTTTATTTTGGCTCTTTTTGAAAGTGTATCTCTTTGTGGAATTCTGTTTTATTGTCTTAGATTGACTTTCCTATTTCATTTATCTCTGTTTTTTTTCTTTTGGAGTTTCTTGTTTGTGTTGTCTGAACATATTTATAAACATTATTTAAAATTCATGGTCTGTAAGCTCTTCTACTTATTGTGGAGTATACTTGTGTATATGTATTTGTGTGTGTGTGTCTGTGTGTGTGTGTGTGTGTGTGTGTGTGTGTGTGTGTGCGTGCATTCACACATACATGAGTGTGTTTTCATGTTGTTTCAGGCTTTTTTTCTTGTTCAAGTTTCTCTTAGTAGTAGAATTAACAGTGTTTAACAGAGGAGCAGGTCTTAGGAGAGCTGAAGTGCATGGAGTCCATATTGTGTTCTACAGGTTGTGCCGGAAGTTCATGTGTGGTGTAGGCAAGTGTAATAATGGGAAACTAGAGTCTCCTATCTGCTACCAGAGGCATTGTACCCTGGGCTTCTAAGGCAAAATTCCTGGAGCATGTACGTAGGCCTGGTGTAGGAGGCCATGGCAGGTACCTAGAGCAAAGTTTCTGGGTGTTATAAACAGTGCAAATCAGGAAGCTAGTGTTCTTTCCCTGCTGCATGAGGCTGTATGGACTGGAATTTTGGTATGAGATTGATGGGAGCTGCAGTCAGGCTTGGTTCAGGACACAGGACTCTCATATCTAATTGATATGTCTGTCCAATCCATAAAGATTACTATCTTGAACTTAGAGGAGTCTAAAAGCACTTGTGTCTGAGAGTTGCTGCAAAGTACAAACTAGGTGAAATGCATAATCCTCTCAACGAGTCTCTAAAACCACAGTGTGTCTTCAGATAACAGTTTATCTTCTAAGTATGTTTTTAAATGTAACTACTTGAAAAAGTCTATCCATGACTATTGGCATGCTTCTTTTAAAATAAAATGTCTCCATTATTCTCAACCAAATGATGTCCTATCTACAAGGTCATCTTTAGGCATCATTAATAATAACAACAATAAAAGATTTGACTACATATTTTCTTGACTTTATTCTCTGTAGAGTTAACCTGAGTTACTTCTTTGCTCTTTTATGTGTTGACAATTAATTAATTTTGTTTGTTTGTTTGTTTATTTCTATCCCTACCTGAGGGGACCAGTAGCCTTTGGTACCTTCAGTGGTTACAACAGCACCAGGTAGCTCAGTGCATAGTTGACAAACATTTGTATGCTGAATAATTTGAAACATGAATAAATATCTTGAATTTAAACTGAATGAAAAAATGCTTTTGTTAAGATAAAGACAGTTTTTAGTATCTGTAGTTCTTAGTATTTATAGACTTTGCAAGGTTTTTTTTATATATTTCATAATAAATAATCAGAGTTCATTTTGAAGATGTGTGTCTGATTCTTCTGAACAATTGGAATTTATGTTATCCCACATTTTCCTCTTCTATTTGCATAATATTCCTTTAACTTTATCATGTGCTGATTTATGACGTAGTTCCAGAATTTTAAATAACTTACTGACACCTTTGAACTACTTACAACTTTCAACAGCTTTACAACTCTCATTTATATATATTTTTTAACATTTCTTTATTTTCTCCACTATTTAAACACCTTTGTATGCCTTAATTTCACTATATCTCCTCATTGACCTCAAAACTAGAACACGTCCATCCATACAGACACACAAGTCCAAGACGCAAATGCATAGTTCATATAGGAATCACAATAAAATGATAAGTAATATTTACTTGCTCCATCCTTTGCTTGTCATTCATCCTTTGGGTATTTTTATAGACAAGGTTTCATGCATCCTGAACTGGCCTCAAATTCCTCACTTGGTGACTGAGCGTGAGTGGATTGCAGCTATGCACCACAATGCCCAATTGATGCAGAGCTCCAGATCAAACCTGCGGTCTCTGGCATACAGGACAAGCCACCCACCAACTGGCCTACGTCTCCTTACTTGACATTTGTAAGAATGATAGTGTGTGACACTTCAATGGAAGGTATATCCACCTTAAAATGTAAGTTTTCTTTTCGAGCCAAGCAACATGTTAATGCCATCTGCGGGTATCCTGAACTGAGTAAAGAGTTTTCAAATGTTCTGGCTTACATCAAGCACGAGCCATTCAAGAACCAGTCTTGTCTTATTTACTAGACTTTTTAGCGGTACATTATTCTTACTAGAACGGCTACAAGTTGCCAGTGTGTCAGCTCTCCTATTGTGTGAAATCCTTTAAGAGGGGATCGTGTTTTATTTATGGCCATATTCAAACTGTAGCTCAGCAGAGTTCCATTCTCTACTCTGTCCTGTCAGGTGAATAAACATAATAAGAAAAATAGCCAATTTTGCAGATTTTCTCAATTCTTTAAAAGCCTAGTAGTTAAAGGATTTATTTGACTTGCTAAATTTATAAAGTAGATTATGTAAGTACAAAAAGTGAGTGATGTCATAACTCACTTTTTTGCTATTAGAGAGAGGCAAGGCTGCTGCTGTATTCTGGATATAAGTTCTCCTCCAATAATAAAGCCACTGGGCTTTATAGTGTAACTTGTTCAACCATGTGGTTCCCAGCATGCCTGATGATCTGAGCTCCATGCCAGAACCTAAGTGGTGGAAGAAGAGTACATTCTGCAACGTTGTTCTTTGTCTTCCACACATGCACCATAGCACCCCTATCCCCCACACCCCTGCACAAGCCACACCCACAGAACCCCACTGCCTAAAACAACTCACACACACTTACACAGGTCATACCACAGTGCATCACACACATATGCACATCACTCCCACCTCTTTCTGTCTCTGTCTCTGTCTCTCTGTCTCTGTCTCTCTCTGTCTCTCTCTGTCTCTGTCTCTGTCTCTGTCTCTGTCTCTGTCTCTGTCTCTCTCTCTCTCTCTCTCTCTCTCTCTCTCTCTCTCTCTCTCTCTCTCTCTCTCACACACACACAAACAAATTAAATTGATACATTAAATAAATGAATAAATAAACGTTAAAAAAAACTTGGAGTGGGACATTTCCTGGATTGGGGTCTGGTTTTAAGTCAATTAAGGGTACATCTCAGAAATTCCTCTGTGTATTAGACTACACCCCAAGAAGACTGTGTTAGGGTTCCGTACAAGAGACGCATGATGACAACTATTTTTAGTGGACACGTTTTAGAAAATAGTTTATTATTTTGTGTAACAAAAGAAGAAATTTGAAGATTAATGATCTTAGATGTTTCTGCACATATCTGGAGGAGAGCTGCCAGGAAAGGGAGCTGTCTATGCATCAGAATGCTAAAGCACATTGTTACGATAAAATAGCATAAACTTTATTTTTGCCTTGGTATATATTCACAGTGTAGCATTCCATTAAGACGTTTTCATTCAACTACACTATATATTTAGACCATTATTTTTATACTAGACCAAATCCAAATCTTCTGTATGTTGAATTGCAAAGTTCCCAGGGAATTCTGTGTCTGTCTGTTGGATGTTATAGTGAAATGCGTGTGATACTAAAAGAACACACCAATTTTCAGTCTTCAATTTCCATGGGCAGGAGAAAGAGGAATGAAGGAATGTGGAAATCCTCACTCTGAAGTGTCTTTTATGTACATCCATGATCACAAATGTAGAGAACATATTCCATGATTCATTTATCAATCTTATTACGTATTTCAGATTGTAGTGCAATTGTTGATTAAAGAGTTTCCTTGGTCATCACCACTTATCTAAACAAAAATATGGTACTTTTATGCAAGAACCAGGATTAATCAGGACCCCATCATCTGTACAGCATAAAGAATCGGCTGTTGAATTTTCAGTGGCCTTCTAGTGCACTATAACAATGTTAAAGCTAAACTTAGTAATATATAACACATGCTTCCTTTCAGCTCAGGACAGGGAGCTCTTATAAAATTAATTTTGACTCCTATGATCCATTTTTTGTTTCTTTTAATACATGCTAGATTACAAGCCATCAACAATTAGAGTATGATTCTAAATATGAAACAGAAAATGTAGACAGATTTTGGAACACAAGCAATACATTGAATAGATGCCCTCTTTTTTGTTGTTTGTTTTGTTTCCTTGCATATTAATTTTTATTGGTTATATAACATATTTTCATTTTTGAAAAATACTTGATTTATTCATTTATTAATTCTATTTTTACATATCCATTAATATTATTACACATATATACAGTAAACTACTTACAGCAAGAAGAACCCTGAAACAATCAGGAAACATATTTTGACTTTATATTACTATTTCACTTTTTAAATTTTTAAATTAAAAATATTCAATTGACATCTCTCCTTCCTCTCCTCCTAGTCTTGCCTTCTTTCTCTCTTCCCCCACACCCCCTTCCCTATTCCTCACAAAATGGAAGCCCCCACCACTAACAGCCTATCCTGGCACCTTAAGTTGCATCAGGACTGAGTGGATGCTTTCCACTGAGGCTGGACAACGCAACCTCACCAGAAGGAAGTAATCGAAAAGCAGGCAACTGAGTATTTAACAGAGATAGCTCCTGCTAGCTTTAATAGTGAACCCACATAAGGACTAAGCTGCCCATCTGCTAAACTTGTGTAGAGGGCCAGGTCTTGTCCATGCGTGGTCCTTGGTTTGTGCTTCAGTCTCCATATGCCCTTCCCCCCAGGCCCTTGTTAGTTGCCTCTGTTAGTCTTCTTGTGGAGTTCCTATCTGCACCAGGTCCTTCTTTCCTTACTCTCACTTTTCTACAAGCCTTCCCGTGCTCCCCCTAATGTTTGTGTGTGATACTCAGATTCTGTTTTGACCCTCTGCTGGTGGAGCCTTTTAGATGACAACTATGCAAGGCCCCCATCTGCAAACATAGCAGAGCATCCTTAGTGTCAGGACTTAGTTCTTTCCAATGGGCTGGGTCTCAGGTTGGACCAGACATTGGTTAGACATTTCATCAATCTCTACTCTAACTTTATTCCTGCACATCTTGTAGGCAGGGTAAATTTTGGGTTTTTGTTTTTGTGGGTGGGTTAGTGTTCCCTTCCCTCCGCCAGAAGTTGTATCTGGCTAGAAGGTGGCCTCTTCAGTCTTCATAACCCGCACTACTAGGAATCTAAGCTAGGGCAACCCCCAATTTCCTCGCAGGAGCTTACCCTTTCATAGGTCCTTCGCTTTTCTCAACAATTCCCCTGACCTTGGTTGGTCTTCTCTCTCTAGGCCTTTGATCACCCTCATTTCCCTCTGTACTCCCTCTTCTACCCTCTTCCATCTCTTCATCCACTTCTGGTTTCTGTTCTCTTTCCCCTTATGAGTGATATTCGAACATCTCCCCTTGTTCCTTAGTTTCTTGAGGTGTGTGCATTACAGTATGGTCATCCTGTGAGTACATATCATGTGTGTCTTTCTGGGTCTGGGTTACCTCAATCAGAATGATCTTTTCTAGTTCCATCCATTTGTCTGCAATTCTCATGATTTTTTTTTAAAAATATAGCACATTTTCTTTCTCCATTCTTTGCTTGAGGGAAATCTGGGTTGTTTCCACTTTCTGCCTACTATGAATGAGGCAGATATAAATATCGATGAACAAATGCCCTTGTTGTATGTGGAACATCTTTTAGTATATGTCCAGGATTGGTAGGTATATCTGGGTCTTGATGTAGAGCTAGTCCCAATTTTCTGAAAGAGCACCAGATTGATTTCCAAAGTGGTTGTAAAAGTTGCACTCCCGCCAGCAAAGGAGAAGTATTTCTCTTTCTCAACATCCTCGCCAGCATGTACTGTCACTTTAGTTTTTGATTTTAGCCATTTTGATTGGTGTAAGATATAATCTCAGAGTGATTTTTGATTTGCATTTTCCTGATGAAAAAGTGCATTGAGCATTTCTTTAGGTGCCTCTCAGCCATTTGAGATGCCTCTGTTGAGAATTTTCTGTTTAGTTCTCTACCCCATTTTATAATTGGATTATTTCATTTGTTGGTGTTTAATTTTTTGAGTTCTTTATATATTATGAATATTAAGACTTTGTTCGATGTTGGTGAAGGTCTTCTCCCAATTTGTGGCCTGCTGTTTTGTTCTATTGACAGTGTCCATTGCCTTACAGTAGTTTTTTAGTTTTATGAGGTCCCATTTATTAATTGTTGGTCTTTGTGCCTGAACTATTTGCTTTCTGTTCAGGAAGTTGTCTCCTGTGCTAATGATTTCAAGGCTCTTCTATACTCTCTCTTCTATTAGATTTAGTTTTTCTGGTTTTATATGAGGTTGAAGTTTTTGATTCACTAGACTTGAGTTTTGTGCAAGGTGATGAATACAGATCTAATTGTAATCTTCTACACCCAGACATCCAGTTAGACCAGAACCATTCGTTGATGATACTTTCATCTTTTTCATTGTAGGATTTAGAATTTGTCAAAAATCAAGTGTATGTAGGTGTGTGGGTGTTTTTCTGCATCTTCAATTTGTTTATATTGTTCAAGCTGTCTGTTTTTCATACCAATGTCATGGGGTTTTATTACTATTGCTTTGTAGTGCAACTGCAAATCAGTGGTGGTGATACCTCCAGAAGTTCTTTTATTGTATAGGATTGTTTTTGCTATCCTGAGATTTTTATTTTTCCATTTGAAATTGAGAATTTTTCGTCCCAGCACTCTAAAGAATTGTGTTGGATTTTGATGGAAAGTGCGTTGAATCTGTAGATTGCTCTTGGTAAGATGGCCATCTACACCATGTTAATCCTACCAATCCATGAGAATAGGACATCTTTCCATCTTCTGGTATATTCTTCAGTTTCTTTCTTCAGAGACTTGAAGTTCTTGTCATACAGGTCTTTTACTTGCTTGGTTAGATTTACCCCAAGATATTTTGTTATTTCTGGCCATTGTGAAGGGTGTTGTTTCATTAATTACTTTCTCAGCATGTTTATCATTTGTATAAAGGAGGGCTACTGATTTTTTAAATTTAATTTTGAACCCAACCACTTTGCTGAAGGTGTGTGTTAGCTGTAGGAGTTCTCTGGTAGAATTTTGGGGGCTGCTTACGTATACTATCATTTCATCTGCAACTAGCCATACTTTCACTTCTTTCTTTGCAATTTTTAGCCTCTTGATACTCTTCTGTTGTTTTATTGCACTAGCTAGGACTTCAAGTAGTATTTAGAGTAGAAATGGAGCGATTGGACAGCCTTATCTTGCTATGGATTTTAATGGAAGCTCTAAGTTTCTCTCCATTTAATGTTATGTTGGCTATTGGCCTGTTACATATAGCCTTTATTAAGTTTAGGCATGGGCATTATATCCATGATCTTTCTAAGACTTTTACATAAACGGGTTTTTGTCAAAGGTCTTTTCAGAATCTAGAGAGATGGCAAGGTTTTCTTTCAGTTTGTTTATATTTTAGATTACATTGATGGATTTTTGTATGGTGAACCAGCCCTGTATACCTGGGATGAAGCCCGCCAGATCATGGTAGATGATGTTTTTGATGTGTTCTTGATTTGCTTTGTGGGTATTTTATTGAGTATTTTTGCATCAATTTTCATAAGGGTGATTGGTCTAAACTTTTCTTTGTTTGTTGAATCTGTGTGTGATTTAGGTATCAAGGCAACTATAGCTTCATAGAATGAGCTTTGCAATGTTCCTTCAGTTTCAATTTTGTGGGATAGTTTGAAGAGTATTGGTAATAGCTCATCTTTGAAAGTCTTGTAGGATGCAAAGCAAAAACCTTCTTGCCCTGGGCTTTTTCTTTTGATTTGGAGACATTTAATGACTGCTTCTATTTCCTTAAGGATTATAGGACTACTTAGATGGTTACCTTTTGTTAGATGGAATCCATCCATTTCATTTAGATTTTCCAGATTTATGGAATATTGACTTTTAAGATAAAACCTAATGATTCTTTTGATTTTCTCAGTGTCTGTTGTTATGTCTCCCTTTTCATTTTTGATATTGTTAATTTGGGTATTATCTCTCTGCCTTTTAGTTAGTTTGGCTGTTGGAGCCATATTTCTGCACTGTGACTCAGTGAGTGCAAAAGCTGCCTTCCCCTAGCATTTGAGTTGCCAGCACCTGCTGGGAGAATCCTCTCTGTTGTCTTTGCAATTGGGAGAGTCCTTTGTGCCACTGCAGAAACTGTTACCTGAATGTATGAACTACCTACCACTGGGAGAAACTCAAAAGAACCCTGTAGACAGAAGTTAACTGCCTTCCAATAGAGGCAGGGCAAGATGGAGTTTGTGCAGGTGGCTGTGTGACTCTACTATATATACCTCATCTTGGGTTTAATAAAGAGGGCCTTGATTAAATTTTTGTCCTGGCCTCATCTCTGCATTTGTCTGTCCTATCTCTCTCCTTTCACACCCCCTCTTTCAGGTGGATCCCTGGTTTGGTATGTTTTACAGCATGGGACATTTGATTAAGGGTTTGTCTATTTTGTTAATTTCCCCACAATTAACTTTAATTTTTGTTGATTTTTTGTATTGTTCTCTTTCTTTCTAAGTTGCTGATTTCATCACCAAATTTGATTACTTCATGCCATATACTTCTCTTCAGTATGTTGGCTTCTTTTTCTTCTAGAGTTTTCAGATGTGCTATTAAGTTGCTAGAATTTGATCTCTCCAATTTCTTTATGAACGTGCTTATTGCTATAAACTCTCCTCTTAGCTCTGCTTTCAGTGTGTTCCTTATGTTTAGGTATGTTGTGCTTTTATTTTCATTAAATTCTAGAAAGCCTTTAATTTCTTTCTGTATGTCTTCCCTGACTCAGTGGTCATTGATTAGAGAGTTGTTTAGTTTCCATGAATTTGTAGGCTTTTTGCTGTTTTTGTTTTTGATGAGTTCCTGACTCAATTCATGGTGGTCAGATAAGATACAAGGGGTTATTTCAGTCATCTTGTATTTGTTCAGACTTTATTTGTGATTGAGCATGTGGTCAATTTTGGATAAAGTTCCAGGTGGTGATGAGAAAAAGGTATAGTCTATTGCAATAGGTGAAATGCTCTGTATATATCTGTTAAATCCATTTGATTTATAATGGCAGTTATTTTCATTATTTCTCTGTTTAGTATCTGTCTCATTGACCTGTCCATTGGTGAGAGAGGGGTGTTGAAGTCTCTCACTGTTAATGTGTGAGGAACAACATGTGATTTAAACTTTAGTAATATTTCTTTTATTTTCTAGATATTTCTTCACTATTTTTATTGAACACTCTCTGTTTAGATCATAGCCTATAGTTTATTTATAATAAACTACATACAGTAAGAAAAATTATGATACATTCAAAACATTTAGCTAACTTGTATTTGGAAGCCATAAAAATATTATCTACCCTCTCTAGGTGAGTCTGAAGTATATATATATGCTCATCAACTATAAAACAATTGTCACTCTTAGTATTTTAATTCATTGGTATAAAATTTTCTATATATTGATATATAAATAAGGTTTTTTGATACATAGATATGAATTTTATATTGTGATTCAAATTTAAGGTTATTCATGAAACACTTATGTATGCATGTTTATATTCGGGTTTGGGTTATTGCATCTACACAACACATATATACATGTCAAGTTTAGTTCCAGTTCTTTTAAAAGCTGCTACTACAAACTGTTTAGGATAATTCACTTATACAAGTCAATGGTTAATCAATCAGACTCATGGTCATGTCAGATACTAGTCTAGTTTATCACAGAAATATACATTCTAGGTTGAACAGATAATAAATATCTAGAAACAAGCATCATTTGCCTACTTAGATTTGTGATAAACAGATGAAATAGATAGATGACAGATAAATAGATAGAAGATAGATATGCTTACATACTATGTAAACATACATATAAATAGAAAGATAGTTCTTAGAGACTCCAGAGACCTTCAAAATATGGCATTAAAGATATTTTAATTAATTTAAGATCTTTTTGATTTGAGGCATGTCAGCTCCTGGCAAAACCCAAAGCCGACCTCAACAAAGATGATGAGCATCTTAAAAATCTCCTTTTAAATATAACTTCATTAATGGCAAGCTGGCCACTGGATAAAAAAATTGTCCCAGGTCTCCCTACAGACAATATGCTGTCTAAAATGGCCAAAATTTGAATGCAGGCTGAGTAGACTGCCAAACTCTGGAATGACAGGGTAAGCAAGTCCTTAATATTTCCTGCTGTATAATTATGTCTTCAAGATATAGTGGCAAAAAAGGCTGAAGATGATGTTCCAAATTTATATAGAGAGAATGGGTAACTAAATGGGCAATAAACAGTCTCTGTCATCTCTTAATTTTAGAATCTGCTTGCCTGCGCTTCTTACTTAAGTAATAGTTTTATTCTTCCTCAAGTCTCAGAATGGCTTAAAGCCAAGATACTTAAAGTTTTACAGTTAGGCTTAAGTTCTTTAGTATTTAAAAAAAATGTTTTAAGGTCTATAAAAATGTTTAAGTTCAGAGTAATGTTTCTTTTAAGAATGTGGGTGCCCTTACATCTAGGGCCTATATGGTCAGAATTGAGATGTCATCTTGTTGGATTTTCCTTTGATGAGGAAATCTCTTTTGATTACTTTTGGTTGAAAGTCTATATTTTTTAGATGTTAGAATAGCTATCCCTGCTTGTTTCTTGGGTCTATTTGTTTCGAAAACCTTTTTTCTAGCCTTTTACTCTGACATAATATCTACCCATGTTGCTGAGGTGTGTTTCTTGTATGAAGCAGATTGATGGACCCTGTTTTTTGGGGGTGTCTTTTTATGGGGGGGTGAGTACATTTATGCTGACAGATATTAATGACCAATGATTATTAATTTCGACCATTTTAATATTGGTGGTGGCAGTATGAGTGTATGT
The DNA here is from genome assembly GCF_964271855.1 of Acomys minous. Classification (NCBI taxonomy): domain Eukaryota; kingdom Metazoa; phylum Chordata; class Mammalia; order Rodentia; family Muridae; genus Acomys; species Acomys minous. The sequence goes on along the minus strand of NC_140489.1, from coordinate 91,422,871 downwards.
GCTTTCCTTCTTTTGTTTTTGCTTGTGTGAAATTATTTATTTCCTGTCTTTTCTTGGGCATAGCTACTCTCACTGTGTTGAAGTTTATCTTCTAGTATCCTATGTAAGGCAGGGTTAGGGGAAAGATGTTGCTTACATCATCTTTTTTGTTTTGTCTATCTATCGTGACTGAAAGTTTTGCTGGCTTGCATCTGTAGTCTCTTTGGGTCTGAAAGATATCAGACCCCAATGGCTTTTAAAGTCTCTGTTAAGAAGTCTGGTATAATTCTAATAGGTCTGCATTTATATGTTACTTGGTCCTTATCCCATGTGGCTTTTAATAGTCTCTATTTTTTCTATATGATTAGTGTTTTGATTATTATGTGGCAGAAGATTTTATTTTTTGATCCAATCTATTTGGTCTTCTTCAGTCTTCTTGTGCTTTTGGTACACATTTCTTTCTTTAAGTTAGGAAAAATTTTTCTATGATTTCATTGAAGATATTTTCTGGGCCTTTGATCTGGGAATCTTCTTCTTCTGCTCTTCCTATTATTATTAGGTTTAGTCTTTTCATGATGCTCCCTATTTCCTGGACATTTTTCATTAGAAACCTTTTAGATTTAGCATTTTCTTTGATCAATATATTGATTGCTTCTATTATATCCTCTATGCCCAAGATTCTCTCGTCAACCTCTTGTAGTCTTTTTGGTTATGCTTGTGTTTGTAGTCTCTGTTTTATTTCCTAAGTTTTCCATCTCAAAGATTGCCTTGGTTTGTGTTTTCTTTACTACCTCTCTTTCACCTTTTCTGGTCTTGTACAGTTTTATCCATTTCCTTCTCCTGCTTGCTTGTATTTTCCTATATTTCTTTAAGGCGTTTATTCATTTCCTTTACCTATTTTCATGCATTTTCCTGTTTTCCTTGAGAGATTTATTCATGTCCTGTTTAAACACCTCTGTGATATTCATAAGATTATATTCAAGGTTATTTTCCTGAGCTCCAGTTGCGTTAGAATATCCAAGGTTTGCTGTTGTAGAATAACTGGGTTTTGGTGATGACATACTGCCCTGAATTTTGTTGTGTGTGTACTTATGCTGTCTTTTAGCCATATGTCCCTGGTCTTGGAAGGCTTGAAAGTCTCTGGTAGTTCTTAATTACTGTTACCTCTGTGACTGCAGGTAGAATTGAGGCATGGGAGCTGGCATGGTGTGCTCTTGTTAGTCCCTGTTGGTTACTACCTCTGATAGTCTCTGATGGCTGCCACCTCTGGTATTGCAGGCAGAGGTGGGCCCTGGATCTGGTGCATGGAGATGATGGGACATACCTCACTACTGCTAATAGCCCTCAGTATCTGCCACTTCAGGAGCAGCAGGCAGATCTGAGGTCTGGAGAAATCTCACACAGATGTTCAGGTCAGAACTTACTGCTACTGGTAGTTCACTATGGGTGCTGTCTCTGGGACTGCAGTGGACCCAGACTTCAGAGCCTGGCAGAGCTGGCACCTGGATCTGGTATACAGAGGTCATGGGAAGACATCACTGATGCAGGTACTCCCCAATGGTTGCTGTCTCTGGGCATCAGAGCTAGTGCCTTGGAAATTGCACACTGAGGTCACAGGGAAGACCTTACTACTGATGATAGTCCCCAGTGGGTGCTGTCTCTGGGAATTCAATCAGATCTGGGCCTTGGATCTGCCACACAGAAGTCATGGGGCAGATCTCACTGCTGCTGGTAGTCCCTAATCTACGCACCCTCTTTAAGACTTTTTTTTAGGCTTCTGAAAAGAATGATAAAATATTTTGATGCTTTATTTACAGGTAATTACTGAACACCTATGGGCTATCAGGTATTGAATTAGGATGTAAACAATATAAGCAAACTTTGAATAAGATATGAACTCTAATTTATTTCTTCCATATAATATTTAGAATCCTCATTTTTTAATAAACTGCTTTTAGTTTCCATCAAATATTAATGCTGCTGTAAATGTAGTCACAGGAAAACTTGCAGTTATTAAAATATAGATATAAAATTGAGCAAAATCATTACAGTTCCCTATGGAAATTAAAAATCTCTACATGCAATTTTATAATTGCATGTAACAAGCAAACTTCTCACCCCCTACTATTATACTAAATTGAATTTTATTTTTTGCTTCACAAATTCGGGAAATGTAAACAGGGTGACTTTGATATCTATATCTATTCAATTATAGTTCTCTACAACAAAAGCTAAATTTTTAAACTTGTATTCTCACTTTATTTTCATAGAAAAATTTTAAAATAGAAAAATTTAACGCAAGTAGCAATCAATGCAGGTATTGACCCCAATAAAATGTAGTCTTATCTCTAACAAAACACATGAGATATTAAAATATTCTCCAAAGAAAAGTGATATAGAGTCCATTTATTCGATGTAATGTCTTCAGAAATTGAAAAACTGACCTCTATTTTGTAAGGAGGAGGTACTTCATTCTAAATTCTGTGTAAACTCTTGATCATGACAAATGAATGAAATATCATGCACCAATGAAGTCTTATTTTCACTTTTACTTATGTACACATATGACCTCTCCTATGTGTTTGCATGTGTGTGTGGTGTAATTGCAGGATACAGAAACAAGTTTCAAATTCCCTGGACAAAAATTAAAAGAGGTTGTCAACCTCCTAATGTGGGTACTGGGAAGAGAACTTGGGTCCTCTGGACCTACAGTGTGTGCTCTGAACACTGTCCTGTCTCCCAGTCAAGGTACTTCATTTTTAACTGGATATAAAAAGATACTGTTCTCCTCTTGGACATGACGTCCTTTTACACTCTTTTCTCTTTAAAATATGCTTCAAAATCATTATCTTTTGATGTAGTGAGGACCAACTTTATGCTTTAAATACAATTAGAAAATTTTCTTTAGCTCATTGCACATGTACAAAGACCTTGTTATTTTTAAGCTACGATATAATTGGTATTTGAATATAGTGTTGCTGTGTTTGACACTCTATCACATATTTAATTTATTTGAAATCCACAGGAACAGTCATTCCCTTACTCTACTGTCATTCACTGAGAACACTACTGTCCCTAGTATGTAATCATTTTACTAATATACTAGAACTCAATAAACTGTGCACAGTGACATCTATTTCTCCATTGTCCCCCTTTCAAGACATTGTTCTCCACACCAATAAGAAGCCAGCATTTCATCATCTCACATCATCATCAAGTTGTGTGACTTTACTAACTGGATTCTTATTTTTGAAGATGTTTTGTCTCTTCAAAATTATTTTCCTTTGTTTAGTTTTTTTTTTTATACAAAAGACTGCTGATTTGTTGATTGAAGTAATTTTGGATCTAAATACTGATTTGGAGCCAATTGAGATTTCAGCAATACTGAACGCTTTGATCTTGCTCTCGAAATATTCAAAATTTAATTTAGGTAGTTTGGCAAATACTGTAATGTTTGCCATTATGAATATAAGCACTATATTTGCTGTATTCTGAATATGTATGTTCGTTTTGATTTGAACTAACATATTAACAATACATTTAATATAAGGAAATGTTAGTGACTGACATAATAATTACATATAACAATGAGGTGGACATTATTGTAGATTCTTGTAAGTTGTCTTTATAATGATATCTGGGAAAACAGGTTATTTAATTTAAAACATTTTTGAAATTAAATTTTTAAACACTTTTCAGACATATATTCAAGGTTTATTTATAGTTCACATCATTTATAGTCACATCACTTGTCATGTTATTTTAGTGCTTTTTACTTAATTGAAATATATTTATTAATCATCTCATATAAAGTACAAAGAAATCAACAAACTCTTTTTATAAAGAGTAATATAATTTTGAGTAAGAGCTAAATTAAGAGAGAGAGAGTATAAACACTTTATAATATTAGTGTTTACAACACAATCTCAAAATATCCAAGTCCAAACAGAATTAGAGTGAGAAACAGACCAAAACATAAGTTTTGTAACTACTAATAAAATACCATTTTACAGATATGTGGGTACATATGTGCATATTTATGTGTGTATATGTGTACATGTATATGCAGATACACATATCTTTGTGCAAATTTATGTTCCTACTTCAGAGAACAACAACTTAAGGTATCATTCTGGGGAACCTAGGCCACCTCTTTGGAGACAAGGTCCCTCTCATTGGCCTGGAACCCACCAAGCAGGTCAAACAGGTTGGATTCCATGCCGCAGACCCTCATCTATTGCTACCTCTTCACTGATGGTGGTAGCTCACAGGCTACCATGCTTGGCTTATTGATCTAGGTTTGGGAGCTTTGTCACAGATCATCTTGGTTGCTAGGCAAGTACTATATAACAGCTAAGACAATTTTGTAGCTCAGAGCACTACTTTTTAAAAATAAAATTATACTCATGAATTTTACTTAATTGTTTACATGCTACATAAATTTAGCATTAGCCTTCTGCCTTTCCTTTGTGAATACTCTTTCCCCTCTTGATAAGTCTTCTCCAGGGCTGGGGAGATGCTCAGTGCTTAAGAGTACCAGGTATGATTTCAGACACCCACATGGCAGCTTAGCACAATTGCTACTTCAGTTCTGGAGGATCCAACACCATCTTCTGGTGTCCACAGGCACCAGGAACACAAGTGGTACACACATCTACAGACAAGTAAAACATGTAAGACTTAAAAGAAAAAGAAAGATTTCCTTAATGTATTTTTTATTCACCCTAGTCTAGTTCAAGTACTACAGATTATTGATTTCACAGTTGTACTATTCCAGAAATAAAGTTAAGATTATTGAAAGTTATTCTGTGAATATCATGGCTGTAATTACTTTGCATTGCTACCTTATGTATCTGCACTATAGTAGCATGGTATCATTAATCTGGTTATCCACATAGGAGTGGGAAATTAAGGTTGGCTGAATATTTTGTTGAATTTAAACATTCAGTAAATGATAAGGGGAAATGTATAGCCATTGGTTCTTACTCCAAATCCTGTGTTTTGAAATTCCATTTTAATTATCCTTTCTGATCTCTGTTGGTGTCAACAAATTTAAGAGTATATGCAGGACCTACATAGGGCTCTAGTTACATGTAACTATTGACCAGGTTGTTATCATTAGTCAGTGACCAATCTGAAAAGAAAAAACCCAAAAACAAATTTTCTGGAAGTAAGGATTAGCACCTATACTTAGATTTTTCTCAGTCTGTATGTCTGATACAATCTGTATACAATGCGTGTATATGTGGGTAAGCATGCATATGTGTGTGTATGTGTGTAAACTTTTCGTTATATTTATTGAACTATAGTTATGACATTTGGTGTTTCTCAAAGGAATAATCTTCTTGCTCAGTGAATGGCATTTAGTATTCTACTTACCATCTTGGTGAAGGCATTAGTTAAATATCTCCCCAATGTTGGAGAAATTCAATCTTGTGTGGAACATATTTCTTTGGAAACCTGCAATTTCACTTTATGGAAAGGCAGGTGTTCTCAGCAGGATCCAGGTCTCCACAGGAAGAGTTCCAATGAGGCTTATGATGCCAGAGTTAGAGTCACATTTTCTTTTCTCTGGACTCAGGAGATTATTTTGTTCAGACACTAGCCATTATAGGGAGTGGCTGGAGAAACTGCTCTTACCTGAAGTCATATTGTGAGCAAACAAGCATATATATATATATATGTGTGTGTGTGTGTGTGTGTGTGTGTGTGTGTGTGTGTGTGTGTGTGATATAGATATCAAGAAAACACTAAAATGTTCTTCAAAATACTAATTTATAAGTGATAAAATATCTCCAGGGTTAGCACTGATAAAAAAGAATTAACTACCAAATTAACTAAATTCTGCTTCAAAGTCCAGGTTCAAATGAGCATTTAATAAGCTCTCTCTTTTTTTCAGTAACAACTCATTGATTTTTCCCCTTCAGACTGAGATTAAGCATTCATTTTAAAAGGACAACTAAACCAGACACAAGAATTCTCTTTTTCAGTAATTGTGCAAACTATGTAACAAAAACCATATTGGAAATCAAAACACCATTAAAATGTCAACTATATCTATCCAGTATTATTAGACCAAATAATTGTAGTTTGCAATGTTCTGAAAATTTGTGGGATTTAAAGAGACTACTAGATGAAGAATATTTATTCTTTATCTTTCTTAAGTAGAGAAACTAAATTTTATTGAAGACCAAAAGTAAAATATCATATAGCATAACATGCAACATTTCCTATGAAATCATATAATTTTAAGAGCACAAAACTTAACTCATTATTACCACTCACTGAATAAAGTTGAGTCAGAAAGGAGGCTTCTGCATAAGTCTCAAAGTTACCAGCCAGGGTTCAAATATATATATTTGCTCCAATTATTTTCTAATTTCTTCTGAGCAAAAGTCAATGAGGAAACAAGTACTTGCATGAGTTAAAGTTCAGGCACTGAAACCCAGCCAAGCAGAGATCTATCCCAGGTACCCCACATTGACCTGAATAGTACTGAACTTTCCAAATTAATGTATTAGTTTTCCATTACCATGAGCATTAAGGGATCACTAACTGCCCACCCTGAAGTGCTCTTGAGATTGACAAACACACAATCATATATTTATTATCAGAAAGTTGAGGTTAAAGGTTTAGAGATGCTCTATGGAAACCTCAGTGTTTCTGAAGTCAGACTCAAGTCACACTGCCCAAGCATGTACTCCTCCATTACTTTAGGTGTATGTGCATCTTCCCTGTTCTCAGTGTCTGAGCTGTAAACAGTTGTAGCATTAGAACAATGCCTACTCCAAAATCTGATATAGGAACTGACTGGCTTTATAAAGAAACCTTTGTCCAAAGAGTGTTGCATATTGCTTACCATTCTTAAATTTATAAGCAGTTACAACCAAATATTATTTAGACAAAAAGATTTCATTTTAGCTCTTTAATGTTTCCTACAATGTGTAAGAGGATTTTGTGGGTGGTATTTATCCTTCAACTTGAGTTATACAATTAAATAAACAAATCTATCTTGAATTTTCATAACATTATTCTATTATCAAAATATTAAAAATAATCTCCTTATTTATGATTCCTCTGTTGTTCCAGGATTTCTTTATATTTTATAGAGAGCTGAGTGATTATCCATTATTTACATATTGTTACTTAATTAGTTAATTGGGGATGACAGATAATTAAATCAGAGGTAGAATTTAAATTATTTATGCAGTAAATACATTAATGATCAGAGTTTTGCTTTAATTTCTGGAATATTCTATTAGTTTTCAATTGCTTTATAGCTTATGTATATTTTAAATGGGCAATAAGTTTTCTCAGAAGGGTATTATGAAACTACACAATTGTATTCATTTCAAGTTATTCTACTTTTTTTCTGAAAAAAAATCTCTTCAGTAGCTCTCGATAAAGGTTCTAGATACATTTGACATTCTGGTATAGCATATATTATCCAAACGTAGAATTCTCTGGTTTCTCTCCAGTACAAAAAGATGTGTCCACCTGAATCTATTTTATGTATCAATGCTACGTCTTCTGGAGATAGTAAATACCTTCAAGATGTTACAGCTTTAATTACTGTGACTGATATGGTATAATCTGACTAGTGTAAGATGGAATGAATGTACAGCATGTCTTCATAAGCAACTATAGAGCCATTCCTGACATGTTAGAGACATACATGTATATATAATCACAAATAAATATACACAGTATATTTTTGTGATAATGTAAATAGATGACATGCAATGGGTAATATGATTAATTGTTTTGTTAAATTCAATAGATTTTGGCTTCTTAGATGCAGAAATGTTTTTGAATAGAAAGAGCAAAATGATCTTCATGCCTTGTTCAGTCATTTATTTACAAAATTTATTAACAAGCACAAAATGATGATTATGAGAAGGGAGTATGTCCATATTGTGCCGAGTAGCTCATCACAGCAGAGATTAGGATGTTGCTAGAACACTGCCAAATCCTGGAGTTGTCAGGGAAGTTTCTGATGAAAGATATTGCCTTGTGCTTCCTATCTTGCCTGCAGAGGAAGGATGCTGTCGAGGCTTTTCCAAGGTCATGGCCTCACAGAGAGTAACCGAAAGATCTCACTGGCAATCTGGTGTATCCTAGAGAAGCAGAAATAAATTGTAAGCTATCCTGATATAATCCTAGTTATTTTTATTAGACATGGAACAATGCTCAGACATTTCCTAATTTCTTAACATCAGTACATCTTCTTGTTTTATATTTGATTAATTTTAACTAAATGTAAAACTAAGTTTTATTAAGTATATGAGTCAAGAAAAGATTATCTTATCCCCAAAGCCGAAATTATAACAGGGAGGAAGAAATCCATAAACAAATTTGTGCAATAAGAGTTTTAGTTGTGATGATACAATGTGGGTGTAGGTTAGAATAAATCATTGAAAACGACAAGTAGATTATAGTCACAACTCAAGGGAAGCCTCAGATGAAGAAATGATGTTTAAGTTGATAAGTCAATGATGTGAATGAGAAGGTAGAAAATGTAGAAATAAAGACACAAAAGGAGCTGTAAAGTTGATATTATCTTAAAATTTGGACCTATGCCTGCTCAAAAACAACATATCTAGTTCTTTCTATTTCCTTTAAGCCATTATTTAGGCTGAAATTTCCCCTTTGATATATTATTATACAGTGAGAATTGTATTTGAATAACATGACTTATATTTCTACATCAAGTCCTATACCAATATTAAATAAATAGCAACATCTCAATCAGATATTGCTGTGATCCAGATAAGCTACATAAAAAAGTTCTACTGCCATCCTTCATGCTTTTGTAATAGCTTTATAAGCTAATAGAAGTGCAGACATCTTTGACAGCCAGGGTTGTGGTTTGGGTCAGATGGCAAATAGTAACTGGGTATAATGTAATTGAGATGTTTTCTGGCCCTTCACTGAGAATTTATCCACCATATTCATAGGGTATCAGGGATTTGTATTGTATTTTTCTTTTTAATTTCAAGCATATGCAGTGTATTATTATTACATTCATCTACTTTTATTCTCTCAAACCCCTTTTCTCTCCATCTAAACTAATTATTCTTCCTCAATACTCCCCTTCCTTCTTTCATAATTTTTACCCACTGAAATGGTAAAGTGCTAAATCTTGCATAGGTCTTGTACAGGTGTGCATAACTATTATTTATTATGATTGCAAAAGCCACCTCTTATCTACATGAAGAGTTCCACATAACTCCTTTCTGTACTCTTTTCCCTCTCTTTGCGTCTCATCTTTTTCAGTGCACATTGAGTCTTGGAATGCTTTTCTCTTTTGCACTGAACGCAGGTGAAAATAAAGTAGAGGGCTTCTTCATAGTTAAATGTAGACGCTATGATCAGTTAATCCCCAGGCACCAAGGCAGAGGAGGAAATTTCTGTTATAGGTAAACTCCAGTCTAGGTAATTTTATTATAGTAACACAGACAGGAAAAGGCAAAGGAAGTGTAATAACTATTCAAAAGGGACATTCACACAATTGGGTTAAGTGTCTACATTGAGGATCAAAATCAAGCTGATATTTTGAGATTCTAAATTCTGTTTTCTTTTTTAACACTTTAAACTCTTATTTGCCCCCATTGGGAAACAATAAGGTTTCTTAAGAACAAAAAGAATCCTGTGTCTTATAAAAACTGTGAGAAGGCACCTGCTGCATATATCTGTAAGTTTGTAGCCTAAGGACATTCTGAAGCCTCTTCAGTCTTTTAGACTCATTTTAAAAAAAGATTTTGAATTGGAAAACAGATAAAGGAGAAAGACAGTTCTTCATTTCCAGTTCCTTACTTTTGGGCATTTTCTCAATATGTTTAAAGTTTGACCGGATTCACTTTTAGCTTTAATCAGCTTCTCATTCTCTGGATGCTCCCCACATTCCCTCAAGAGTCTTGCTGGAAAAAAAAAAAGCCTTTCTTCACAAAGGATGCTTGGCCCATTGTTATTAAAAAAAGAACACATTCTGAGCACTTCATCACAGAAAGGGAAGAAATTTCAACTTAGCTTCACCTTTTACAGGAAAAGGAAGCAGATGCCAGATGTGGTGAGCAGTTACTCCGTCATCCCTCGCTCTTGTTCTTTCTAGGCTGTTAGACAGGTGGCATGAAGGATGAGGTGCTTTGGGCCACTAAGAAATATAAAGGCCAGAAAGAAACAACACACCCTGCACCCATTTCCACAACACAAAACTGTTTGTACTATTCTTGTTATATAGTAGAGATGGCATTTGCATGTATTTCTCCATGCATGTAGAGAATAAAGCACAGAGCAGAAATCTTCCTATACAGTTAAGGTCTTACCAATCAGTTTTGAAAACTGAATATTTCTTCATGATTTCATGAACTTAAAAATTAATCATTTTGAGGGAAATTGAGTGGGATTTTTTTTTTCATTGTATAGTCCAGGACAGACAGAATCACGTGTCTATTCTTCTGATTCAACCTCAAAAGTTCTGAGATTATAATCTTGATCCATCAAGGCTGACAGAAAAAATTGTAGTGGTAAGTTTGTCCCAACCAGAAACATACTCACTTAGTATTGAATTACATCATCTTTTATAGTATTTTATCACTGCTTTAATAACTTTACATTTGAAGCAATTTTCCTGTTGACAAATTTAAATATTTTTAGGATCTTCTGTCACTTTTCATAATTTCTATAGTACTTTTCATTTCTTGATTTTTAAAATTGTTTAGATTTATTTATTTTAATTTCTGTGTTTTGTGCACAAGTATGTATGTTCACCATGTCTATTCCTGATGTCCACAGAGACCAGAAGAGGACATTTAATCCTCTGGAACTGCAGTTGTGTATAGCTGTAGGTCACCATGTGGGCTCCTGTAATTGAGCCCGAGCCCAATGAAGGAGCCACAAGTGCTCTTAACTACTGAGCCATCCTCCAGATCCTCATATGATTACAGTTATTTTTTAGATAAAATTTCACTAACTGTACCTAATTTATCTAGGTTCCATGTTTAAGAGAACACCTTTTAAAGAATTAGCAAAATATGGATCTGTGATGAATACTGTCTAAATGCAATGACACTCCGTCCCTAGACTCTCATAGAAGTCCCAATGTATTTCAAAAATGGGATTCAGCTGGACAGTTAGCTTAGGGCACAGGACTCAGCTGGAACACCTCCACTGAGAATCAATAGATAATAACGGTTAATCCACAAATTATGCTGAGCCTTCTGAAGTCAGGCAGATAATGTCAGAGCATACTCACCCTTCCGCACTTTGATGAACTGGACGGAGTGAAGGTTTCTGAACCTTACAATCATCTTCAAAGAGGTAAGAGCAAAATACACAGTGCTTTGTATCCATTTGAAGGCTCTATGCATAGTTTTATCATTGGTAATGCATCTATCTCTAGTTTTAAGGTTTTTATTCTCAGTCAGTAATTCTTTTTCTTTTTCTCCTCTATCCCAAATAACTTTGGTTTAATGTTTCTATAAAAAAACGATAAAGTGAATATGTGAGAAAATAAGGTTAAAAGGAGCAGGAGAAAATGAAATGAATTTGCCTGTTTTCCCCTCACTGAAGCCTTCATTCTCCTCCTAGGTGGATATGGTGTACCCAGCGTGTTTGCATATACAACTGTTGCACTACAGGACATTTGTTCATCTCTTTCTGTCTCTTCATACATCGCTCAGTTCTGTTTCTTTCTGGCAAGTTTTTTGAAGCTGGACATATACTGTCCCTTCTGTCATGTTTTCACAGCTTGTAGTTCTTGGATAGCTCTCTCACCTGTGCTACTGTTGTGTGTATTCAATTTCTCCAGTGGCTAATTCTTGAGTCTTGAAGAAACTACTTAATTACAATGCTACTTCAGTGACTGTTCTTTACCCTCAACATTTTATTGCCCATCGAAAAAATTTCATTTATTTTAGTATGTCTGCAACATGTTAAAGTTACTGGCAGAAAAGTCTGAGTCATCAATTTTCTGGCCTTTTTCATATTTCAAGCATTTTGAACACTCTTAGGATTCTGTTTCAGTCTGCCTATCTGTGATGTCATTGCCTACCTGTCCACAGGGTAGGTACCAATTTTATATTTAATAATAAAAAATGATAAGAAGATACAAGACAGCAGGTATTAGATATATGAGGTTTATTAAGTGAACATTCATGAGAAGGAAAAGGGAAGGGGTAATCAGAGAGAGAGAGAGAGAGACAAAGAGAGAGAGAGAGAGAGAGAGAGAGAGAGAGAGAGAGACAGAGACAGAGACAGAGACAGAGACAGAGACAGAGAGACAGAGACAGAGAGAGAGAGACAGAGACAGAGACAGAGACAGAGACAGAGACAGAGAGACAGAGACAGAGAGACAGAGACAGAGACGGAGATGAGACTGGGGAAGAGAGAAAGGGGGTAAGGGGGTAAGAAAAAAGACGAAGAGTAAGAGAGAGTAAGAGTAAGAGAGTAATAGGGAGAGTTGAGGTAGGACTGTCTTTTTATATAGCCCTGGGAAGGGCCACACCCTCATGGCAGGTAGGCAATAACATCACAGGCAGACAGACTGAAGCAGAACCCTAAAATTCCTACTTTTTCCTATAATTAAAAAATGAGAAATGTTGGATTGTTTTTATATGATTTAAGTTAAAGTATATAAATGTAGATAAGGGAGAAATGGGAAAGAGAGAGAGAAAAAAAGCCATAGAAACAAAATGTACAGATTGTATACTGAAGGGGAAGGAAATGTTCTGCCCTGAAAGTTCAGGGTAGAGGGTAGGGTATGTCAGCCATGCCCTGCAGCAGATAGGGACCAAGGAGTGCTGGGGGAACCTGGAGCTGTATGTCCTGGGCCTGGAGCACACCATCTCAGCCTTTTGAAAATGGATAAGGGGTGAATTAGTAGTCTTAACTACTTTCTTCTGACAGTAGGGCTGCAGCAGGGGGTAAAAAAAAAAGCTGAAATCTTGTCCAGTTTCTGGAAGAACAGGCTGTTGCACTTGCTGTCCAGGGTCTGAGAACATCTGTGACTAGGAGGGGCAATGAAGGTCCAGCTAGGAGAAACAATTCAGGTCCAGCTGGCATGATCTAGGAGGTTGAACTGGAGCACTTGTAGGTAGCTGCTTTGACAATGTCCCAGATGCAGGGAATCTGACAGGATACTGAAACACATATGTGAGCAGAAGAAAAAGTAGGTTAGGGAGGAAATTCCCTCTAGGTGTGCATTTGAACTCTTTGGCGAACAAAGAGAAAAGGCTTGAACATAAGGAAAGAGACAATGCTGACAATGCTTGAAATTTTGGGAGAGCAAAAAAATTCTCATTTTACCATAGGAAAGGCTTTGAACCTGAAGAGCAAAGGAAAGGTTTGGATGTAGGGAGCTTCCTTCCATTTTACCTGATTGCTGGCAATAATTAAAACAGTTTTGTTTTGGATCTGTTCAAGTTTGGTTGCAAAGGCATATAAGCTTAGAAGCCCTTCATGTGGGCATAGGGATTTTAAACTCTCTAGAAGGCATGCCAGAGGAGCTTGGAGAAGTGGTGGATGAACTGTTTTTCATGGACCAGTGAAGCCAGTAATCCATTAGGGCATCCCCCAAAATGGTTATTGACTCGAAAAGAGCAGGTGCACAGACTGTTCCAGCTACTCATCAGTACTGGATGAGTCCAGCTCAACAGCTGAGCTGGCCCAGGGGCACAGCCCACCTAGTACTAGGATTTTGTGGTGGTGGCATCGGCAGCAGCAAAAGAGCTGTGTTGGCAGTTTCACCCAGTGAAAAAAGTCCTAGTAGTAGGTTAGTGAGAAAAAACAGCCACAGTCATGTAGACTGTTTTTTTCCAGCTGGTTTTGGGTGTAGAAATTTGGCAATCGGGTAATTAGGGAGAGGGGAGTTTCAAAGCCAATAAAAAGGAAGAGGGACTCCCATCCTCAGAAATGGACAATATGTGATAAACTTAGGCTTTGTATTGACAGTGCTTATCTGTATTCCATTTGACCTGAGAGGTAGATTTCCTATAGCTTACAAGAATTCTTTTAAGTTCATAAAAGGAGATAAATTTTAGACACAATAGCATCATCAATGTTTGAAATCTGCAGTAAAATACACATTGTTATACATGTACAAATTGTAGGAAAAGGCAGTAGACATACAGCATAGTAGAGGCTTGGGAAAGGAAGTTTGTGTTCTACTCTTTGAGGTGAGCTTAGGGAAGATAGAAGCCTTGTGGAACTTTTTGACACCTGTGAAACAGTAACATTGGGATGACAGAAGCCTCCTCTAAAGCAGGATGGAAAGCTCACTTAGCATCAGTACACATCATGCATAAGGGGCTTCTTCCCTCTGTTTAGAAAACTGGATAAGTTAAGCACAAGGAGAGACATTTTAAGAATAGGACAAACCAAAGGAAATATAAACTCTTGAGCTTGGAAACTATGATAAGATCATATAGTGGAATGATTTACATAGTTAGATTAATAAACAAGAGCTACATTGATCACTGTTAACAATATGAACAGTTAATACAAGAATAGCATAGCAACAGGAAGAAATAAAGCATCCTTTCAGACATGTTGACCTTAATAAGTTGCATTTATCAACTTAAAACACTTTCTTATACCTTCTAACATTCATAATTTGCACGTATAAATCTTAAAACACCTTCTTAAACCCTTTAACATTTACAACTTGCATGTATCAACCTTAAAACAGCTTCTTGGACCCTCCAACATTCATAAAACACCATGTGAGACCTTCTAACATTTATAAAAACATCTTTTTTGGAAGCTTTAAGATATAGGTGAAATTGCTGTCATTAGCTAAAAGAATGGTATGTCTGGTAGCAAGGTAGACTGTATCTAGACCTGACAGTTAAAAGTTTGGTTTCTGCATATGAAGAGGGCTGGGAAGGTATCTGAAGCCTCCCATGATAGAAATTAGCCATGTGACTATGTTCCCGGAATATGAGGTTAAAACAGACCTATAGCATTACCCTAGGTTTGGCAAGGCTGCTGAATCTAAGAGGCATCTCTACCTGACCAGTCAAGGGGATTGAAATCTGGGAGTGTCTGTAACTCTTGTGCTGTTTGAACCTCCAGCAACTAAGGTCAGAGGACAAGCCTGCATGAGAGCGTTTTGACATCCACAGGCCTATTTTCCAACAGGCAAAGCTGTGGGACTGGTGTCCCATTCTGGCTGTAGCTGCTATGAGACCAGTGTCTCTTTTATGGCTGCACTCGAAACAGGTCCCTGGCAGAGCTGGCTCAGGCTGGAACCTAGCAGGAGGGAGTATTGGAGACCTCTATTTTCTTCCCTCAGGGATACTGGCTAAGGCCTGGAGTATAGTTTTGTTCCTAATGGGTTTTTAAGATTTTAAAATTAGTACCAATTCCTATATGGTGGTTCAGGAAACATCATCAGCCTTTTAGTTAGGATGGCAATGAAATCTTAGTCTATCTTAAGACTATTTACATAGACAGCTTTGTGTATAGTTTATCTTAATGCTTAAAGATTAAGACTTTAGGTATCATCCCTGATAGGTTGCAGTGTTAAGGAGTGAACTAACTCCTATAGATTTTCCTCTGACTCTATATGTGTGCCATGTCACTTGCATGCCTCCCCTCAATACATACATACAATATAAATAAATAAAATATAATGAAACTTGGAACTTTTTGTCTATTTATTTGAGATTGCACAGATTAGGATTTAAATTTTTAAGATAAAAAGATACAAAATCAGAACGGATATTTATCTGATGGTTTATTTTGTTACTAAAAGAACAAGAAGATAAAATAATTTTAATTCAGTTGGCTCAATGTAAATACATTGGCCATCTGAGCTTATATCTAGGTAGTAAGATAATAAAATGATTGTGGGAATGAGTAAAAAAATCTCTGGATTCCAGTTGCTTTATTAAAATTTTCTCACTTCTCACTTGTTATTGATATATGTTTATCTTCACCTTCATTTCCTATGAGAAACATACTGATGTTCAGAGAAACGACAATTTCTCTCAGATCTGTTATATTTTAGAGAGTGAGTCAGAATGAAACAAAGAAGGCTACTTCCTGATATCCTATCTTTTGCCATAGTATAGCTTCTTCTGTTTTATATTCTTGCAAATTAATGTCCAAATGCTGTGGCCCTTGGCTTAGTATTAGAGTCACATCTGATTTGGATATACTGTGCACTCATTCATGGCTCACCAGTGTGTGTACTTGGCCTGCTGAGGAGCATACAGGAGGTGAATGCCAACATGCAGTGTGGGCTGCTACCCAGTGAATCCGTGGAAATCACAGCTCTACCTGAGACAATTGAATGCTTTAGTGGAGCTCGGGTTTTCTCATTCGGGTTTCATTCCCCCATTTGCTGTTCTCAGTTGCACACCTTACAATGTCCGTGCTGGCCCAACAAAAAGGCATGCCTATCAAGACCTCAGAGAGACCTCTGTATTAGCTGTTGTGGAGTGTCATATGAACAGCAGGACAGAGACTGAAACAGGGAAGGCAGGTGGATGACTGTCACACTTTATAATTGCAGTGATCCAGATTTTTTTACTCCCAGTACTTCTTTTGACAGATGAAATCCTGACTATGGAACTAGGTAATGATGAATATAAATCAATTTTCGTATAACCTTTCCTGAATTTTGCTCCATATGATTATATATGTACAAACTGTGTTGGCTTCACTTAACAGGGACCTAAAACAAATACCAATGTTTGTTTGTTGTTTGTTGTGAGCTAGAGAAGCTACTTATATTCTCAACTCCATCAAAAGTCCATTTTATATGTTTTATCTAGCTAGCATACATTATCATAATGATAAAGATATAAGAAACTTTCAAAAATATAAATCAAACCTTAGGATCCTGATTAAAAATTTAAAAATCTCCTGATTGTATGCTTCATAACATGGTTAGAAGGTTCCAAAACCCTTTCAAAAGAAACCCTCATGAAGGAATTTGAATTTAGGCCAGAATAAAGTTTTATGCAATTATAATTCCATTTTCCTATTAATCTCAAAGGAAGAAGGAACATACATTCTGAGAATATCTTATCTACTAATCAATTACTTTTCACTGCCAAATGTATAAAATTCAGAATGACATTTTAAAAGGATGTATGCACTATTATTCATAAGAGACAAAGAGCACTTTTGTAGGTGGAGATTTTTTGTCCCCTGAGAAGATAACCCTTACCTTGGTCCTTATTGTCACATTTAAATGAACTTTAGCACATAAAATGGCTGGTCCAGAGCCATGACACAGTGACCACCCAGAGTAGGTAACACAATTTGCAATTAATTTTCATTCCTTCTCCATATTCATCAGGAAAAATCTTTAGTGATATCTCTAATTCATTTAAGTTGAGAAATATTCATAATGCTATTGAAATGTGACATGAGCAAGCAAAGCCATTACCATAATAGTCAGGATACATAAAATAGTCATTATCAACTTGTCAGCAGTGTAGTGATGCTCACCCGCAATGACTCATTTACTTACTTTTTGGGAAATTTTTAATATACATGAAGCACTATAGAAGTTGAATCTCAGAGACACACAAGGTGCTAGGGAAGTAGATGTCTTTCTTTTATTTGGCTCAACTTTTATTTGCTTTTATTTATTTCTATATCTATCTATCATCTATCTATCTACCTATCATCTATCTATCTATCTATCTATCTATCTATCTATCTATCTATACACATATACTCATCGCTTATATACAGAGAGAGAACTCTCTGTCATGCAAAGGACACAAAATAACACTCACAATCACCTCTACTTGTCACCTCTCTTTCCCACTAGCATATGAAACATCATTAAGGAACAGAGATGATTAATGTGTACTTGTACCAGAAAACAACAATCGAAATGAGATGTCTCAGAGGGTACATTTACTTGCCACTAAACTTGATGGTGTGATTTTGATCCCCAGGACTCACTTAGTGGAAGGAGACAACCAACTTGGTGCAAATTGGCCTCTGAATTCAACATGTGTACTGCTGCATGTGAGAACTAGTGCAGATACCAATGTGCGCAAAATCAATCCATCAATAAAATAAATGGTAGCAGTTAACTCAAAATTAGATTCCTAAGGCGAGAACAAACTATTTTTTTGTCCGTGTATTTTTTTAATTTTTTATTATTAATTTATTTTTGTTACATCTCAATGGTTATCCCATCCCTTGTATCTTCCCATTCTTCCCTCCCTCCCATTTTCCCCTTATTCCCCTCCCCTATGACTGTTCCTGAGGGGGATTACCTCCCCCTATATATGCTCATAGGGTATCAAGTCTCTTCTCAGTAACCTGCTGTCCTTCCTCTGAGTGCCACCAGGTCTCCCCCTCCAGAGGACATGGTCAAATGTGAGGCACCAGAGTACGTGAGAAAGTAATATCCCACTCTCCACTCACTTAAGTGGATAAATATGTGTTCTATCAGGTTCAGTTTATAAAGTTCTGGAGATAAAATGCAGGGCTGTGTGCAAGCTACGCACATACACTACTAGGCAAGTTATATCCCCAGTTCTGCTGACATTAAACTTTAAATGAGTGTTAGGAACCAAAGTTTTTACTATTGTAACAAACTGTCCCAGATTGGATGGCTTACACAATAGTTATTTATTTCTAGTAATTATGAAGGCTGGAAGCTTGAGGTTTGAGTGCCAATACAGGCAGATACTGGGATGATTTCTTCTGGTTTACAGACTTCTGACTTCACATTGCCTGGAAAAGAGAAATATAAATGTGTGAAACTTTCTTACAAAGACATTGAAATCAGGCAATAGGGCCCTACCTTTAAAAGACACCATACTTAAATATCATAACATGAGGTGTAAGGATTCACCAAATGCACTTTTAGAGGCTGTCATTCCAGATAAAGTAGGAAATATTCAATCTAGTTAACACGTAAAACAGTCACACAGCACTGTTTATTATTTCAATTTTATAATAGATGAACACTGATAAAGATCATGTTTATGTCAAAATGTGTACTCCAAACACATCTGTCCTATAATACTATCAATGTCCCTTAATTTCAATATCTATCTCTTTTCTGTAATCATGCATTGTTTTTGAAAGAACAAAATAATATATTAAAGCACATATATCTGTCAGCGTAGAGCTTTCCTGTTTTGTTCTTGACCTATTTGTGCACAGCGCCTCTTCTAACTACTTTAATACCCTGACTGTAAGACATAGAGCTTTCATGCTGAGTTTGTCTAATTATTCTACATAACCATAATGAGAATATCTAATCCTTGGAGAGAGAGAAAGAATGACGACAGGCTTCAGAACAGAAGGAGAAAGAGAAGCAAAGACAAGAATCTAAAAATTTTCTGCCAATCATTGCCTTTTTATCTTTCCATGACACTTGGAGATGGGGCATTTTGTTCTCAACAGTAGTCATGCCTTCCCTGTTTTTATGTGAGGCTTGCACAGAATGCTGGAACCCAATGGTCACCAGCAGACTACTAAGGTGCTGGCAGTTGAGCTTCCCTCATCTTCTGACCTCCCACCTGGCCTGGCTTTTCCCATCCATGTTCTATCTGTACACCCAGCACAGCTGAGCCCTGCGAGATGGGCCCAGAGCCAGTCATTTCCTACTTGCCAAGCCTTCAGACAGGCAGCTGGGACACTAGAGTAATTTCCCTGGGAATTTCCTGGATGTCAGTTTGGATACTATATCCTTGTTCACTGAGCCAAAATTAGTAAAGACTGGCAAAGATAAATGAACAACCCATCCAGGAGAATAGCAGGTTGTATCCAAAAATTTTTCCAACATTGATTCCAAGTAGCATTCAACTTTGTCTCTAACGAGCTAACAGATGTGGGCACTGTCAGCAGAACTTAATGGGGATTGTTCACAGAGCTGAGCTGGGTGGGCTTTCTTGCTCAGCTATTGTTTAGAGCAAGAGGACAGAAAATGTCATTCTACTTTGATACGTGATTTAAGGAAATAGGGAATATTTGCCCTTTTTTATTTTTCCAGTTTTTATTTCACCAGAATGGATGATTATCTGGCCTCAGGTGCTCACAGTATATCTTGAGGCTAGGATATGAGTTTGAGTGTTCATCTAGCTATAGCATGCTTTAAGAAAAACCATTTATTCTTGGCATGAGATCTATTACCTGGAGCTTACCAGTTATTGAGCAGACACGTCCAGAGTTAGAAGTCTGGCAGTGGAGGAAAGTTGAGCATCACAATCTTTCTGCAGGGCAGAGAATGGAATCAATGTAGACACTGATGCCACAATGAGCAGACTATGTCTACCTACTCTGTGTTCATTCCTGATGGCATACCCATCATCTCATTTAATCTTCACAGCAACCTAAGGAGCAGCAATAGTGAGTGATCATTTAAAAGCAGAACAAACAAACAAAACAAAACAAAACAATCAACAATGAAACATTTAACATGAGCCAGCAAATGTTATATAATAAATTCTTTATAGTAGATAAATATTTTAAGGACTGACATATACATGAAGGAAATGTGGATCTGATAATATGTTATTATCAACTTCAATCAGCTAGTGTATAATGGGATGAGTGTTACACTTGCCTCTGAATAAAGCAGAATGAAAAATTCAGATGTAGGTGAAGGAAAATGAAGGTTTGAACCTTTCTGCTCATAACCTGTAGTGGGGACCCCTTCGCAATTGGCTTTGGTTATTTTGCTTCCAGCATTGAATTAATTTCTGCATACCAGAAAGGAATCAAGGTGGCTATCACAGGGTGTTCACTCAGTAGGTGGTGGCATCTGGTCTCTTTTTTATCAAGAGCCCTCTGCAGCAGGGATGGTGATTGTACAGTTCTATTCCAGATACATTGAAGCTGAGATTGTTCTGGAATCAAAGGCTGGAAAGACAATGCAGTTTCATAATGTAATTGACTCAGTTTTAATATAATGGAAAGCAGAAAATAAAGAAAAAGAAAGATGTTAAAAATGCAATTCTATAAAAGAAAATTAATCTTGTTAACTTAAGGTGACCCAGGCTCCTCAGTGCCCAAAGGCCTGAACTCTGGTGTAGGTCCTATCCTCCTGGGGATAATCTTAAAACAACACAGCACAGCCTTGTTGTTTCTTTTGATATCTTTTCTATGCCCCCAAAGAGGAGATGGTTGAAACATACTTGATGTTTGGTGTGAAAGGAAAGAGAAATTCAGGATGCTGAATTTTGAAGACTAGAGTCTCCCAGGAGGAAAAGCCTTCAAACAGAACAGTGATATATTATCTATGAGGTAAAAGCTTTTGATAAAGTTGGCCATATTGCTCAGAGCACAACATTCTCTGTTTATTTGTCTGGGATATTTTATCTCAACAGGATTTTACCATAGAAAGAAGTACTTTCATTCTTTTCTCCATTTTATTGCTCACTTCTTCTTCACGAAATAATTAAAATGAATAATTTTTACTACTGGTAGAGTAAGCTGTTTACACACAAAAAAAATTTAAGTTCCTGAATTGGTTTATATGTACCAATGCCCAGGGAACATGAGCAACTTGTGCTCAGCATGAGTCTTTGTTTGATTCAGGATCCCATAATCAGAAGGATTTGGGGCATGGTCAGTTGAGTGTTGGATTCTATGACATTTCACCTGAAGTGAAAAGGTTCATCCTCAATGTAGTGCCCCAGGCTGAAATAAAAGGAGAAATAGAAATCAAATTAAACCGGGCACCAGCATTCTTCTCTCTATCTGCATCTTGACATGGGGTGCAGAAGCAGGCAGCTGTCAAGACCCCCCTGCTCCATGATGCCATCTACTCCAAGATGGGTTGTAAAAAAATAGCTTGTTCTTTACATTCTGTAAAATAACATTCAGAGAAGGAGATGGGAAAATTGTGAGAGTCGTAAACCATGACACATTGTGTCCTCCATATACAGTAAGGAAGCTCCATCAATGAAATCTCAACAACATGGTTGCCCTAAATAATGATCGCAGGCTTTGTCTTTTCCACACCTACTTCATTTGTGCTTCTTTAGTGTGTAAACCTCCCTTCCAAGCCACCTAGCCTGGATAGGAGAGAAAGGAGGTTTATGGAAACAGGAGAAGTGGACCTTTGTTATACACAGTTCTTTGGAGGGATTACCTTGGCCTCGTTGGCAGGATTTCAGCAGACCAGCAATTCTACCAAAGTTGTTGCTAGAACCTGGAACAGCAGCCAGAGCCCAGAGCCTTAAGGCCTTCACTGGAATGGTACTCTCCTGGAGAGTCTCGAAGTGGAGCAATGAACAGCCAAACAATATCAAAACCCCAAAAGCCCCATCCTCCTGTTTTGGGATCACATATATATCTCCTCTCAGAGTCTGTACTAGGATGGGTTTCAGCTGGCAAAAACCAAGCCCCCACACAAGGTGGTTCGACTTCTAGTGGATAAACATCACCTGTTCTCTCACAAGTCTGTTCCCCATACCACACTAGGGATCAAAACATGTTTATATCAACTACAAATGACAATACCAATTGACTTGCCCATGTGGATGGGGGATCTCACAAGGCCTTACCCCTGAATGAAGAGCTACAGGCAATTCCTAATAAGAGAGGGATAATCTACCATCTCCGTACATATATGATTAAATATGATGTCAGGAAGTGAAGATTGTATAGGGCACAGGGGAGGCACAGAATGAGTTGGATGAAGGAAAGCAGTGTGGAAAGGCGTAAATGCATTATTCACACATAGAATTATCAAAACCATACAATAACCGTTCAAAAATAGTATGTGCATACATGCCACACCTCCAGTCTGCATGATCATGACATCATTGAGACACACACGGGAAGAAGCTAAAAAACATTACAAAATTCCTCAGCATTCATCAACTTATTTGGTAAAATTGAACCAGAGCACCTAACGTCTTGACAAGAGCAGTTTCTGGAAGAGGAAGGGGGTGTTTAGGAGCCGAAGGCACTGATGGCGAAGCTATAAATCCTCTAAACTCCGGGAGATTAGAACTGCTCTAACTACTGATTCAGTGGGATCACCGGAAACAAGAAAGTAGTGGTGTGCTCACCACTTCCTAACATTTCAATAAGCACAGTGTGAACTCTCTTACAGGGAGAGTTAGAAAGCCAAGGTCTAATTGGTTTACTTCAGAGTGTCATATGTTGATATTCTCCTTAGTTCCCCTTGAAACAAGGGTCAATTCTGGGTGCTCCAATGGTCTAATGTGCCCCTGTTATTAGTATTTCTGTGTCCACATTAATGACTACTCTCTTACCATAAAAGGAGAGATCTTATGACAAAAGTCAGATGCTGTCCGCGATTGTGATAAGCATAAAAGGCAAAAGGTTATACAGTAATCATGGTTATTAAGTATTCACATCGTTAGAGATTCCTGCAGCCGCTGAACATTTAGAAACAATTAAAATAAAGCAATTGTCACCCAGAGTCCCAGTGCCCTGCCAGTGAAAGTCACTTTTCTAATATCAAATATGGCCACTAACAACTGTTTTTTGGGAACTAGAAAACATGAAGTTTTATAAAAGGACATACATGTATGCACACACACAAACATGCACACATGCAAAGGAGGATTCCTTATAAGTGCAAAGTTGGAGTTTTCAACTTATTGAGTGACACTTTCATAGAGATGTATAAACCTTTGCAAATACACCCTAAGAACATATCAGATTGTACTATTGAATCATAATCAATACAATTTTCCAAAGTGTATCTTAATATCACCTGACATGCAAGCAGGCCAGTATAAAAAGGGTTACAATCCCTTTGTTCCTTGGGTTTTATTTTTTTTCTCACTCCTGTTAATTTTTACTTTTTATTCATAGTCTTTCTGTATTTAACACATAATTAGGATGTTTAAAGCACTTTGTACCTATTAAACAGCATTGGATTAAAGTGTGCAAATAAATATAGGATGAGGAACACAGGTGTTTTCGTGATTTAATTAGTGGGGTCTTTATTCCTACCTCTTCCATGACTTACTGTCTTTTTCTTAATTCAGGAGATGAAAATAAACAGTCATCTGGCTATTCGGGGAGCCCATGGAGGGCTCATTAGCTGGGTTCTAATTGGGTTCTTTCGAAAATCTGTCACTCAGGATTGAAGGTGAATCTGATGCCAGCAGCAAATGAGTGCACTGAGGGCTCTGAAGTGGAATGACTGAAAGTACTTCAGAGAAATTGGGGAAAATGAGATGAGTTCATTTGGGACAAATGAAATACACTTTTAATATGGGCAAGAGGCAGGGGGTAAAAGAGTGAGGCCTTGGGAAACTCGTGTTTGGAAAACGTGATTTAGGTTGACTTCCAAAGTTTGCTTTACTTTTGTGGGTGAAATAAACCATTGTGTCAATGAGTGCCAGTCTGGGAGAGGGTTTGCTAGCCCTTAAGCTGTACCATGTTTTCCTTTTGTGTTGTTACTGATGCTTACTACACCAGCATGGTTTCATTTATTCTTCCCCTCCATGAAATAGCATTTCTAGCAGCAAGGGCTATCTCCTAGGTAATGCATATAATATTTATCCCCCAAATAAATCCTCAGTTAGTGTTTATTGAATTAGTTGACCAGTCAAACAATTGGCAGAGGTGAGAATTTACTGCTATTCCAATAGGCTTTGCTTTCATCACCTTTAGTAGCCAATTATTCTTAATTCCAGCCAATTTTATAATATGCAGGGATGCAATTGTGCTGCCACCCAACGTTGGTGGGAGAAGCTTTTTGTTGAAGTGGGTAGTGCGTAATAAAGTGGATAGTGACTCTTCAGAATACCATACACATAAAGCACCCCCCAAATTTCAGAGAACATTCCAGAAGAGTGTTACAAAGCATAAGAACAAGAGAATGAGAGGAATACTTTAAGTGCTATCCCTTGGTCACAACCTGACTTCTAAGCTTATGAGCTCACAGAAGCTGTGCAAGACCTACCCAAGATTAAGCCCGTTAAGAATCCCACCATAGCAGGGAAGTACAGCTTCAGAGACTCCTCTCTCTGAGATACTTTTAAATCTTTATGGATTCTTATTAATAGAGAGTTATTTTTTCTATGGAGTGGGGATTCTGTTAACATTGGATGACCTCATATTCATTGACATATAGGAAGGCATGTAGCAATTTTGCATCAACTTTCCAAGATAATAATTCTTGATAAGTTGAATTTATAATTTAAATCTATACAAAAAGTTTAACACTAGATGACAATGTATCAATTCATAATTATAATTGAAGAAATGGTGATTTCCAGACATACCATGTATGTAGGCTTGCATAATTAACACTTAAAACTCACAGATATGGCTTGTTAAACCTTATTTGCCACAATATTGACTAGGGGTCCTAAGTAAACATCCAGTGATCTGGAAATTTGAGCTGACTAGAGGGTAGAAGTCTGTACACACAGAGCGGGTGGGATAAAGAGAATGGGGAGAAGGGAGGGAGAGAGAAACAGCCTAATTGTTATTAAGGTGAGATCTATGGCATTTTATAACAAACAAATTTTAACCAGCTATGTCCCCTATATACTAAGTAAAGATGCTAGCCTACTACACAGTAGCCTCTATTTTTCTATGTTTGTTTGTAGTTATATTGAAATATATATTTAATCCCTCTGTAGTGTGTGTAGTGTACTAAGATCTTTATTTGTGTTTACATGTACATGCATGTGTATGGAAAGATAAGAGGTAGATGTTGAATCTCTTCTATTATTCTCCCAGGCAGACTCTCTCCTTGATCATGGAGTTCACTGATTTGTTAGACTGGCTGGCCCAGGAGCTCCAGCTCTTCCCACACATGACACTTAACTTTGGCATAACACATATGCATCCTCATACAGTCATTTTAAGTGGCGCCAGGGATTTAATCTCAGGTCCCCATGCCTGTGCGGATGGCACTTTTCTATCTGAGCCATCTTCTCATTGCCAGGAAAAGTTTTCTTTGCAGATAGTTGATATTTGTTGAATGATTGAGTGAGTGGCTTATTGACTTTTTTAAACACTCTCACCTAACTTCTAAGCAATTTAGTTTAATAAAATTACAGTTTGACAGAGTGGATTTCATTTTACTCAATATTACATACCTTTTCATTTATCTGCCCTTCCAAGGCAATATTTAATAAGCCACACATAGCATCACTAAACAAGAAATGTAGTGCTTGCACCGAGGAGAACAGGAAAGTCTTCAGCTAGTAGCCACAGACCCTCTTAGAAGTTAATTTAAAAAAAATAGAAATACTATGTTCTGTATTGATTGAACATTTTAATTTAGTCAATAACTGAGAACCCACTATCCCTGAATGACTACTAAATATTTTCTGTAAGTTGATGCTGTCCATCACCTGCTATGGGGTGAGCTAATATATGTATGTCTAGTAATACTCAGCAGTCAGATCTCATTGTCCTCATGAGATAGGATTGCAGTCTACACAGACCTCCTCTTCTCTTCTCACAAAAAAATTATCCCTGCACAGGTCCAAAAGCAAAAGAGAGAAAATCCTACAGCCTGAGGGATAGGGGCGCATGGTGAACTTAGAGCCTTGTTTGCTTCAGTGCAGAGGATTTGGGGTCCACTTCAGCTTTGATTTACTATTTTCCACATTATCCTTTTATTTGTTATTATTAATTATTATTATTGTTGCTGTTGTTTTTCTTTCTCTCCCTATCTGAATCACATCAAGATTTTGAGAATCGAGTCATGCATCACACAAAGTGCAGAATTCTGCTTTTGTTCTCTTCTTGGAGGACATGGTAAGATAAAACTTGCTTTCCATTCTTTTAAAAACTAGGTTATACATTTTAGTTCCCTAGGGCAGAAAAATGTACTAAAAGCCAGAAAGAAGATGTGTTCCACTATCTGAAACAGCCATTGTCTCTTGTCTCCTGAGGAGTTTGGTGCGTAAACCCTATGACGGATAATGAGACATGGCCTTGAAATGACCTTCAAGTCTTTTATCCAGCTGGAAGAAGCAGGGGCAACCATCAAATCACAAGTTATGCAATTTCACATAGAAATTTTTGGCTTGGATATACAATTTTTATATTATGTTGTATTTAAAAGAAATATAGTCTCTAGTTTAAAACTGTGAGAAGTACTTTGGATGCAGGCTCTGAGGTATGGCATAAGACCTAGTGGTAATCACTAAATACCAAGAAATAATCTTTGTAAGATTTATTTTATTTATGCATTTATCAAATGTAGTAGTTGTCTGCCTGTATGTACACCTACATGGTAGAAGGGGGCATCAGATCTCTTTATAGATGGCTAGGAGCCACCATGTGGTTACTGGGAATTAAACTTGGGACTTCTGGAAAACTAGCCAGTGCTTTTAACTGCTGAGCCATCTCTCCAGCCTATTAGTAATCTTGATAGTATGCCACCCAAATAATGCTCTTTACTGAGCTATTAGTGAAAAAAGTAAAAACAATGACCAGGATAGCTATTGCAAATGCAACTATTGAACATAGCTAACTTGGTACTGATTCAAAATTATCTTTAATGGCTACTAACACATAATGCAGGATTTCAAAATGAATTTATGTTACATTTCCTGATGTCTTTGCAAGTGTATAGTAAGTATGGAAAGACATTAGAAAGGTTAGACGTAGACATTTTCCCCTTGTTTAAGTTTTCTTGCAATACTCAATTTTTCTTAGTTTTCTAAATTTACATTGAAAACAACAGATTGTGGCAGAACAGACATTTTAAAATATAAAATATATTATATATTAAAATAATAAACTTCCTGCTCTCATTTGCTAAGAAAACATGAGTTGCTTATATCTTTGTTGTATTTTATTAAGAACCACTAGTGATTGATGATCTTAAGGAAGCACTGTTATCTAGATGAATTCAGTATATATTTTTATTCAGATATAGATTTTGCAACCAACCCAATTGATATACCCTTTATCTATTTACTGTTTCAAATATTGGTAGCTATTTCATATATCCCTAGATGACATAAGTTCATGCCATGTATCTTCCTCTATGCCACTCCACCTTAGATTTGAGAGGGAGAGAGAAAGAGAGAGAGAGAGAGAGAGAGAGAGAGAGAGAGAGAGAGAGAGAGAGAGAGAGAGAGAGAAGGGGGGAGTGTTCAGGTGTGTATACAATAGCAAATGGAGAAAAGAGATCACTATTATTATGTACTCCCACTTGGCTAAAAAATTCATTCTTAACAACATGAGGTGGGAGGTGAGAGTGCTCAGAGAAGGGAAACCCAGGTGTGAGGGGCCAACTCTGAGACAAGCTGGAAACCTGCCAAAGGGTAGACTCCTTGAAGGATATGGGGATGACCCTAGCTGAGATCCTAGCAGCGTGAGATAAGGAGACTGAAGTGGCCACTTTCGAGTCAGGCAGGACTCCTACTGGAAGGAGGGGGACACCAAGCTACCCACAAAACCTTTGATCCTAAATTTAACCTGCCTACAAGAAGTTCAGTGACAAAAAGGGAGCAGAGTTTGAGGGAACTGTGAACCAAGGACTGTCCCAACCTGAGTCCCACTCTGTAGGAAAGAGACAATCCCTGACAGTATTAGTGATATGCTGCTATGCTTGCACACAGGAGCTTATCATGACTGTTGTCTGAGAGGCTTCACACAGCAGCAGATTGAAACAGATGCCCAGACTTGCAGACAAACGTGAGGTTGGAGCTTGGGGAGTCTTGTTGAAGAGTGAGTGAGGTGCGAAGGACAAAAGGACCTGGAGGTGACAAGAACTCCACAAGAAGACAAACAGAAACAACTAACTCAGTCCCATGGGGCTTAGAGAGACTACAGCACCAACTAAAGAGCATACATGGTCTGGACCTAAGTCCAGTTATGTTTTCTGAACATCTTATTTTGCAAATTTATAGAAACATTTACACTTTATTTTTTGTAGTTAGGTGAGATAATCATCATCAGGATGTGTTGCTTCAGTAGATATATGAATATTCAGAAATAAAAATCTATTTCTCTCAGTCAGTTATTATTTCTTTACATGTGTTTACTTTTTATTACTTCAATAAGTTACTTATTGTGTCCATTCAT
This sequence comes from Acomys minous, assembly GCF_964271855.1. Taxonomy (NCBI): domain Eukaryota; kingdom Metazoa; phylum Chordata; class Mammalia; order Rodentia; family Muridae; genus Acomys; species Acomys minous. Next base: position 91,393,918 of record NC_140489.1, on the reverse strand, counting down.
TCTTTTTATATTATTTTATTTTTGTACATATATATTTATATTATTACTCATATATACGATAGATTACCTATGGCAAGAAGAACCATGACACAATCAAGAATTACATAAATATTACATTCTTAGTGTTTTTGCTATTTGTATTTGACAGCTTTAAAGAAGACACCTTTCCTATCTTGGTGCATCTAAAATTCTGAATATAAATCAATCTCCATCACATATTCTCATTATCAACTTAGAACACCTATATAGACCTAAAAAACCTTAACCCCTAAATAATTAAGCTTCATTATAAAACTAAGCTACCTATTCTTCACCTCCCTCAGAGACTTGAGAAGGAGTAAACTTGATTATCTGAGTAAGTTGGGAGTACAAATTAGTAGCTTTTAAAATGAAAAGATGACAGAGAGAGTTTTACACTTGCATAGCCACCCAAAACTCTCTATAATGTTGGAGCATCTTCTTCAGTTTTCTGGCCCAATATAGTTGATAGACATATTTGTGAGGCAGAAACTATTGAGGACTTGCTTACCCTGTCCTAGCAGAGTTTGACTGTCAACTCTGTCTGCATCCAAGCTTGCCATTTTTTTCAGGCAGAATTTTGTCTGTGTTAGAAATGAGGACCCTTTACTCAGTGGCTAGTTTGCCACATTTGAATCCATCTCCATAAGGAGGTTCTTTGATGCTCATCATCTTCTTTGAGGTAGGCTGGGTGTTTTCAGGAGTTAACCTGTCTCATTGTCAATGAAACTTTAAAGTAATAAAAGCACTTTTAAATGCCATATTCTGTATGTCTCTGGGATTTTTGAAGACCTTGTCTTTCTATAGAGTCATATCTATCTGCTGTACCTAAGATGTATATATATATTTTAAAGATTTTATTTCTTTATTATGTATACAGTGCTTGAAGGCCAGAAAGGGCATTAGATCATATTATAGATGGTGTGAGCCAACATGTGCTTCCTGGGAATTGAACTCAGGACCTTTGGAAGAACAGCAGAACGGTCAGTGCTCTTAACTGCTGAGCCATCTCTCTAGCCCCAATTCTTGTGACAAAAATAGACTAGCAACTGACATGATCATTTAATTTATATAACTTATTTATATACCATATTTCTCCTAAACAACTTGATAGCACTTTCAAAGCATTGGAAATAAGCCTTGTATTATAATTGTGTTATATGGGTACAATAACTCATATTAGAGTATATATATATATATATATATATATATATATATATATATATATATATATAATCTTACATTTGAATTCTATACCACTGTCTATTCACTCTTTTAAGGGATCAAATATTAACATGTATAGTCCAGTCTAGTTCCTACTATATTTTATACATTTCTCTTAAATTTTCTTTCAAAGAATGATTTTGTTTATGTAGTTTGCTGTTTTGTGATTAGTATTGTTGGGTGTTGTATGTATATTATCTAATTTCTAAGAAAATGATTATATAGGCCAGTATTTTTCAGCATATTCCCAGTTGCAAATATTTGGAATATACAATTACAAGTAGGAGTTAAAGTTCATCATCTCATTTTTGGTGTTTAATGATTGTGTCTTGGTTTTGTTCTAACATCATAAAGTATCAGCAAACAATTCTTTGGCTACATGTTCATAGAAGCTTTAGCTCATCAATAATTCAGTTTAGGTTGTGAGCTCAGGTGTGATGTGACATGCACCCTTCATGGGACAGCAAATGCTCTTAAAGGCAACATAAAGCATAAAATTATTCCACACTTGGGAGACAGAGGCAGGCAGATCTCTGTGAGTTGGAGGCCAGCCAGGTCTACAAAGAGAGTCCAGATCAGCCAGGGCTCTGTGTAACAGAAACCTTGTCTCAAAAAACAAAACAAATAACCAAAAAAAGAAAAGGCATTGCTTTATTTATTTGTGCCGCTGTTTGGTGTCTAGTGTATAACAACATACATAATTTTTGCACATTATTTTTTTCCTTGAATCTTTGTTGTTACATCATTTGTTTTCATAATTTTCATATGAAGACTTCAGGATATCTTACTTAGGGAATTATCTGTCAACAACAAATGGCTTTATCTCATAATTTCACAATGCCATTGTTTATTATCATCTCTTGTCTCACATCTCTGCCTAGAATTTTCCATACTTTGCAATAGAAGTTGAGAAATGTGAATTTCCAATTTCTGGCAGGAAAGTTTTTTTGCACTGAAACTAAAGTTAAGATGTAGGCTTTGACAATTTTGAGAGAGCTGGATATATACATATGGAAGAATGAATCTTGACGTTTCACAAATATCTGTATAGATAAATATATACACAATAGAAATCTTTTTCAGAAGTACATCTTCTGAAAATAGTTTCAGTTATATGTGTATCAATCTCACATTAAATACTGCTTCTAGTATTTTGAATTGTTTTAAGTATTACTGGTGTCTCTTTCTCCATTTTCCACTTATCAATAAATTAACATTTATCTTTAGTTTAAAAATATACTCAGAAAGTGCTTCCATGAAAAATTTGAGATTTCTGACTTACTTAAAATATGATATTTTATGGAACTGAAGGAAAGCTATGTATTATTTAATGGCAAATTGTAGGGCTACTCATCTTAATGGAATATACTACACTGTTACCTGATTGGAAAATTGAATATGAGAAATGAAACAAAAGTGATTAATTCTCCTCTTCTAGCACAGCAGATTTTCATTCAAAATTTTTCTTAAAATTTGAATAGGCTGTATGCATCTTTATCAGTCCTGAAACACATTCCAGAATGAGGTAAATGATAGTTTCTAATACATATATGAAGAAAGTGAGTCATTGGCAATAAACCTTATTGCAATTCTGTCCAATTTTGTCTAATTTATTTTAATCATTAAAAAGATTCTATGGCTCTTCTGATAGCTTATTTAATTATAATACAAAATAATCATGAAAATATATGACTGTATTCTGTTCTTAAGAGTTGAGGGAAGTATTGTTGTTTTTAATATACAAGAAACAGTGGGATTAAATAGAAAATATGTTCTGTCATCCTGTATGGTTGAGAGTTATGTATCTAGATGTTAAGGTTTCCATTGTAGATGTGTTTTGGAGATTTTTTTTCTCAAATATCGTAGGCTTTCTCTTTTCTGGGTTTCTATGGTGATTTGCCAAAATGCACTGTAATAATGCTTTGCTTCCTCTGATTTCAGTGAGTGCCATATTGTTTGATAGAGAAGAGTGAGTTTTAAAGAAAAGAGTGATAGCACAGGATTTGATTTTAATTAATTTGTTATTTTCATTGAGTTTGTGCATGCAGCTCTGTTGAGTGGGCTCCCTTTTTACACGGGTTTCAGGAATTGAAGCTGGGTTGTGAGACTTTGTGCCAAGCCCTCTATTCACTAAGCCAGCCTACCAACTCTAGCATAAATATATATTTTTTATTTTCTATCACTGACGCTATTAAAGAACTTGCAAAGGTCATTTATTATTATTATTATTATTATTATTATTATTATTATTATTATTATTATTAATTTTGTGTATTGGGGATACACATGTGTCTGTGTGTGCATAGTTGTGCCCTTCCATGCATGCTCTGGCAGAAAAAAACAGGAGCATAGCAGATGTCCTCCACTACCACTTCCTACCAAGCTCCTTTGAGGCAGTGTCTCTCACTGAACTGAGAGCTCACCATCTTTCTGTGGGAAAGGCTGGTGATCATCCCATCTGCATGTCCCATGCATCACTGCTGGGCTTACAGGTGCACATGTAGTCATTCTTGGCTTTCTATGTGGATGCTAGAAACCAAATGAATGCTTTAAGTTTTAAACAACAAACATTCATCCACTGAGATGTCTCCCCAACCAAGGCCATATTAAAATGTATAGAGCTAGTTTGCCTTTTTAGCAAACGCAATATATATATATATACATTAATATATCTCATTTTGTTTTAGAAATATTTTCATTAAAAGCTTGTTAAATGCCTTATAAATGATTTCTGATAAGTCAAACTGAGAATAATAGTTAGTACATAATAAATGCATTTGTAATCAAGTAAAATTAGAATAAAACATAAAATTATAAATATATATGATATAACTTATTATATCATTATGTCATAGCTTCAAGATGTAGTATGTGTATAGGCAAAGAATATCCTTTCCAGGCTGGATGTAAGCAGAGAAGGAAAAACAGAGCAAGCCAGAATCAGATAGATTTCAAAAAACAAAAATCTCAGTGAAGGACATCCGGGTATATTCCAAAAACAAATACATTAAAAAAAATGTTATGAAAAGGGATACAACCAATGAGTTACTAAGGCTAGAAAAATGCTCAAAAGGCAGTTGGTTACAGTTAGCATATGAGGTCACCAAATATTTAAATTTTACTCTGTAGGAAAGGGACATGAGTGAGAAGAACCTGCTGATGTTCTAACATATGTGTCTTCTCACAGCTAGTCCTTGTCACGAGCTATGCAGAATTTTCTGTTAAAAAACAGTTTACAAATTATTTCACTATATAATATTGTATTTCAGGTATATATGACTTTCTTAAGTTTGCACTGTGTGTCGTAGGCATAAGATCCACAACTAAATATTTCTGATGATTTTTGTACCAGTTTCTCTCCCAAAACAACTTATATACTTATACACCATTTAGATTATATAGAATCTGATGTACAAGGCAAAGTCAGGTCACCCCAAAATATACCTGAGATTACCTCGGGAACCAGGAAATAGGGATGCATTTTAAGGCTTCCTTTATTTATAGCTAAAGCTTAAACCCACAAAGAGGCACACAAGCAAAAGGCAAACCTATGCTCTTCGTGCTGTACACAGAGATTATGATAAGCAACAGTGGAATAAAAACACTTAGGTGAGTTTCTTGTGAATTAAACATTGGAGACAAGTCTGGGAGATTCTTGTTCCCCTAGAAGATTCTTGTAGTTTCTGTAACTTTACAAGTTTCTTCCTTGGATCAAAAGAATTGTAATAATTCATAATCAAGATCAATGGAGGTAAGTAAACTATAGTTATCATAATATCATAGCAGGAAAAGAAAAGAAAACCAAATCATTGTTTCACCTAGAGGATTGTTTTTCAGCCAGATTTAGATATATACTTATATGATAATCATTTCCATCTATCAGATCACACAGATTCCAGGTCCTGAAACAATGAGCTATTTCTGAAGAGCTTTAATATTCTTACTTTTATCTCTTAGAAATGTAAATACTTCTGTCTTACACATTTTCATTTTACACAGACTTTTGTTTTATTACAAAAATATGAACTTGGACATAAATAGCATATTAAGCAATAAAAATCAACTTTTCCACTACATACGTATATTAAGACATTTTAGTTAATATATTTATATATGGAATACTCTTCTATGAATTAGTATGTTGGCATGTCATGGCCTGTTTCATAGTACCAAATTTAGTTGTTATGTTTAAAGAATTCTGTGGTATGCAGGAAACATTATTTGATCATTGGCTCATCAACAGGCATTGGGGTGCTGTATCTAATATTATCATCATAAATCTATGTTAAACACACAGATTCAAAACACTGCTATTCATGCATGTTTCCTACCTGTGATCTCTGTATAAATATGTACACACATATAATAATATATGCATATATATTTGTGTGTGTTTTATCTATTATAATATTTGTGTGAAAGACTAGGTGCAAAGTTAAGCTTTAATAGTATATAATATATATTATATATTTATATATAAAACCTTAGGCATATACACATATCCAAGATCATATATATGTGATATATGTATATATATTTATATAAATGTATGTATATGTGTTTATGTGTACCCAAATGGTTTGCAAAGTAGCATACAATAACTCTGTCAAGAGAGCAGTATATTAGAATGTGATTAATTAGACCAACCTCTTGCTAACAATGATGGTTAGTGAAATACACAATTATACAATTAGACAATTTTAAAAGTGTAGAATCTCCTACTTGTCTACAGTTTGTATAAAGAAAACAGGGAGCGGGGGTTGAAGAAAACCAATAGGGATATGAAATTTTTTCTGAAGTTATTAACTAAATATTTTGTATTTTGTTTATACTTACTTGTCTTCCTTAGACAATGCTAATAACAATGAGATTAAGTTTCCATAGTTGCATCCATCTCACCTTTTATAAGGTTTTTAATTCATTATTTTACATCCTCACAATGTCTGTGTTCAATTGTCATACCATTTTTATTATAGTTTTTTAGCAAGTGAAAATAAAGATAATCCCAAAAAAATTAAACAATCTTACCATGGTCATGAAGGATAAGTTGAAAATATGTTTTAAAATAATAATTTTCCTTATACAATATTAAAAATAGAAGTTTGTGGGTAGGGAATTATTTACCTTATTGCATAAAAAGGCACCGATGCTTCCCAATTGGAAAGCTGCAGTCTACTGAAAGTGAACTTCTATCTGCTTGGGAACCCTCACTCTCTGTACAGTGAAGTGTTCTGAAGTAGGTGCACATTGGGACAACTCTCATCTCTTGGGTAGAAAAATCTTTGCTGGAATTTGGTTTTTGCAAGAGCCAGCTATGAATTTTTTATCTACTGCTGCAAGGGACCTGAAACAAAAATACTTCAAACAGTCTTGGTAGCATCAGGTTATATAAAGCACTGAAATGTGAAGGCTGCAAATGTGAGCAGAAGAAGGGGGTGCATCATAAGTACTATGGAAGGACCATTCTCCATATTGATTTTGCTGGCTCTAAGGTTGACTATTAATTCTCACTCTAGAGTATAGGTGGTACATCTGTCCTCAGTGTTTATGAAGCTTCACACAAGCATGCCCAAGCCATAGGTAATCACACTCACAGGTCAGTGTGCATATGTACACCAATGTATTCTCCAGTAGAAACAAGAGCACACCTAGGGGAAGCACACTTCCTTATAATCATTAATGCATGCATATAGACTTGAACTTGGAACCAACTGAAGCATTCCTGCAAATACAAATGCTCATACTCATCACATAATTAACACTTCACACAAATATTGTAAGTGTGTTTATAAATTTACATGCATGCCTACACAGTCACATGAAAATATTTGCAGATGGAAATAGAGTTATGTATTTGTTGAGATATTTATAACTCTTTTTTGCTCTCCCTGCTATAAAATACAAACAACGATATAAAAATGACAAGATTTTATAACCTTCAATGAATATAACTACAAAAACCAAGCATTTAAGCAAATAGGTAATTTAATACACTTAAAGATAATATACGTAAAAATTGTGGTTATTTAACTTAATAAATTTTAAAAGAATTCATCATGTGTTATTTTTATCGACAAAGTATGTTAGACAAATAAGGGGGTTTGGTATATTCTTTACTATCCATCACTTTCATAAAATAAAGTGACCTGAAGGTCAAGTATGTACCCGACAAGTGTGATGCCCAACTTTCAAGTCTTTTTAGAACCAATTTTTTAAAGATTTGAGAGTAGAGTGAACAGTACAATGTCATGTTCTTCACCAGAGTATATTGAGTTACAGCATGTGGAACACCTTTATCTGCAGAAACAATTCATTGTTCCATTGGGAAAGTGTGATAACTGCATTTTAGTATCTATTTAGGCCCCAGAAAATTAGTTTTCTTTGTTTCAGGAGTACAAATATAAAAACCCCAAGTGGTTATTGAACATTAAACTTCCCTCCCATTGAGTCTGGTGGATTATGGTTTGCTGCCCACTGGAAACAACTCTTTGGATTGACAGAAATTTTATGATCTCTAAACATTTTGTTACAATTATTTCCCCTGAGGAATTAGGAAATTTTTGTTGACAACATGCACATTTTCATTTCAAACATCAGTCTGTAACACCTAGAAGCACAGTTTAATTTCTAAAGATTTTATTATTTATTATCACATAAAAGCAACACAAAGAAAGACAATATAATTCATCAAGGTGCCTTCTAGGACTTTTACATTGATGGCTTCATACAGGGCTATAACTATAATGTGGAGCCAGGGCACTATCATCATTGAGTTATATATTATATTTATTTTTCTTTCATGCATGGGGTTTAGCAGAAACTGCTAATCCATCCCAGAAGTGTTTCTTTGGGGATCATACGTAGCTTCAGTCTTTATATTTCATGTTGCCACAAATATAGGCTGCTTACTGCCTGGATTAAGTGAAATAGTACAAGTTATGATACTATTTTCATACTCAATATTGTTTGTTTTAAACTTGTAGACATCTTTGCTTTTCCAACACTGTTGTCTACATTGTAGTAAATACACATATTTAGTAGTAGATGTCCTAAATCCAGAGTTCCTCCTGTAAGATGGGAGATATTGGATAAGATCATTTATTTATTATTTATGTTATTTTAATAACAAGTTCTAAGTTACATGAAGATTTCCTAACTATGCTTTACTTACAAAATATCAGTCTGTTAATTTAACTTATATTTACTTATCAATTTATAATACATACTTTTATCCTTTCTCCTCAGTTGACACTGACAATGTTACCCATTTCGCTAAAGGATAATACATTATGTGTTAAGCATATTTTACCTATTTTTACAATGATGCTATGCCAATGTTGGGATGTATTTAATGAAAAGAATGGAAGCATATACAGTTCCAAACCATAATGTATATGACAACAGAAGACAGGTGTTCAAAGAAATAGCATAGATCAGTGTTATAGGTCAGTTTCTGACCAGGATAAAATATAGAAGACAGACTCATCTACATATATGCTGCCTTTTACACTTTCTACATATTTAAAATGCCCCAAATGTGTAGTGTAATGTATGGAAATACAAAGTGATGGGCATTCCCCCTTTCCTAGTGCCTAACTCAAATATCTTCTATAGTGACATGCAGGGGAAATTATAAATAGATGACTATGAAATGGAGGTCATATAATTGTCGTTTTATAGACAAAAAACCGAAGATTTCAAATGATCCTGAGAATGCAGCTGCGTTTAGAAATGACTTGGCTTCAAGATGAGAAGAAACAGGCACACATCACAGGTTTTATTAGGGGATTCATTAGATTTCCTTTTGAAGTCATCTCAACATCGTTATCAACAATGAGGTTCTTCATCATCTGAGTTAATTCAAAGCAGAAAACAGTGAAGGGAGAAATCTTGTACTATTTCTTTTCCTTCTTTTTCCAGTTACTGAGTGCATGCTCTCCAAGGTTATATTGCTTCCTTTTTAAATAAATTGTCTAAATAGGTATGTTACAATAACATTTAAATTATTTTAGCTGGAAAAGTTATCTGGTTCTTTTGGAATAGAAAATATTGAGGTTTCTGTCCCTCTAGGTCCTTCCATTCTTTCCCCAAATCTTACACAAGGCTCTCTGTGCCCTACCAGGTGTTTGGCTGTCAGTCACTCAGAGGACAGCTGTGCTAGGCTCCCATCTGCAATCATAGCAGAGTATCTTTACTAGAAAGCCAAGTAGCAAGGACCCAGGAGGGCTTGGGGAGACAGAAGTACCAACCGAGGACCATGGACTAGAACTAGTCCCCCTACACAGATGCATCCAATAGGCAGCTTGGTCTTCATGTGAGTCCCCTAGTATGGGCAGTGGGGGTACCTCTGACATGGACTCTCTTGCCTGTTTTTCAATCACTCTCCTTTAGCATGGCTGCCTGGACAGGCCACAGAGGAAGAGGATGCACTCCATCCTGATGGCCACTTGATGTGTTGGCATGGCTTGGTTGTGGGGGCTCCCCTTTTCTGAGGAGTATAGGATGGATGATGGAGGAAGATGTAGGGATGTAGGATTGGGAGGTGAGGAGAGAGGGCCCTACCATTAGGATGCAAAGTGAATAAATTAATTTTAAAACTGAAGAAAATATTGAAAACTGCTTCAGAGGACATCAGTATTACGTTCAGCATTATAGTGAGTTTTCCATCAAATATTTCTAGATAGAATCATTCACAAAAGTGAATGCAGATACATCAAATATAAAATGTGTCTTCTGGACATACATGACTCAATTTAAACATTTAACATCCTTATAGGATGATTTGGTATGAAGATTTTATAGTCATTATGATTGGAAATTGAAGAGATCTCAGTAATTTTTTTAAATAATCGTAGCAGTTTCTTGCATTCAGGATCTCTTTCTTCACTTAAGAAGCATTGACCATATTACTACTATATTTCCTCATTTTTTGTTTCTTATTTGCTGTACAGTGGTGAATAAGCATGGTTTTCTTAGTTTTGAGCCTAAATTTAAGTGAAATGAGAAGTAAAGCAAACCAATAAACCACTAAATAATTTCTAAGAGAAATCGGGAAAAGATGGCACTGTAGGTCTATAATGGGATAATTTGAAGTGGGAAATATTTATGTTTTTATCCACACTGCGGAATGAAGTCACTATATCCTATGTAATTCTTATTCTGGAACATTCCAGAAATAGAAAATTCACATGTAAACATTTTAAGTCACTCCAGTGCAATGGCTCCATGGATAAGGGCACATGCAACCAGCCTTGACAGACTGAGATCAAAGTGTTGAAACCCCTGGTGCAAAGAGTGAACAAACTACCTAACATTGTCCTCTGACCTCTACATGTGTGCTGTGATACAATGCACCATCACAATAAATAAACATAAAACTTCTCAAAGTGAAAATTGAAGATTTAAATATATCATAAAAGAAGCTAACAACTATTATGCAGTGAACATTAGAGATATTTAATATTAACTTAGGTGGTACACAAAGATAAACAGCAAGGATTATAGAAGCAATTTATTTTTTTAAATTTTTTATTAATTTATTCTTGTTACATCTCAATGGTTATCCCATCCCTTGTATCCTCCATTCTTCCCTCCCTTCTATTTTCCCCTTATTCCCCTCCCCTATGACTGTTCCTGGCGGGATTTCTTCACCCTGTATATGCTCATAGGGTATCAGGTCTCTTCTTGGTAACCTGCTGTCCTTCCTCTGAGTGCCACCAGGTCTCCCCATCCAGGGGACATGGTCAAAGGTGAGGCACCAGAGTACATGAGAAAGTCATATCCCACTCTCCACTCAAGTGTGGAGAATGTTCTGCCCATTGGCTAGATCTGGGTAGGGGTTTAAAGTTTACGGCCGGTATTGTCCTTAGCTGGTGCCTTAGTTTGAGCAGGATGCCTGTCCCCAAATCTGCCTATCACAATGTTCTACTTGTAGGTCTCTAGGACCCTCTGGATCCTTCTACTTTGCCATTCTCCTATGCTTCTCTCATCTAGAGTCCCACTAGGATGTCCTCTTCTCTGTCTCAGTTTCCTGGTAAGTGAAGGCTTTCCTGGGACATGTCCCTTGGGTTAATATGCAGATATAAGTGAGTATATACCATTTGAGTCTTTCTGCTTCTCAGTTAACTCACTCATTATGATCATTTCTAGCTCAATCCATTTATCCACAAATTTTGGGAATTCCTTGTTTTTAATAGCTGAGTAGTATTCCATAATGTATATGTACCACAGTTTCTTTATCCATTCTTCAACTAAGGGACACTTAGGCCGTTTCCATGTTCTGGCTATTATGAATAAGGCTGCTATGAACATGGTTAAGCAAATTTTCTTGTTATGTGCTGGAGCATCTTCTGGGTATATTCCAAGGAGTGGAATAGCTGGGTCTTGAGGAAGTCCTATTCCCATTTTTCTGAGATGCACCAGATAGATTTCCAAAGTGGTTGTACTAGTTTGCATTCCCACCAGCAATGAAGGAGTGTTCCTTTCTCCCCACATCCTCACCAACATGTGGTGTTGCTTGAATTTTTTATCTTAGCCATTCTGATGGGTATAAGATGGAATCTCAGAGTTGTTTTGATTTCCATTTCCCTGATGATTAAGGAGGTTGAGCATTTCTTTAAGTGTTTCTCAGCCATTTGATATTCCTCTGTTGAAAATTCTCTGTTTAGTTCCAAGCCCCGTTTCTCAATTGGGATATTTGGTTGGGTGGTGTTTAATTTCTTGAGTTCTTTATATATTTTGGATATTAGACCTTTGTCAGATGTAGAGTTGGTGAAGATCATTTCCCAGTCTGTAGGCTGTCGCTTTGTTCTCTTGACAGTGTCTCCTGCCTTACAGAAGCTTCTCAGCCTCATGAGGTCCCATTTATTAATTGTTGAGATTAATGCCTGGGCCATTGGTGTTCTGCTTAGAAAGTTGTCTCCTGTGCCAACATGTTCCAGACTCTTCCCCACTTTTTCTTCTAAGTGACTTAGTGGCCTTGGTTTTATGTTGAGGTCTTTAATCCACTTGGATTTGAGTTTTGTGCAAGGTAACAATTATGGGTCCAGTTGCATTTTTTTACACATAGACATCCAGTTAGACCAGCACCATTTGTTGAAGATGCTATCCTTTTCCATTGAATATATTTGGATTCTTTGTCGAAAATCAAGTGACCATATGTGTGTGGATTCATATCTGGGTCTTCGATTCGATTCCACTGATCAACCTGCCTGTTGCTGTGCCAGTACCATCCTGTTTTAGTTAGTATTGCTTTATAGTACGGTTTGAGATCTGGTATGGAGACTCCTCCGGAGCACCTTTTATTGTACAAGATTGTTTTAGCTATTCTGGGTTTTTTGTTTTTCCATATGAAGTTCAGAATTGAACTTTCAATGTCTTTAAAAAATTGTGTAGGTATTTTGATAGGGATTGCATTGAATCTGTAGATTGCTTTTGGTAGGATGGCCATTTTTACTATGTTAATTCTCCCAATCCATGAGCAAAGAAGATCATTCCATTTTCTCATGTCATCTTCAATCTCTTTCTTTAGAGTTTTGAAATTTTTTCAAACAAGTCCTTTACTTGCTTAGTTAGAGTGACTCCTACATATTTTATATTGCTTGTGGGTAATGTGAAGGGTGTGGCTTTCCTAATTTCTTCCTCTGCAAGCCATAGGAAGGCTACAGACTTTCTTGAGTTAATTTTGTATCCAGCCAATTTGCAGAAGGTGTTTATCAGCTGTAGGAGTTCTCTGGTGGAATGTTGAGGGTCACTTATGTACACTATCATATCATCTGCAAATAGGGATAATTTGACTTCCTCCTTTCCCATTTGAATACCCTTGATCTCCTTTTGTTGTCTTACTGCTCTGGCTAGAACTTCCAGGTCTATACTGAACAGATATGGAGAGAGTGGGTAGCCTTGCCTTGTTCCTGATTTTAGAGGAATTTCCTTGAGTATCTCACCATTTACTTTGATTTTGGCTATTGGCTTGCTGTATATACCCTTTGTTGTGTTGAGGAAAGTGCCTTGTATTCCTGATCTCTCTAAAACTTTAAACATGAATGGGTGTTGGATTTTATCAAATACTTTCTCTGCATCTAAAGAGATGATCATGTGGTTTTTTGTATTCAATTTGTTTATATGGTGGATTACATTGATGTATTTCTGTATATTAAACTATCCCTGCATGCCTGGAATAAAGCCTATCTGGTCATGGTTAATGATATCTTTGATAAGTTCCTGTATTTTTTTTTGCAAGTATTTTATTGAGTATTTTTGTATCAATGTTCATAAGAGAAATTGGTCTGAAATTCTCTTTCTTTGTTGGGTCTGTGTGAGGTTTAGGTATCAATGTACCTATGGCCTCATAGGATGAATTGGGTAATGTTCCATCCATTTCTATCTTTTGGAGTAGCTGGAAGAATATTGGTATTAGCACATCCTTGAGGGGCTGGTAGAATTCTGCACTGAAACCACATGGCCCTGGACTTTTTTTGGGTAGGACACTATAAATGATTGTTTCTATTTCTGTAGGGGAAATGGAACTATTTAGCTTATCTGTTCTTCACTCAAATTTGGCAAGTGAAATTGGTCAAGAAAATCATGTATTTCCCTGAGATCTTCATTTTTTGTGGCCTATATCCCTTTGATGTAGAATCTTATGATTCTTTGTATAACTTCAGTGTCAATTGTTATGTCTCCCTTTTCATTTCTGATTTTGTTGATTTGGATAATGTTTCTCTGCCTTTTAGTGATTTTGGCTAGCAGTTTGTCTGTCTTGTTGATTTTATCAAAGTATCAGCTATTGGTTTTGTTGACTCTTCGGGATTGTTCTCCTTATTTCTAATTTATTAATTTCCGATTGGGGTTTCATTATTTCCAGACGTCTACTCCTCTTGAGTGTTTCTGCTTCTTTTTTTTCTAGGGCTTCAGCTGTGTCATAAAGTTGCTTATGTGGGATGTTTCCAAATTCTTTTTAAAGGCACTTAGAGCTATGATTTTTCCTCTTAGCACTGCTTTCAATGTATCCAACAAATTTGGGTATGTTGCTCCTTCATTTTTTTGAACTTCTGGAAGTTCTTAATTTCTTTCTTTATTTCTTCCCTGACCCAGGTGTCATTTAGCATAGAGTTGTTTAGTTTCCACGTACCTGTAGGCTTTTTGTTATTTCTGTTGTTGTTGAATTGCAGCCTAAGAGCATGGTGATCTGATAGGATACAAGGTATTATTCCAATCCTCTTGTATCTGTTGAGGCTTACTTTGTGACCTACGATGTGATAAATTTTGGAGAAGGTTCCATGGGGTGCAGAGAAGGTATATTCTTTCTTGTTTGGGTGAAAGGTTCTATAGATATCTGTTAGATCCATTTGACCCATGGCATTGGTTAATGATGTTATTTCTTGGCTTAGTTTCTGTTTCCATGACCTATCTTTCAGTGAGAGTAGGGTGTTGAAGTCTTCCACTATTATTATGTGGGGATCAATGTGTGGTTTAAGCTTCGTTAATAGATATTTTACAAATGTGGGTGCCCTTGTATTGGGATCATAGATGTTCAGAATTGTAATGTCATCTTGGTTGACTTTACCTTTGATTAAAATGAAGTGTCCTTCCTCATCCCTTTTGATTAATTTTGGTTGGAAGTCTATTTTATTAGATATTAAAATGGCTATGCCTGCTTGCTTCTTGTGACCATTTGCTTGGAATATATTTTCCAGCTTTTTACCCTGAGGTAATGTCTATCTTTATGGGTGAGATGTGTTTCTTGAATGCAGAAGAATGTTGGATCTTATTTATTCATTCATTCAATTAGTCTGTGTCTTTTTATTGGTTAATTAAGACCATTGATGTTGAGAGATGTTAATGACAAGTGACTGTCAAAAGTCTTATATTTGATGTTGGTTCCAGTAAAGTGTTTGTGTGGTTGTGTTTTTGCAATGGTGTATTTATCTATTTCCTGTGTAGTTTTGGTTGTAGCTTGTCCCTTTGGAAGTGGAGTTTTCCTTTTAGTACTTTCTATAAGGCTGTATTTGTGGATAAGTACTGTTTGAATTTGTTTCTGTCGTGGAATATTTTGTTTTCTCCATCAATGGTTATTAAGTTTTACTCTGTAAAGTAGTCTGGCCTGGCATCTGTGGTCTCTCAGGGTTTGCAGGATCTCTGTTCAAGCCCTTTTGGCTTTTATGGTCTCTGATGAGAAGTTGGGTGTAATTCTGATAGGTTTCCCATTAAATGTTATTTGGCTCTTTTCTCTTGCAGCTTTTACTATTTTTTCTTTGTTCTGTATATTTTGTGTTTTGATTATTATATGACTGGAAGTTTTTCTTTTCTAGTCTAGTCTATTTGGTGTTCTGTAGGCCTCGTGTAAGTTAATAGGCATCTCCTTCTTTAGATTGGGGAAGTTTTCTTCTATGATTTTGTTGAGAATATTTTCTTGGCCTTGATGTCTGGCATCTTCTCTGTCCTAAATGCCTATAATCCTCAAATTTCTTCTTTTCGTGGTGTCCTTGATTTCTTGGATGTTTTGTGTCAGGATTTTTCCAGATTTAGCATTTTCTTTCATGGTTGCTTCAAGATCTACGATTGTATCTTCTAGACCTGAGATTCATTCCTCTATCTCTTGGATTCTGTTAGACAGGCTTGCCTCTGTGCTGCTCGTCTTCCTCTCTGAGCTCTCACATTTCTGTTTTTCTTCTGTCTGTGTTTATCATTGAATCCATTTTCATCTTCAGATCTTGAACTGTTTTATTTATTTCTTTCACCTGATTGCTTGTATATTCCTGATTTTCTTCCATTGCCTCTTTATAGGCCTTCAGAGCTTGAACAGTTTTATTGATTTTTTTCCTTCATCTGGTTGTTTGTATTTTCCTGAAGTTTTTTCCAGTGCCTTTTTATAGGCCTCTTTTATGTCTTCCACCTCTTTGGCTGTGTCTTCCTACATTTGATTAGTAATTTTATTTGTTTCTTCCATTATCATCCTCATTACTAAGGATTTGAGGTCATTTTCTTATATTTTCATTGTGTTTGAATTCTCTGGGTTGTTTTCTTTGGGATTGCTGGGATCCAGGGATGCCACATTGTTTTGGGGTTCTTTGTGTATGATTTTATGCTGTCCTTTAGTCATTTTGCTGTCTCAGTTTTTGACAGGTAGCTTTAGAAGTTGGGTGAAGGGAGTTTGAGGATAGATTCACATGTTTTTTCATGATTTCCCTAGGCCAGAAGCTCTGATGCTTCACTGGTCTGGATGGCAGGAGGCCAGCTCTGTAGTTTGAGTCTCTCACAGTCAGTGAGCCCCAGCTCCACTGTATTTGTCCTGGGTCTAAGAATATGTGCTAGGTCAAGCCAAAGTGTCCACAGCCTTCTGGATCCCCTTGTGGCACATGAGCTCTCCAGGGCCTGAAGCAGGTCAGGAGGAGGGGTTGTGATGGCCACTCTACTCCCTGTCTCTCTGAGATTTCCTTAGTCTGATGCTCTGCTAGTCTACAGTTCCTGATAGAGTTTCAGGACCCAGACCATTCACAGAGTTCAGGTTAGTGTCACAGGGGCCAAACAGCACACACACTGAGTCCAATTAGCATATATGCACCCAACCTTAGGATTGAGTCCAGTTCACTTCTCTGGACCCAAACGGGTCTTGGGGCCTAATCCACACACTTAGTCCAGTTAGCACTGAGTCCAACTAGGGTCATGGGCCCACTGCACACTGAACTCGCTGAGTTGAACCAGAGTCTCAGGGCTGGGATTGAGCACCAAGTTCAGCTAGGGACTCTGCGCCCAAACTGCGCACCCAATTTAGCTAGGGACTCTGGGCCCAAACTGCACACTGAGCTCAGCTAGGGTCTCAGGGGCCAAGTGCGACGCTGAGTCCAGTTTGGGTCTCAGGGTGTGAGCGGCAGACTGAGTTGAGATTGGGTCGTGGGGCCCAAATATTGCAGAGTCCCCTCTGCTGCAGCAATCCCCTCTGGTCACCACACCAATTGCCTCTGCTGGAGGGTTCCCAGTTGCAACCCTCAGCCGTTGATGCTGCCACTCTGGTCCAAGAACATCCGTGCTTCTCCTTGTGCATGAGTAAGCAGGTTTTCTGTATTTTACTCCTTTTGAACTGTGGAGTACTCCTGCTGTAGTGGGTTGGGGAGCTTGGTGTTCCTGGTTAAGAATTCCCTGAATTGTTTACTGAAGCTTCTAAACATGGTCCACCCTGTTTGCCACCATCTTGGATCTCTATTTTTATAGTTAATGTGCAATGTTGGCTGGGCCTTAGTTTGTTCAGAGTTTTGGTAATACAATTTCCAAATTTTCTGTGGAATTTCATAGAAGATGCTATTATGAAAGTGGCAAACCATGTAATGAGAATTTCTGTACTGTATGCAATAAAATGGATGTACTTTATAATCAGCCAACAGGCTGAAAAAATAATATAGTATACTTAAAAGGTACATACTTTAAATCAAGAAGAATTGATCTTTAACTGAAACATCAAATCTGTGGGGTTCTATTTGTCAAACATCACAATTAAGGCCAATTTCTCATTTCTTATGCCAGGTCTCAGAACATACACACATGCACCTGTGTGTATATACATAAGCAATATTTATACACATAACACATGATAGAATAAAAACTTAAATCAAATAAAGGGCCAAACAAATAAGATAACTGTATTTATAAATAGGAAATAACTTGACAATTGAATTCTCAATATAAACAATAGAATCATGTAAAACAATGTCAAAGTCAGAGCCGTTTGATGGGGTCTGAAGAGATGGTTCAGCCTTGAAGAGTACATAATGCTTTATAGGGAACCAAGGCTTGGTTCCTGGTATTCACATAGGGTTCACAGATCATCAATGCTCCATGTACCCACACATATCACATGAACACATGCATGTATACATTAACATGAATAAAATTTTGAAACATTTCTATTTTTAAATTTTTTTAATTAAAAAATTTTATAAACACCATTATTTTTATTCTTTAAGAATTTTATATACAATGAGAGATGTACAATGAGATACCATTTCCACTCATTTGTCCTCTCCAACTCCCCTCAATATTCCTTTTCAATATAGATTTTGGATATAAGTTCTACCCTAATTGATAATCACCAAATCATCTTCCCTGCTCTTTCTGTCTTTGTCTTTGTATACCTCTCTCTCTCTCTCTCTCTCTTCCTTGCTTCCTCCCTTTCTCCCTTTTCCCCCTCTCCCTCTCACCCTCTCTACCTGTGTTTGCACAGAGGATAGAAAAGGATGTCATATTCTGCTCTGTTGAAGTTATTTTTATAAAACTGTGTTTGTTTTTCTTAGTTTCTCTCTTAACCCAGCTGTCATACAAATAACTGACTCTTTAAATGTTTTATAAAGCTTTATAACACAATATTGAGCAGTTTAAGTCTGCTTTTAATCCTCTGTTATCCTACGTACATCTTTGCCAAGATCCCCCAAGTTACTTGCTTTTCAGTTTTTTTGTTTTTTGTGTTTTTGGTTTTTTGTTTGTTTGTTTGTTTTTTGTTTTTTGCTCCAGCTGAATCAAATCTTCTTATCTCTCCTGCACCCTTGCCCATGCCTGAATCTCCTGGCTGAATCCCCCTACTTCATATTCTAATGTCTCCTGCTCTGGCTGGCAGGAAGTCCTGCTCTATTCTCTCCCCTGCTCATCAACTGACTATAAGCTGCTGTATTGACATATCTGGGGGAAAATTGGGGAAAAGCATTTATACAACATTGAGAAAGGAGATTCTCAGAGTCAGATATGGGATGGTGTGAACAGAAATCAGCATTTACATTACACAAGAGCCCTATGCAAGACTACCCATCAATTTCCAATATGGTGTTTCTGAATCTGAGCTTTACCAATTTGGAGTAACCAGCTTTCTAGCAAGTTCCATGCCTCAGCATCCCTTTCCCTTCTCCCCGCACTGGGTTTTGTACGATACTCAGAATTTCAAATCAGCCAGCATTGTTGCCTACTAATATCACCTAAGCCCTTGTAAAGTCTATTCTCAGAAAGGCAAAACTGATGCGAACAAAGTGAATCATGGAGTAAATCCTGGAGAACAGAGGAAGCATAGATAATTGTTCTGCCTCCTCCTGACTCCTATTTCTATGTGAACACAGCAGAAGGCACATAATTTGACAAGGTGATGCCTCTTGACATAGATAGTCAATGTTACCATGGTCATGGACTCAAAACTAAGACCCTCCTGGGTTCAAGGAAAGCTTCAGTAAATGGTAGAAAGGGAAGAAAGAGCAACAAATCAGGTTGTAGCTGCCCTCTGTAGGGAGACTGCACATGTAATTGGAATCATTGTTTACTTGTTGCCAATAAACAGTTGGAGCATAGTTATTATCTTCTTGAAACTGTTATGAATATTATGTGTGATTGTTACTGAGATTGACTTGGTCCTAAAGTTGAATATTAAGATTCAAAATCCTGTATTTGAAGACTGCATTTGCCTTCTAATACTGTGCTGATATTCATAAAGCCAGCTGATCACTGTCAGTATTCATGTGATGAATACTGTGTGCTGAATTTGAAGACTCTCTCAGCACCAGAAAAATACTGAGTGCATATTTAGACCAAGTGAGGTTTCCATTCCTGTTTTGTCACACATTGCCTTTTGATGAATGAGCTACAAAAATCATTTGTGCACAATTTCTCCATTAATGCCTTAGAAACAATAACAGTACTTACATCATAGAAGGAGCTTGACAATTAGATGAGCTCACAAGCAATTATCACACAACAAGCTTACCAGTAATGTTAATAAGCATTACCATGTTTGAACTGAGACTTTCATTTGCATTAGTTAACATCATTAGTACTACCACACTAAATATCCCAGTGGTCCTCGGGGTCCCTTTTGCAAATGCTCTTGAGCTTATGGGCTTGGAGGCCAGAAAACAGTGTTGATGTTTTCCCTCAGGTGCCATCCACCTTTTAAAATTCTTTGAAATAGGCTCTCATAAAGCAGGATAGGCTGGCTGAACAGCAAGCCCCAAGGTCCACTCCACTCATCACCAGCCCAGGTCTGGAAGGACAATATGTACAAAAGATTCAGCTCTTTTTATGTAGGGTGACTTCTGGGAATAAGGTCCTCAGGATTCCAAGGTACACATATAACTAACTCAGTTGGTGCTCCAGCAGTCTTGAACTCACCTTCGATCTTCTACCACTAAAAATTCTTTGTAACTCATACCCAGGTCTCCTCAGAATTTGATTATCCATTACATTTTAAATATTGTTTCAGTTAGTTCAATTTCAATTTGCTGCATTTCTGTTTAGTCCAGTTGTTCTTACTACAATCAAGTTACTGGGATAAGTATTTCTTTTAATCTCTTCATGCTTATTTACTTTTATTTTTATTTTTTTTATTTTAAATACAATCTTAAGTTCTTACAAAGCCCACAGTGACTTTTAAGATAAAAATCTCATCTATTA
This sequence comes from Acomys minous, assembly GCF_964271855.1. NCBI lineage: Eukaryota > Metazoa > Chordata > Mammalia > Rodentia > Muridae > Acomys > Acomys minous. Next base: position 91,373,254 of record NC_140489.1, on the reverse strand, counting down.
ACCATCTGTCATCTATTATCTATTTATCTATCTATCAATCATCTTTCTTGTATATATATATATATATATATATATATATATATATATATATATATATATATATCATATATCAATCACATACCTATTACTTATCAATCATGTATCCAATGATTAATCAATCCTGGCCACTACTAACAAAACAATTATCATGTATATATCTAACTATCCTCTGTCTCCTACCAATCATCTACCTATGTATCTCTTTATCTATCTATCAATCAATTAATTTATCTACCTTTATAATTACAAGTCATTTTCATCATATGCATTTTTATTCCCCTGTTATTTTTGTACATTGTGAATCATGATGGAAAGGACCATATCATAATTATTTTTTAGCTGTGACCTATTTCTAAAATTTTTCCTAGCACGGAATTTCTCAAATCAATGTTCATGAAATTAAGTAAAACTGAATGATAGCCAAGGTTCTTAAGATCTGAGAGAACTGAAGAATATTCTTCATGGGCATAAGATTTGTCCAGCATGTCCCTATTTGTACCTGCTAGGATTTTATTTATAACAGCATTCATTGCTATTGGATTCTCTTTTATCTAGAGGCAGACATCTTAATGAGTATTAATGGCATCTGTCCTCACCATTATCTCACCCATGTGCACACTTGAGGGATACTTCTTCTGTCTCAATTGTGTTCTTTGATGATAGTACTTTCAATAAAAAGAATGAACTGATCTAATTCAGAGCCTGTAGTTTATTTTAATAGGGATTCAGGGAGTTTTTCTAAACACCTTTAAATTTTATTGTATTTCTCTCTTTAGAAGTGAAATACTAATGCATTAAAGTAAATTCAGGCTAAGTGAAGAAGTTAACAAATATATAAAATATTTAAAAATGTGGATAATTTAATTATTCCATACTTAAATAATTCATATAAAATATAAAAAATTCTTTTTTGTTTTGATTTGTTTTGTTTTTGAGGCAAGGTTTCTCTGTGTAGCCTTGCCTGTCCTAGACTCACTTTGTAGACCAGGCTGGCCTCAAACTCACAGCAATCTGCCTGTCTCTGCCTCTTGAGGGCTGGGATTAAAGGCATGTGCCACTATGCCTGGTGTAATTCTTACAATTATATTAAAGTTTATAAGACAGTTCAGTAAATATACTTTGTAGCAAATTCAAGCCAATTAAATATAAAATTCAAATTAAAATAATACTTCCATTTAAATTAATAATTTTGACATTCATATATCCTTAACTCTCTTCTTAAAAGGTTTGTCTTTTAGTCTCTTCAAGTCCATTTCAATGTGAAACTCTATATGATAACAATAAAAAGAATTGTTTTAATAATAGGCATTAGAATATAAATTTATTTATTTATTTATTATAATATATTTTATTAATTCATTCATATTACATCTCAATTGTTATCCCATTCCTTGTATCCTCCCATTCCCCCCTCCCTCCCATTTTACCCTTACTCCCATCTCCTATGACTGTAACTGAGGGAGACATCCTATCTTGTATATGCTCTTGGGTATCAAGACTTTTCCTGGTAGGCTGCTATCCTTCCTCTGAGTGCCACCAGGCCTCCGCATCCAGGGGACATGGTCAAACATGAGGCACCAGTTTGTGTAAAAGTCAGTAGCCACTCTCTACTCAATTATGAAGAATGTTCTATTCATTGGTTAGACCTGGGTAGGGGATTGAAGTTTACTTCCTGTATTGTCCTTGGCTGTTGCTATAGTTTGAGCAGGACCCCTGGGCCCAAATCTGCCCATCATAATGTTCTTCTTGTAGGTTTCTAGGACCCTCTGGATTTTTCTCTTTCCCCATTCTCTTATTCTTCTCTCACCTAGAGTCCCAATAGGATGTCCTCCCCTCGGTCCCACCTTCTTGGTAAGTAAAGACCTTTATGGCACATGCCCCTTGGACTACTGTCCAGATATAAGTGAGTATATACCATTTTACTCTTTCTGCTTCTGGGTTAATTCACTCATTATGATCATTTCTAGTTCAATCCATTTGTCCACAAATTTTGAGGATTCCTTGTTTTTAATAGCTAAGTAGTATTCCATAGTGTAAATGTATCACAATTTTTTTATCCATTCTTCTACTTAGGGACACTTAGGCTGTTTCCATGTTCTGAATATTATGAATAAGGCTGCTAAAAATATGGTTGAACAAAGTGACAGCCTACAGACTGGGAAACGATCTTTACTAACCCTACATCTGACAAAGGCCTAATATCCAAAATATATAAAGAACATAAGAAATTAAACACCACCAAAACAAATAACCCAGTTGAGAAATAGAGCTCAGAATTAAACTGAGGATTATCAATGGAGGAATATAGAATACCAAATGGAGTAAAGAAATGCTCAACCTCCTTAGTCATCAGGGAAATGCAAATCAAAACAACTCTCAGATTCCATCTTACACGCATCAGAATTGCTAAGATAAAAAATTCAAGTGACACCACATGCTGGCAAGGATGTGGAGAAAGAGGAACATTCCTTCATTGCTGGTGGGAATGCAAGCTAGTACAGTCACTTTGGAAATCAATCTGACATTATCTCAGAAAATTGGGAATAATGCTTCCTCAAGACCCAGCTATTCCACTCCTTGGAATATACCTAGAAGATGTGTCGGCACACAACTAGAATATAAATTTGGAATATAAATTTAGAATGCACAACACAACACTTAATACTCACTATTGGATTGCATCAATGACTCCTCAAGTTTCAGTAACATATTGTTAGATACTAATGTGTTATTTGAAAAAAGAAGCACATTTTTAACAGCTTACCTGAATTTTACAATTTTATAATTTCTGTTTACATATTGTTTGTGTATATATGACAAGAAAATATAATGGAGAAGATAAGTTCAAATGTTTTAATATTTTGACCCCACAAATTTTAATTCTTTTCCTTAATTTTATGTATTTATTTATTTATTCATTTTAAATATATTTTATTAATTTATTCATATTACATCTCAATTGTTATCCCATCCCTTGTATCCTCCCATTCCTCCCTCCCTTCCATTCTCCCCTTATTCTCCTTCCCTATGACTGTGACTGAGGGGGACCTCCTCCCCTGTATATGCTCATAGGGTATCAAGTCTCTCTTGGTAGCCTGCTATCCTTCCTTTGAGTGCCACCAGGTCTCCCCATGAAGGATACAGAAGAGTTAAAGAAATTATAAGTAATATTTAACTGCTTCTTTGAAAATTTGATATGTGTAGATTATATATTTTGTCATATCCACGTCTCTTTTTTTTTCAGTTCCCTCAGAACCTATCCTACAATGTCTCCCTCCCAATTTTAGGTCCTCCTTTTCATCAAACTTATATATGAGATTTTTTTTCATATATACCTTATTACTTGCCTCCATCTGTGTCTTGATCCCCCAAATATATTTCCTTCAAAACATTATACCGTTCTTATTTTTAAACAGTTAGAAAGGTGCCTTGATCTCATCTTTTTACCTGCTACCTTCTAATTCTCACAGCCCTTCCAATTTTACGTCCCTTCCAATTTTGTTTCTTTTTTTTCTTTTGATAGTCCACTGGTTCTAATTAGTGATATTTATATGAATATAGGCAGAGACTATCCACTGGTTCATAGCAATCTTCTGATGGCATTAGCCACTCACCAATGTCTTCCCCTCCCCAAGTAGTAATCCAATGACAATAATATCTCAATTAGCCCCACACCCACCAGTCTGGGATTTTTATTGGGTTTATGTGGCACAGGAATTTCATAGGTAGCCACTGCTGCTATGTGTTTATGCATGTAGTTGTATTGTTATGTTCTAAGGATGCTCTTTTATATTCCTTTCTATACTCAAATTCTTTTTTAAATTGTTTCATTTTAACATATACATTCATATTATTATACATGAATAAAGTAACCTGCATACAGCAGGAAGAACCACAAGACAATAAAGAGTTTTGTAAGTGTTACATTCATAGTGATTTGACTATTTGTATTTGGCAAACTTGAAGTAACATCTTTTTTGTCTTGTTGGGTCTACATTTCTAAATAAAGATCAATAGATATCATATCTCATCTCTATTAATTTAAAATGTCTATCTTGATCTAAAAACATCTTAAACCCTAACCAACTAAGCTTAATTGAAAGACTTAACCATCTAGTCTTCAATCTCATCAGAGATTTGTTAGGGAATAAAACTTAAATATCTGAATGAACCAGAAGTGCAGGTTAGCAGGCTCCAAAATGAAAAAATGATTGAGACAGTTTACTGCCTAAATAGTCACCCAATACTTTCTATAACGTTGGAGCATCATCTTCACCCTTCTGATTCAATATATCTGACAGACATATTTGTAAGGCAGGAACTATTGAGGACTTGCTTACCCTGACTTGGCAGAGTTTGCCGTCAACCCAGCCCGCATCTAAACTTGCCTATCGTCAGGCAGAATTCTGTCTGTGGCAGAAATGAGGACATTTTGCCCAGTGGCTTGTTTGCCACATTTGAAGCCATCTCCCCAATTCTTATATTTTTTCTTCCCCTTCTTATACAATGTTCCCTGGTCATTGTCAGAGGAGTGATATAGACATACCGTTTAGCAGATTACTTATAGTCACTTATTCTCAGGACCTAACAATTTACAAATCTCTGCATTAACAACTGCATACTGGATAAAGGAGTTTTTCTGATGGACTTTGGTAGTAATATATATAGGGACATGAACTTTTAGAAAGCAGTTTGACAGCATGATAAACAATTGTATGTTCCTCATCCATATATGAGTTTTTGACCAAGAGTACGGAACTGGGCATTTAACCTTCTATGCACCAGATTATAACTCCTTTCAGAAATCAGTCATTTGCAAACATACCAGCCATGCCAACAATGCATCTCTGGGTAAATCTTGCCTATATGGTTGGAATGGTAATATGCAGACTCTAGCACTGGGTAAGACTACTGATGCCTTTTTCTCTCCAACACTCTGCATAGCAACTTCTACCATTGTGAAAACTGGTCATCATAGAAATCCCTTTGTTTTATTGCCGTGAAAATTTCTCTATCCTTTTGCCCATCTCTCTCTCTCTCTCTCTCTCTCTCTCTCTCTCTCTCTCTCTCTCTCTCTCTCTCTCTCTCTCTCTCTCTCTCTCTCTCTCTCTCTCTCTCTCTTGCTCACAGAATATGTTTTTGTAGTCAATATAGAAATTGTATAATAGTGTAATGACAAGAAGAGAATGAGTGACACCAATATACCTGCTTCAATGTGCTTGTAATATGACTCAGAAGAATGTGAGAATTCTTCTTACATATAGTTGTTGCCATAATCTCAGGCTAGGATTTCATGTAATAGATCTTTTGGCAAACACATTTGAATTGCATCAAGTTTTAGGTACTTCTCTGGAATCAACAAAGAAAATATTTTCCAATGATTTAAATATTTAAAATTGTTGTATAATGAATTGGTTCAATGTACATCTTTAAATGTATATAGATTTATGTAGCTACTATTGAAATATTGGCAAATATAAAATTTCTATCCCACTAAAAATTCCCCAGCTTATTGTCTCCCTATTCATTTTTCTGTGTAGAAATATACATTCAAATCTATGCTTACCTATATTCTGTGGGCACAAACATACATTCAAATTCATGTTCACATGGAGGCTCACTTATACTCTATCACATACATATATGAAACTCACTTATAATTCCTACAAATTGTTCTTATTTTAAGAGCAATTTAAAACATCACATTAAAAGAAATAACAATTCATTATTCAGTAAATGTGTTAGGATAGAATAGTAACTAACAGTTTTCAAAATATGCCATACTATAAGAAATAGCTCATGGTTTGGCGTCCAGGTACACATTTAACTAAAATAAGGACATGTTAACTTTTCCTTCTAGCCATTTAAGTATCAATAGAAAAGGGAGATGGGTTTTTATGACCTTCTAAATTAAATTTGTCACCCAAAAATTCATTTAAGCCTGGTGTTTGGTAATCATCCATATTTTAGTAGTTCTTTGTGATTTTGTTTGTAAAATGGCTAGAAACTAAAGGGGCTCTAACTCCCATTCATTTAAAAATCAAAGCCTTTGATAATTTCCTCATTTGAATGATATATCTAAAATAGCATGCATGTTTTAAATGTTTATATCATGTATTAAAGGCTTGATATCAAATTAAATATTAGAATGCATCTGCTATTTACAACACTTGAAATTTCCATAATGTGGGAATTATTAAGTTTTGCACACATATTCACAGATTTATTTGCATTGGTAACTAACTTTGTCATCATTCAATAAATTAGGGCAAGGTTTATACAATAAAAAGTGTTGCCTTAAAAATGCATATTTTAGGACCCATAATATGCCTCCATGGATAAAAGCTCTGTGACCAATAATAATGATATGAGTTTCATTCAAATGAACCGTATTGTAGAAGGAGAAAACTAACCCCATCAAATTGTTCCCAGACCTCCACATGCATCATATATCATGACCATACGCTCACCCTCTGTTTTCTTTTACATACTAAACAAATAAACATATAAAATCTATATTTTAAATAGCACACCTTGAAAGTGAAAAAGAAATACTGTACTCAGATTTAAACAGAAAAAGCAAATTTTAAGAGTTTGTATGAATAGTATTCCATAGTGTAAATGTACCAGTTTCTTTATCCAGTCTTCTACTGAGGGACATTTAGGCTGTTTCCAGGTTCTGGCTATTATGAATAAGGCTGCTATGAACATGGTTGAGCAAATGTTCTTGTTGTGTGCTGGAGCATCTTCTAGGTATACCCCAAGGAGTGGAATACCTGGGTCTTGAGGAAGCTCTATTCCCAGTTTTCTGAGAAAACACCATATAGATTTCCAAAGTGATTGTACAAGTTTGCATTCCAACCAGCAATGGAGGAGTGTTCCTCTTTCTCCACATCCTCACCAGCATATGGTGTCACTTGAATTTTTGATCTCAGCCATTTAAGACAAATACAGGAGATAGATAAATAGAAGAACCCAGAGGGTCTTAAAAACCTCCAAGGAGAACATTGTGATGGGTGGATCAGAGCCCAGGGGCATCTGCTCAAACTGTTGCACTAACCAAAGACAATACAAGTAGTAAACATCGAACCCCTACTCTGATCTAGCCAATGGTCAGGACATTCTCCACAGTTATGTGGAGAGTGGGGACTCACTCTGATATGAACTCTGGTGCTCCATATTTGACCACCTCCTCTGGGTGAGGAGGCCTGAGGGCACTCAAAGAAAGAATAAGCAGGCTACCAAGATGAGACTTGATAGCCCATGACCATATAACGGGGTGGAGGTGCTCCTCGGTCATAGACCTAAGGGAAGGGGATAGGGTGAAAGCGGGAGGGAGGGAGAAATGGGAGGATACAAGTGATGGGATAACAACTGAGTTGTAATCTGAATAAATTCATTAAAAATTACAAAATAAAATAAAAAAGGACATTCAAAAAAAGAGTTTGCATGAAAAAGTTATATGTGAAACAAGAAACTTTATATGAGAAAAGCATGATATGTCGTTTTTCCAAAAATATTTAAAACTTTACTTTTTTTTCAGGTTATCTATGCAATAAAACCCAAAGTCTCAGCTATTTCAAAAATGTTCAGTTCTGCCCATAGAATAATACATCTGAGGTTTACTCTCTCCTGATCCTGAGTCTGAGTTGCCCTTTTCCTTTATGAGGTAAAATGTGTAACTTGATTGCACCAGAAAATGGCCAATTTTCTACTTTGATTTCGCCATTATTCCTTGCTTTTCTTGCATTTTAGAAATGACTCAAAGATTGGATGGGAAAGTGGATGAGCAGCCTGTTGTAGTCAGTGAAGGACCCTGGTATTCTTAATATAGCTGATTAAAAGACAGGTTGCTTCTTAGCTGGCTTGGATATTCTTTGGAAGCACTAATTTGAATTTATGCATACTTAGTCATTTCTTATGGAAGTCAAATATTTACTTTAGGTCAGTCACAATTATATAATATATATATATATTTTGGAAAGTCATTTATGTCAAATATAATTCCCCTGCATATAAAAAGGTTATTGTTCTCAATTACAATTTTCTGTAAACTTAATTATTTTATATGGTACTTATAATGCACCGTACAGATATCTAAATGTAAGAATACAAGATGATTGTGTGCATGTGTGTATATATGTTTGAGTGTGTATTATTTCCATGGTAATAGATAACTGTTTCACTAAATACTACCTAACAGGTGTTGTGCAGATTGTCTCAAATTCCTGCAGTTGTAAGGAAAGTAAAGTATTAGGTATCATGGTAAAGAAGGAAAACAAAAGAATCTGGGACCAAAAACATTTAGTCATTCTGTAGGTTTCGCTTCCCGTGGAAAATATTTTAATTGAAATAAAGGAAAACAACAGAAACCTTTTACACATACAAGAAAGAGAAAGACAGTGACTCAGGGATTCACAGTGCAGTTCGAATGATGCCATAAAAACATACTGTTATGCTCTTTTGTTTATGCCTCCCTTTGACAGAGGGGCCTGTAAACTCTTAGAAATTACCACAGTGAAGCAACACTCATGCCCATAAGAGGGATCATCAATTTCTGGGCACAACATTGGGTGGTTTGTCCTATGAAGTTGATTTTTTAAAAATAAGGTTTTCATTTATTATTTGACGATGTCATACAATATATTTTCATCCTATTACTTTGCCACCCTCAACTCAGCCAACTTCATCCAACTTCATGTGGATTATTTCTCTTTGAAAAGACCCACCAACCTAACAAGCAAACCAACCAAAGAGTCCAATTCTTGTTGCCTAATTAATCCCAGAAGTCTTTTGCTGCAGTATGAGTTGTATACAGAACTTTACTCTGATCATGTCAAGTGTTGTGGGGCCACTGCTTTATGAAGTGTCAGTGCCTGGACCTCTTAGATTGACCCTATACTGCCCTAGGATATTTCTTTCTTTCTTTCTTTCTTTCTTTCTTTCTTTCTTTCTTTCTTTCTTTCTTTTTTTGGTTCCTTTCTTCTTTTTTTTAAATCAATTTATTCTTGTTACATCTCAATGGTTATCCCATCCCTTGTATCCTCCCATTCTTCCCTCCCTCCCATTTTCCCCTTATTCCCCTCCCCTATGACTGTTCCTGAGGGGGATTCCCTCCCCCTGTAGATGCTCATAGGGTATCAAGTCTCTTCTCAGTAACCTGCTGTCCTTCCTCTGAGTGCCACCAGGGCTGGAGAGATGGCTCGGCCGTTAAAGGCTAGGCTCACAACCAAAAATATTACTTATTGTTAAAGGCCTCTCTCCAAAGGCTAGAGTTGGAATAATGTGACAAAACCAGATGTTGACAAGAATTAAACTAATGCAAATTCTCTGGGAAAAACAAATATGCAGAAAACTGAAACTTTTGTAGAACTTAGATACATATTTAGATTATTATTTTTAAGTGATATTAGGAAGCATGAGACAAAGGATCTGAGAAAAATTATTAAAGAAGATAAACAGGGAAATTTTAGAAATTACAAACAGCAATTGAACCATTAGGTTTTAATGTTCAGCTTCAGAGACAAAGAACTAGTATGGACAGGAAGAGATTTTTGACCATGCAACTAATGGCAAGCCTTGGTGCCTTCCTGAAGGCAAAGTAAGCAGTTTAAGGAAACCTGATAATCTTCTATTCTTTACAGAATGGTAATAAAGATAAGAATCATATTGAAAGAAGGCTTCATGCAGAGACACAGAGGAAACCCGTGAACTGCCTGGTTTCCTGAACAGACCTGTCAGACCAGGTCTTTTGTGATGTAAGAAAACAAAGAATAGAGCGCCTTTGGTTAAGCAAGTGGCTGCATGATATTTTAAGAATCAAAGAAAAGAAATGCTGGTCTTATGTCAAATAAAAAAATAGTGGAAGAAAAGGAAGAATTAAACAAGGCTCAGAGAGATTGGACTTCTGTAGAAAGATAAGTTTGAAGTTAACAGGTAGCAAGAAATAATTTCCTGAATTCTGTTAATTCTGTGCCAAATGGAAACAGATCAAACTCAAATAGAATCATCCTGTCTAGCATTTCTGTAACCCCAAGGCTTTGTGACATCAATCTTAAGGAAATTACATTGAGTTAAAGAAAACTGATTTTATTATCATATTAATTTTTAGTTCTTATGGAATTTGCTCTCTGCTTGTTTTGTTTCTTTTATTTCAATAAACTTATTAATCAAGGAAGACTTTTAAAATTATGTTTAAAAAGCTATGAGATCAATGATTAAGGATTTTGAGGAAATAATTTTGTTTATAAATAAAGCCTGTGAGAGACACAGGTTGTCAGAGCAGGTAAAACCATACTGAGATGTGCTTCCACTATGTCTGCCTCTCCTATAAAGAAACTAAATGGTGTCCCACATCTGATTCACCCTTGTTGCTCTTACATCCTCCCTTCTTCAAGCCTTTCCCTCATCTGATGCTGGACCAAGGCATTACTCCATGGAATAAAACATATTTCTGTCCATATATATATATACACACATATATATGTATATATATATATATATATATATATATACACACATATATATATGTATATATATACACGTGAGTGTGTGTGTGTGTGTGTGTGTGTGTGTATTCTATACATAGTCCATATAAACTATATTATATAGAGAGAGTTTAATTGTAGTTACCAAAGGAATTACTTAATCTATTAATGATGATTTTAATTACCCATACTTAGATTCAGCATTAGACATTATTGAAGCAAAAATACATAGACAGACGTATGTTATTGCTGGAGGTATAATTAGTATGTTATATTAACAGAAGAGTAAGCAGGCAACTTCTGAACAGGACAAAACCACAAACATTAATAGATACATTGCAGTTATGTAATTATGAGTTCCCAGGTTTCTAATTTTTACAGGACTGAATCTTTACTCCTGAGGGCTAAAGATCCTGTGTTCTACACCTAAATTATCAATTATTTAGAATCTACCAATGCAGTACTTTAGTTCCCTGTCAGCAGATCACTACAATATGCTGCATACTTTGATTTATATTGAACTAAATCATCATCCTGAGACCAGAAAAGTAATATACATGTTTTCTCTTAAATAAGAGATAAATATAGATAATAGCCTTGAATCTTTAAATATGGGTCTTTTGTTTGGAATACCAAGAGGGTATTACTAAAAAGCTATGAAGAGGAGCTTTCAATGGAAAGGAGATGGAAGGGACTGGTGGCAATAGTTAATAGGTGATTATGAAAAGGGGGGGGGAATAAATTGGGGTATGTGGAGGAGACGTGCCTTTGGACCCCTTTCTCTGAGCTGGGCTGTCTTGTCTGACATTAGTGGTAGAGGTAACACTTTGTACTGCTGCAACTTGAGGTGCTAGGGTGGGTTGCACCCCGTGGGGGACCTCACCTTCTCTGAGGAGAGAGGGGAATGGTAAAAGTTTTCATGAGGGTGAGACTGGGAAGAGAGAAGGGAGGGGCCTGGGATTAGGCTGTAAATAACAGAACTAATTACAAAAGAAACAGAAAATAATGTTCCTATCTTCTCTATGATAAGAAGTCTACCTTAAAATGTGTGAAAATTATAAAAAGCCTTAGCATTAAAAAATGAGGTCATATGAAAACTGATGCTGTAGAATCTTCTACTAAGATTCTGTATGGCTTTTGAATTATGCTAAGAGAATCTACCATGTTGATCTTTCCATTATTTGATTGTATTCTCCAGTGGGCTCTGCCTTCATTGTAAAGCAGATGTCTTAAAATATATCTATAAACAATCTATAAAAAGAAGATGGAAATTTCCTAAAATGAGGCAACCACAACTCTACTAGACATCAGAGGCTAAAAATAAATTACAGTGCTCAGAAAGAATTATTTTGCAATTGTAGGTCATTGAGATGCCAAAGAATACTGACACATACAGACTGTGTCCATGCACTCAATGCCATGGTCTTACAAATATTATGCATAATTCATTTATCTTTGTACATTTATAATATTTTGATGTAGCTAAAAGATAATGCATTAGCTACTCTATTATGCCTGACAAAATATCTGTGTCTGGCCTAAGTAATATTTTCAGTAATAATTTAATTTTTTCTTTATTTTATAAAACACATAGAACTATAAAGTACTCAGGTATATGAAAAAGTAGAATGTTTCAGTATCTATGTTGAGGAGGATAAATCTTCCTGATATAACATTTTAATTATTGTACTCTAAGTTAGGATGTTTAATTTAATAGCCAGAAGTTGTAACTTGATACATATGTTCATCAGCTGATAAATGGATACAGGAAATATTCTATGTATGTGAGATAGAATATTGTTTTGTAATAAAATGAATAAAGTGACACGCTGCATAGATCAACCTTGAACACATTATGGTAAAAAATGAAGTATGATTTCATTTACAAGAAATACTAAGAGGTAAGTATGTACATCTGGGAATTAGACCAAAGGCTTCTCAGAGGTAGAAAGTTGTTAATGACTACAAATTTTATGAATTTTATTTTGTAGGTCACAAATATTGCAAAATTACAATAGTGATTGTACACCCTATATATTCTAGGAAAAAAAACTATAAAATTTATGTGTGACTCATGTATACAAATTGAGTCCCAAAAAAAAGGCAAAAATCAATCATAACCTACTTAATTACAATGCTATGGTTCATTACATCACACTCTATCCATATGGAGTTTGAGTTAGGAAGCTAGATTCTGCTTTCGACCAAGGGTTCTGGGACACAGAAATGTTCTCCACTTAAATTATAAGATTTGAATAACAGAATCAGGTTCCCAGTGTCATCACATAGTTTGTATAATTTATGTACTCAGAAGGATATCCGTTGGAGTTTTCCCCTCTGCATGTACAGAATGACAGTATACAACTGTGTGGTTTATTTTTAGACTCACCCAGGAAATTAATATAAATAAAAAATGCCTTGGTTCTGCTAAACACCCAGGAAATATTTACATTTGAGGGCATCTCAAAATATCAGCTAAGCCTTCATTTTTCCAAACTTTGTGTTTTCATGTTATTTTCATTTTTGCAATACTGGGAGTCAAAATCATTACAAGATTAAATTCATGCTCCTCAGAGATTATTATTAATGCTAATTTAAAGGGAAGTGGATTGACAGAGAACATTATCCAGGGTTTAAGGGAGTTAAGTCACTAAAGAGTTCTCAGGACTCCTAAAGTAATACCAAATGAAATGGTATTTCTCCTTCACTCATCACAGAACTTTCTTTTCAAAGTAGTATTATCTCTTCTTTTTCATTTACACAACCACCTTGAAATATTTTTTTCATTTTCACATGAACAAGCAAATAATTAATTTAAGAAATTCGTTCACTGTTCCTAAGCTACAGATTATCTAGTATTTTAGTTACTATTTGCCATGACTAAAGTTCTCTTCACACCAAGGTAAGTCTGGATTTCATGTGTATAAAAAGTTTTATACATTCAGCTCTGATTTCCTTCAGGTTTAAAATGAATGTTATTAACAGAACCAATTAAAAGGATAAAGTTCACAGCACATAAATTAAAGCTGGCTGAATTAATATTTCCTGCAGGATTTCAACAAAGTTCCAGGTTAACAGGCAGAATCCAAGGGCACAGCATAATTAAAATACCTATTTGGGGGATGGAAATTAGATAAGTTTTAAGACATTACAAGAAATGTAGTACATACACCACTCAGAGGACTGTAACACAGATTTGGATGAAGAACCCAGTTTACTATTTATACTCAGGAAGAATAGAAGTCCCCTCTTCAACATTATGGCAACAGTTTCTACATTTCTCCAATACTAGGGGGTTGTTATCTCTGTTTAAGCCATAGTAAATTTCGAAATGTTTGAGTTCTAAAAGTCCAGTGTCTATTATTAGTGCCAAATTCTGTAATAGTATTATATAAATCCTTTTTGTCATTTCCTCAAGATGTATAATGCTTCTTTTTTAGTGTATACCTCTGTAAGCTTGGGGAATTCTATATACTTTCATTCCCTTAACTCACAACATATGTTCAGCTCCCTTCTACTTTCTGTGCACATAAGAGGATTTATTAGCAAATAACAGAGGAGAAAGGAATAGAATAGAATATAAATCCATATTTTAGCATTTCAAATAAATATTACAATTTTAATACTTGGGCTACTGAACAAAACACATTAAAAAAGTATTTCAGAATTCACAATTTATCCCAAAGGGAGGGCAGAGGCAATTCTCCCAGCTCCTCCTCCTCCTCCTCCTCCTCCTCCTCCTCCTCTTCCTCCTCCTCCTCCTCCTCCCCCCTTCTGTTCTGATCTTTTTGAATTGGGGATGTGTCTTTCTATGCCATTCTGTTTTGACAAGATTTTTTCTTTCTACATTTTGGGTATTAGCTCTTTGTGAGATGTAAGATTAGTGAAAAACTTTTCCCATTCTGTAAGCTGCTGTTTTGTCCTATTGACAGTGTCCTTTGCTCTGCATAAGCTTTTCACTTTCATGAGGTGCCATATATTAATTGATGATCTCACTGCCTGGGCTGTTGGTGTTCTGTTCAGGAAATTGTCTCCTGTGCCAATGAGTTCAAGGCACTTCTCCATTTTCTCTTCTATTAGATTCAGTGCATCTGGTTTGATGTTGAGGTCTTTAATCCATATGGACTTCAGTTTTTTCAGGGTGATAAGTATGGATCTATTTTCATTTTTGTACATGTAGGCATCCAGTTTGCCCAGCATCATTTTGGCTTCTTTGTAAAAAAAAATCAGGTATCCACATAGGTATGTGAGATTATTTCTGGGTCTTTGATTCAACTCTATTGATAAACCAGTCTGTTTCTATGCCAAAACCATGCAGGTTTTTTTTGTTACTTTTGCTTTGTAGTACAATTTGAAATAAGAGATGGCAAGGCCTCCAGAAGTTCTTTTATTGTACAGGTTTTTTTTTTCTATTCTGGGTTTTGAATTTTTTCATATGAAATTGAAAATTGCTCCTTCAATGTCTGTAAAGAATTGTGTTGGAAATTTCTGGGAGTTGCATTGAATCCTTACTTTGCTTTTGGTAAGATGGCCATTTATCCTATGTTAATCCTACTGATCTATGAGCATGGGAGATCTTTCCATTTTCAGATGTCTTCTTCAATTTCTTTCCTCATAGACTTGAAGTTCTTGTCATATAGGTCTTTCACTTGCTTGGTTGGAGTTATACCAAGATATTTTATGTTATTTGTAGCTATAGTGAAGGGTGTTGCTTCCCTAATTTCTTTCTCAACCTATTTATAATATGTATTGAGAAGGGATACCAATTTTTTTTAGTTAATTATGAATCCAACCACTTTGCTGAAGGTGTTTATCATGTGTAAGAATTTTCTGGTAGAATTTGTGGGTCAATTTTATATACTATCATATCTGCAAGTACCAATATTTTGACTTCTTCCTTTTCAATTTGTATTCTCTTGATCTCCTTAGTTGTATTATTGCACGAGCTAGTACATTAATCACTAATTGAATAGATATGGAGAGATTGGACAGCCTTGTCTTGTGCCTAATTTTAGTGGAATTGCTTTAAGTTCCTCTCCACTTACTTTGATGTTGGCCATTGGCTTGCTGTATATAGCCTTTATTATGTTTAGGTATGGTCCTTGTATCCCTGATCTCTCTAAGCCTTTTAAGATGAAGTGGTGCTAGATCTTGTCAAAAGTTCTTGCTTTTAGCATCTAATGAGATGATCATATTTTTTTCCTTTCAGATTGTTTTTATGGTGGTTTACATTGATGGATTTTTGTATGTTGAACCATCCCTGCATTTCTGGAATGAAGCCAACTTGATCATGTTGGATGGTATTTTTGATATGTTCTTATATTCTGCTTGCAAGAATTTAAAGTATTTTTGCTTCAATGTTCATGAGGCATATTGGTGTGAAATTTTCTTTTTTGGTTGACTATTTGTGGTTAGGTAACAAGGTAACTATAGCTTCATAGAATGAGTTTGGCAATGTTCCTTCAGTTTCTATTTTGTGAAATGGTATTAGCTCTTCTTTGAAAGTCTGGTAAAATTCTGTGGTAAAAACATCTGGCCCAATATTTTTATTGAGATACTTTTAATAACTGCTATTATATTCTTAGGGGTTATAGGGCTATTTAGGTGGCTAACCTGATTTTGATTTAACTTTGGTAACTGAATCTATCATGAAAATAATACATTTCATTTAGATTTTCCAGTTTTGTGGAGTATAGACTTTTGAAGTAAAGCCTAATGATTCTTTGGATTTCCTCAGTGCCAGTTGTTATGTGCCTCTTTTCATTTCTGATGTTGTTAATTTGGATATTATCGCTCTGCCTTTAGTTAATTTGACTAAGGGCTTGTCTATCTTGTTGATTTTCTCAAAGAGGTTTTTAGTTTTGTTGATTCTTTGTTTTGTTCTCTTTATTTCTAAGTTATTGGTTTCAACCTTGAGTTTGATTCTTTCTTGCCATCTACTCCTTTCAGTGTTTTTTTTTCATTCTAGCCTTTCATGTGTCCTGTTACCTGCTAGTATATGATTTCTCCAATTTCTTTATGAAGGTGGTTAGTGTTATGACCTTTCCTCTTAGCACTGGTTTCATTGTGTTTGGATATGCCATGCTTTCATTTTCATTGAATTCTAGAAAGTCTAACTTCTTTCTTTATTTTTTCCCAGTGGTCAATAAGTAAAGAGTTATTCAGTTTCCAGGAGTTTGTGGTTTTTCTCTTGTATCTGTTGTTATTGACTTCCATTGTGGTCTTTTAAAAATATTTTTTATTAATTTATTCACATTATATCTAAATTGTTATACCATCCCTGGTATCCTCCCATTACTCCCTCCCTCCCATTTTTCCCTTACTCCCCTTCCCTATGATTGTGACTGAGGGGGAACCTCCTCCCCTTGTATATGCTCATAGGGTATCAAGTCTCTTTTTGGTAGCCTGCTATCCTTCCTCTGAGTGCCACCAGGCCTCCCCATTCCGGGGACATGGTCAAATATGGGACACCAGAGTTCATGTGAAAGTCAGTCCCCATGTTCCACTCAACTGTGGAGAATGTCCTGTCCATTGGTTAGATCTGGGTAGAAATGGTCATAATGAGTGAGTTAACCCAGAAGCAGAAAGAGTCAAATGGTATATACTCACTTATATCTAGACACTAGCCCAAGGGGCATGTCCCATGAAAGTTTTCGCTTACCAGGAAACTGACACAGAGGGGAGGACATCCTATTGGGACTCTAGGTGAGAGAAGCATGTGAGAATGGGGAAATAAAGGATCCATAGGGTCCTATAAACCTACAAGAAGAATATTACACCAGGTGATCTGGGCCCAGGGGTCCTGCTCAAACTATGACACCAGCCAAGGGCAATACGTGCAGTAAACTTCGAACCTCTACCCAGATCTAACCATTGTGGTCTTACAAGATAAAAAGGATTGTTTCAATCTTACTGTATCTGTTGATGCTTGCTTTGTGACCGACTATATGATCAGTTTTGTAGAGGGTCCCATGTGGTGCTGAGTGTTTGGGTAAATGTTCTGTAGACATCTGTTAGGTCCATTTGATTCGTAATGTCAATTAGTTCATTATTTTTCTATTTAGTTTCTGTCTTGATGACTTGTCCATTGGTCCAAGTAGGTTGTTGAAGTTTTCCAATATTAATGAGTGTGGATCTATGTGTGATTTAAGCTTTAGTGTTGTTTCTTTTACAAATGTCCATGCCCTTGCATTTGGGGCATAGATGTTCAAAACAGACATGTCTTATTGATGGATTTTTACTTTGATGAGTATGAAGCGTCCTTCATGTCTTTTGATTACTTTTGCTTAAAAGTCTATTTTATTATATATTAGACTAGGCATTCCTGCTTGTTTCTTAGGTGTGTTTGCTTGGAAAACCTTTCTCTAGCCCCTTACTCTGAGATGATGTCTTGTCGCTAATGTGTGTTTCCTTCATGCAGCAGAATGATGGACCCTGTCTTTGCATCCATTCTTAGACTGTGTCTTTTTCCTGAGGAATTAAGTCTATTGATGTTGAGAGATATTAATACCCAATGATTATTGATTCCTGTTATTTTGATTTTGGAGGTGGTAGTGGTGTGTGTGTGTGTGTGTGTGTGTGTGTGTGTGTGTGTGTGTGTGTGTGTGTGTTTTGTGTGTGTGTGTGTGTGTGTGTGTGTGTGTGTGTGTGTGTTTGGCCCTTCTTTTGTGTTTGCCTGAAATTATTTATTTCCTGTGCTCTCTTGGATATAATCTTTCTCGTGTTTGAGTTTTCCTTCTAGTACTCTCTGTAGAGCTGTGTTAGTAGAAAGATACTGTTTAAATTTTGTTTTGCCATGGAATATATTATTTTCACCACTTATGATTACTGAAAGTTCTGGTGTGTTTTAGAGGATGAACGACACCTGCCCAGACCCTTTTTTCTTTTAAAGCCTCTGTTGAAAATTATGGTGTAATTCGAATAAGTGTGCTTTTATATGTTACTTTGCCCTTATACAGTAGCTTTAATATTCTTCCTTTATTTTGTACATTTAGTGGTTTAGTTATTATGTGTGGGATGATTTTCTTTCTACTTAGTGTTCTATAAGGTTTCTTAAGATTAAGATAGGTTTCTGTATGATTTTTTTTTGAAGGTACATCCTGGGTCTTGAGATGCGAATCTTCTGCTATTTCTATTATTATTAGGTTTTGTCTTTTCATTTTGTTCCAGTTTTCCTGGATGTTTTGTGATAGAAACTTTTTAGATTTAGCATTTTCTTTGACTGACTGATTTCTTCTCTCTAATCGTCGATGCCTGAGATTATTTCACCTCTCGTAATCTGTTGGTGGTGACTGCATCTATAATTCCTGTTCTCTTCCCTAGGACTTTCACTCATAGGATTGTCTCAGTTTGTGTTTCCCTTATTGACCCTATTTGCTCTTTTGAGGTCTTGAACAGTTTTACTCACTTCCTTCTCTTTTTTGCTTGTATTTTCCTGTATTTTTTTTTGATTTATTCATTTTCTTCACCTGTTTGATTGTATTTTCCTGTATTTCTTTGAGCGATGTATTCAATTCCCATTTAAAGGTTTCTCTCACCTTCATGAGATTATACTTAAAGTAGTTTTCCTGAGCTTCAGGTGTGTAAGGATATCCAGGTTTTGTAGTAGGGCAGCTTGGTTCTGGTGGTGCCATATTGCCCTGGGTTTTGTTTAGTGTGTTATTATACTTTCCTTAGTAATCCGGTTGGCTTGGCACTGGTATTAGCAGGCTTAGAAGTTGCAAGCAGTCTCTGATGCCTGTAGCTTCTGGAATTCAGTGAGATTGCAGGGAAAGCTCGGACTGGGTAATTGGTGGTCAGAAGGTACAGGACTAACCTCACTGCTATTGATAGTCCCCAGTGTCTTTTGTCTGTCGGACTTCAAGCGGAGTTGGGGGTCTGGATACTGGCAGAGAGTGCATGGAGCAGACCTCACTGATGCCAATAGACCTTGATGGCTACTGCTTCTGGAACTGCAGACCAGGCTCTGTTGTTAGTCTCCAATGGCCATAGTATGACTTTTATCATCATAATCCTTTCCTTGAGGTGAGTAATCCACTAAACAAGAGAAGAATATTTGCAGTTCATTGTCTCTCAAAGATAATATGCCTATTCCAGAATCACAGCATAAAGTAAGCTTGGATGAACATCACTCCCATACATATATGCATCCACTGAGTAGTTTCCTTTCTACCCCTGAATAAACCACCATGATAGTAGAGTTAATCATTTTTCTTTATTTTTGAGAAGTTAATGCATGTATACAAGGAAATATATATCATGTTTCTCCCACCATAATCTTCCCTATATTCCCTTATCATAATGATCTGCCAGCCTCATGCTGTCCACCTTTGAAATGAAAAGTTGATGATGGTCATATGTATGTGGCCATCTACTGGAGTATAAGAAATGCTATCAGGAGCCACATTCATCTAAGAGAATGATTTTTCTCTTCATCAGCAACAATCTACCAGTAAGATAATCTTGTCTGCTAGGTCAATATTGCAGAATTGTGTCAGGTACAGATGAAAACTGTTGATGGCTTTTCTATATTAGCATTCTGAATCATGCATCTGCCACCATGAAACGCAGCTTTCAGAGAAAAATTTCTGGGTGGATTTGAGGTTAAAATCTCGATATTCTATAGCCAAATAATGAGATATCTACGTCAGTAAAACAACCAGCTTTTCATGCAGTTATGGTGGCTATCAAAGGGTAAGAACAGTAGCCTCTGCTATTTTGAGACCTTCTTGGCATATATGAGTAATCCCAACAAGAGAAATAGCCCATACCACATACTATATATTTTTTTAGTAAGCCATGTCTTCTGGGAACAATATCATTCACCTTTTCATGGTAACTTCATGTGAGCCATTTTAAGTTGTTTCTTTTTTTTTTTTTAATTAGCTTAGTGACAATGAGTTTGCATGAGGGTCTTTTGTACACCTTTAGATTTCACTAAGCTATGCATTTCTCCATCCTCCATCCCCACCCACCAGCCCACATGCTTAACTGATGCTTTAGTGCTCAGCATTTCCTCCTCCTCTTTCTTTGCACATGTGTTCTACAATCCCCCAGCTTATATTTTTATCAGGTTCTGGGATACTAGGCTTCCACATGACTCTTTATACCCCCTTCCTTTGGGTAAGCCTTTCTTTTTTCCACTAATGTCCCCAGTTGCCACACTCCTCTTTGCTTATAGCCTTCTGCCCCAGTACCCTACTTCACTGCTGTAATCTACTATCAAGGTTCCTTAATCCTCATCCTCCAAATGGTAATTTTTCACTCTTCCGCCTTCTGTTTGTACTCCAAGTAGAGCACACTTATAGTTGTTTTAATTTATCTTTTATTTTTTATTTTTATTTTTTTTATTAATTTATTCTTGTTACTTCTCAATGGTTATCCCATCCCTTGTATCCTCCCATTCTTCCCTCCCTCCCATTTTCCCCTTATTCTCCTCCCCTATGACTGTTCCTGAGGGGGATTACCTCCCCCTGTATATGCTCATAGGGTATCAAGTCTCTTCTTGGTAACCTGCTGCCCTTCCTCTGAGTGCCACCAGATCTCCCCCTCCAGGGGACATGGTCAAAGGTAAAGACTATTCTCTGCCTTCTTATGTTTCTCATGGTTTTATGAGATATAGAAAAGCCATCAATGGTTTTCATCTGTGCTTGACACAATTCTGCACATAGACCTGTGTCAGTAGAATCAGTTTCTAGAATGATTCTCATGAAAATATCCCCATTCATATACTTAGAAATGTTTGTCCTTTCTTTGGAGAAATTTGAGTGTTTTATTTTTTGTTGCAAAGTTTCCAAATAAACTGTTAAAAATATTTTTTTGTCATTTGACATATGATCTACTCTTTTCAAAAATAACACACATACCTTGGAAAATACTATTATCTTTCTTCTTTGTAACATTAGTGAGTAGTACGGTTCATAGTACACAGTACCATCTTCAAAACTGCTGTTGAATCCGTACAATTACAATCTTAGGCAGGTGAATGAGAATATAGTGTTCTTGCTGTTCATTTTAAAGTATAAATGACTACTAGTCTAAAATGGTAATCACTGAAAACAAAAGGAAATTAAAATGAATGCAAGTGAAGCTAGGAGTGAGACTGAAAACTCTGTACACTGTTGTTAGGAATACAAATAAAAAATATTACACTGAGAAACAGTTTCTGGATCTTTATCACTTTAAAGATAATTAACTATATATCCTAAATATCTAATTAAGCTATTTAGTTAAGAAATCTGAAAACAGCCTCATAAATGTTAATTGAATATATAATAGAAGTTTTATTGAGGTTGAAAATTTTATACAATTTACCTGCCTGATGAATACAATTAAAATTTTACTTAATATAGCCGTATCTATGAAGTAACCATAATTTTGATACTGCCTACTGAAATCTGAATACACTGAAAATATATCTACACTATTAAAGTGGTCGTTTACTTCTCAGTATCTCTCAATGACACACTTGATCTTTTTAAAGCTATGTATACACTTCTGTCTCCAAAGACATTGACGTTCTGGGTATTTTATATAAAGGAACCAGTATAAAATTGCTGATGAGAGGTATCAGGAGTTGAGTAATTGTTGCTCTTGCATAGGACCCACTTTTGTTTCCCATCACCCAGATGGTGGCTTATACCAACCCACAACTCCCGTACCAGGAGATCTGATCTCTTCTTATCTCTTTTAGCACTGAGTACACAAACACTGATACACAAAATAAAACAGATAAAATGTTTTTAAATAAATAGTATAGTAGATGGTTCTTTCTGGTATATATCTTGAAATATTAAGTTCCACACACTATATGTATATATATACACATATCAGTTAGACTGTACCATGTTTATTCATTCTTCCATTGATGATTTGTTGACAATTATTCAGCATTCTTATCTTTTCCAACTCTAATCTGATTCAGAAACCTGTCCTGAATGCTCATGCAAGTTTTTTTTTAAGTTCTTGAATTTAAAAATTGTGCTTTTGTACTTGTCTACATGTATGTGTGCATGCATACACATACAAGTGTGCAGGGTCTGCATAGGGAAGAATAAGGCATCAAACTCCATGGAGCTGGAGTTAGAGGTAATTGTAAGCCATCCAGTATGGGTGCTGGGAGCCAAACACCATTTCTCTGGAATAAGTACTCTTTATCTGTGACACTTCTTTCTAGCAGCTCACACACACCCTTTTGTGCATACAGTGTTATTGTTTTTATCAGGTATCTATCTAGTGAGAGAACTGCTGGGGCTTCTGCTAACTGTGTTTTTAACCCCTAGAAAGAAAATTAGATGTTTTCCCCATAGCAAATCAAGCATTTTACTTATCTATCAACAATGCTTCAGAATTCTTACTTTTCTGATTCTTTGACAGCATATGTTCTCATTTGTCTTTTTATTGTGACTATCTGTGAGTGTAAAGAGTCTATCAGTATGGCTTGGATTGGCAAATCTAGTAATTAATTATTGAGACTACTTCCATGTGCTTGTTTGACAGTTTTATAAGAATATATTCAGGTCACTACAAAAATTACAATTGGTTAACTTCTTTTGATTGCTAAGTTTATGGGCATCTATTTTATTATGTTCTAGAGAAGAGCTTAATGCTTTGCATGATATACATGGTTTAAAATGTTATTGTAGGGGCTCTGTCCATAAAGTACTTGCCTTAGAAGAAAAGAATCTAAATTAATGCCCAGAATACAGATGTTTAAAAGTTGTTGGATGTAGTATCAAACTTTTGTATTCGTGTTGTTTGGAGGCAGAAGCAGGATGTTACCTAGGTCCAGACAAACTAGCTTATCTTGTTAGGGAGCTTCAGCACAAGCCAGTTTAACTTTTGGAAAGCTTCAGGACAGTGGCAGAACCTGCCTTAGTGAAATAAAAGATGATTTTAACTTTCCAGTTGCTTTCGCTTTGGGTTAATATCCATGGCTTAGATTAAAAGTATGGGAAAAAGATTAAATTTTATCCTATTTCTTTTTGTCTTTCTAGAAACAAAGTACAAGGTGTTGAGACAATGTGTACTTTTTGATTCCTTTCTCAACGGGGAACACTTTCTCTTCATGTATTTTATCACAAAGAAGTGTTGGCTTGTCTTTTGGTTAAGGGAAAGTTTGTATGAAGGGATAAGTAGAGCCTTTAACCAAGTAGGAGTTAGCATTGGCACAAAGCAATTCAGCTTTGTATTCAAGGCAAATATTCTAGAATTGGCCATTTTTTTTTTTTACTTAGCAGCTCTTGATTTTGAAGAATGTATTTAAACTCCACAAAACCTGATTCATTACACTAAAAATGAGAGAAGAGCATATGTCTAATGTGGGTAGACACTTTCTTAGCCAGTATATTAATTTGTTTTTAAACGTGTATTAGACACATATATGATAAGCTGGGGTATATGTACAAGGCAGTCACAACCCTTTAAATATACATCTGAAGTGAAAAAAATATACAAATAAATTAAATGTTAGGGGGGAAAAAGAAGCGTTGAGTTTGTCAAATATGTTTACCTCATCATCCATTGAGAAAATTATAAGTGTCTGTCATTTGTTACATATTATGATTATATTATACTATGTTTTTTCTGATGTTAAATGAACCTTCAATTCAAAAGATTATTCCCATTAGTCATGTAAACCAATTGGCTGGCTTAGTATATTGCTTGTGGATATATGTGTGTAAAATATCTTTGCAAGTGATAGGTCTATAGTTTTGTTATGCTGCTCCTTCCTGCCTTTGTGGAAATTCTTTGGAAGTGTTCCTTCCTCTTTTAGGTCCATTAATCTTTGTGAGAAGTGGATGCTTATTCTTTGTATATTTTGAAGAATTTACTATCGAAGTTAGTTAATACTGCATTCATTTTCTGTTGTTTTAAAAATTAAAAAATCAGCATTTTTTGCTTGCTGTTAATATCTAATTACTTTTCATTTCTTCTTAAGGATTCTTAGTAGCTAAGAAAGTATAGTTTATGCATTTATCTATATACCATTTCATTTGACCTCTTTTGTGCTTTTTGGAAATCAGTATTAAAGTCCATTCTTTTATTCTGCTTTCATTAATTTAGGTTTTCTTCTTTTTCACAGTTATTTGAGCTAACATTTTTAAACTTGACATTTTTAAAAGATCATCATCTGATATAAGAATTTTATTTAATTTATTTTAAAATCTGATTTCTTCTCTTTTAATTAAAATCTATTTATTCATTTATTAATTTAGACATATTTCAATTTGTATAATGGGCTGATTGCCACTTACAATGTGCAGCAGGCTAGACTCAAGGTCAGGATCCTTCTACCTGAGCCTGTTAAGTACTTAAATTATGAGCATTAGCTGCAGCATCCATCAATTTCTGGTTTAAATGGTATTTTACTTGCTTTAGTTTTATTTTCTCATTTATTCAGTGCTATATCATGGAATTTTAGGTTGTAGATTCTATTTCTTCTATACCAGCAAGTGAAACTATCAATTCCCCTTTATATTATTATGAATTTCAGGAGGTTTAAAAGATTTTTAATTAATTAAATATGTGTGTTTTATGTGTATTTTTATGTAGGTTTATTCACATGCCTACAGTATTTGTGGAAACCAGAAGAGGAGCCCAGTCCCCTTGTATGCCATCCAGTGTGTGTTCTAGGAACAAAACGTAGGTCCTCTGCAGGAGCCCCACACACTCTTAACCACTAAGGCATCTCCTTCAGTCCCCATGTTAAGGGATTTGTTATCTCTAATTTCTCATCCATAATCCAACTATTCCAATTACCTGAATGACTTCCTCTTTTCACAAGGTTCAACTAAAGGAATGTGATGAACATCTTCTTGCTGTTACTGAGTTCTTCATTTCATCCAGGTTTAATAGACTGAGCTTTTTTTATACCCAACACTTTAAGTTGTCTGGCTGTGTGCTGCATGTGCATAGGAGAAAGTGTGTTGTGATGTTATGTAGGGTGCTCTTCACATGTTAATTACACTGTCTAGTGTAATTGGTCTTGCCTGTTGTTCTTGTTATTATCTTTCTAATCTTTGCACCTATTCTCGAAAGTATAACATTGATTTCTCAATTATCATTAAAGTCTCTGTTATTCCCTTTAGTTTGATCAGTTTTGTGACTTATGTATTTAAAAATTCCTTTGTTATACAGGTATTTGTTTATAGCTGTACATTTTGGTTGAATTGATTTTGCCCATTTGATTTTGTGGTTTCTGAGAAAGGGTATCACTAAGTAGCCCTGGATGGTTTAGAGTGCTCTATGCAGAGCAGGCCTGCTTCAGACTCACAGATATCTGCCTATCTCTATCTCCTGAGTGCTGGGATTAAAAATTCACATCCCAGCCCGTGTGAATGGAATTTGAATAATATTAAATTTTTCTCTAGGAATTCTGGGTATATTGTCTACTTATTCTAACATCAGTATAGATGCATCAGTCCTCTGCACACTTTATCTTTACTATTTCTCTTTTTACTGTGTGTATGTTTAAATTAATCACATTTTTTTCTGATGATGATATACAGCTGGGTGTTTTCTAATATCATTGAAATCTCAATTTTTAATTGTTTAATCATTATTGCTATTATTCAAAAAGTAGATTTTACTTAGTATTATAATATGTAATTATTATACGTCTTTTATTATTTTGTTCATTATTTATCCTTACATTTGTCCTATGTATTATGTAGTTCTTCTAATTTGCTCATTTTCACAATAAGTTCTTTTTCTTAGTGATTGATCTGTGGTTTACTATGTATGAAAATAAAATAAACTAGTCACATTGACTTTTTCAAAGAAAATGTAAATATTTATATATATCTTTTGTGTGCTATAATTAAAAATATATCCTACGCGTACATGAAGTCAAATATGTTATAATTGTTCCTTTACACATTTTTTTATCAAAAGAGAATAAAGCAGAGGGATTATGCCTTCATGATTACAAAGCATTTAACATTAATCATATTTCTTATTTCTAGTTCTCCTTTGTTTCTATGGAAGTATTTCTTCTGCTGCACTCATTCCCTCTGCTCCCAGTCATTTCATAATGCCCTTATTGTCAACTTTAGTATATTTTAATACATTAGAGTCATAACAAGAAATTAGATAAACATTATTTCATATAATTGCTTTTCATTCACTTTAAAGAGAAAATACATATTTAGATAATTATTCTTAATTATGTAATTAACTTTACCTTTGTACTTTGTTTGTTGCATAAATTTTGACTACTGTAATTACTCTTTTTTGTTATTTGTTTTTTAAATATATTTTATTAATTTATTCATATTACATCTCAATTGTTATCCCATCCCTGGTATCCTCCCATTCCCCCTCCCTTCTTCCCATTTCCCCTTACTCCCCTCCCCTATGACTGTGACTGAGGGGGACCGTCTCCCCCTGTATATGCTCATAGGGTATCAAGTCTCTCCTTGGTAGCCTGCTATCCTTCCTCTGAGTGACAACAGGCCTCCTCATCCAGGGGACATGGTCAAATATGGGGCATCAGAGTTCATGTGAAAGCCAGACCCCACTCTCCACTTAACTGTGGAGAATGTTCTGTCCATTGGCTAGATCTAGGTAGAGGTTTGAAGTTTACCGCACATATTGTCCTTGGCTATTGCCATAGTTTGAGCAGGACCCCTGGGCCCAGATCTGCCCATCATAATGTTCTTTTTGTAGGTTTCTAGGACCCTCTGGGTCCTTCTATTTCCCCATTATCTTATGCTTCTCTCCTCTAGCACACTTTCTGCATAAAGAGATCCTTTTATAATTTTTTATGGTTGAATTGATATCAGTGAACTTAATATTCATTCACTTATAAAGTTCTTACTAGGCCTTTGAACTTGAATAGACTTTGTAAAAGTGGGCACTTAGACTGGAACTCTTCCCCTCAATCTTCCGCAGCAAACACCTTAGTCATTTAGCCATGTACACTGTCTGAGGACATGATAGTGTTTACAATAAAAGCTGATGTGTAGAGGCTAGTGATGGCTAACAGTTGATCATACCTCATGCTCATCTAGAAGACCAATGTTTGATTCCTAGCATCCACATGGAGACCTACAGCTATCTGTAACTCCAGTTCCAGGGAATCTCATGCTTTCTTCTAGGCTCAAAGGCAACCAAGCTCACACATAGTGTAAACACATAAATGTAGGTAAAATATCCATTTACATGCTCTATATTACAAAACACGTTTAAAAAATTAAAATGTAGTATCATCTGACTTAAATAGTACATATGTAGATGAAAATACCATATTATGGCATTAATGTGCCCAAAATTTAAGGTTTCATATATCATTTAAAATAAATATAATATATGAAATAAAAATTAAAAGAGTCATTTCATCTTCTGTCAGAACACAGCTAACGGAGATTCATACTCTCCAACATTCTATGGGTTCTCTTTTTACCCAATTTACTTTCTTTGCTGTAAGGATGCTTTTTTGCCTTTATTCAATCTTGTTTGTCAATTGTTGATATTATTTCTAGAACTACTGATCAGTAAAGTATTGTCATAAATCAGTGAATTATGCAGAAAACACAAAGCATCACATTACCTATGTCTATACTCATAAAACAAACAAAACAAAACAAAACAAAACAAAAAAGCAGAATAGGACTGGAAAGTGGTTATCAGTAGGTGCTTGCTGAAGAAACATAAAGACTCAATTTGAATCTCTAGCAATTATGGAAAATGCCAGCACGTTTGCACAATCTCAATAAGAGCTTGTGTGTCAACTCAGTAAAACATTTGCATGAGAAACCCACCTTTATCACTGGTCATGGAATGTTGTGGCAATGATCAGTGTGATGGCTTCTCTTCAGGATAATGATTATGTTTGTTCATATAATGTTTGCATCATTGACTGTCTAAACATTACACAAGTGTGAAGAGCATGGACAGATTTTGTTTCCAGGGATTTAAATGGCTCTCATTACAACAGTATAATGTCCGTAGCATTATTGCCACAATCATTTATAGATCTGAAATATGAATATGAGGGTCAGCAATTTGTCTACCAAAACGCTATTTAATATGAGAGGCAAACTTCAACCCTGAAGATATTTTCGGAGTCTGCACTTTGTCTCGGTGCTATATTGGATATATGCATCATCCAAGTCCCTTAAATTCTATTACAGGTATTTATCAGTTTATTTCCATGTACTTCTACTGATGAACTAATCCAGATCTAACACTGTACATGCTTTTAGTAATGACAGGAAAGCGTTAATGAACAACTTCATCAACGTTCTTGTGTGGTTTTGTTTGAATGGAGTGCAGGTGACCAACACAGTAGACTGAGCTTGAGAGAGTAAGTTTGATGATAGAAAAGAAATTATATATCAGCATTTTTATAGTCTCTAGTTAAATAAGGAACACACAAACATACTCAACTGTATACACACACACACATATATATATATATATATACATATACATACATATATACACATTATTAATCACATAAACACACATGTATGTACATGAATACATAGACATATTTAAATATCCCCACATACATGAATATACAAATATACATATATGTACATAAACATATATATGCATACATATACAATAAAACACATACACAAACACATACTTACACACATATATATGTACACATAACCACATACCTATTCATGAATAAACAAATATAACTATATGTATACATACATATATCCTAATTCACATAAATTATACAATCATATACATATAGTAATAGAAATACATATAAACATTTATTCAAATATACATATAAGCCAATAACATACAACATATACAACATGTATATAAAAATATAAACATACACACATAAACTCACATACCTGTTATTTCAGTAGTGTAGATGTATGAGAGAAAGAGTAGCTGTGAGTGGAGGCATTAATAAACTTGACAGACACGAGCACTCTGAATTCTGACTCTGCATGACTCCAGAATGAAGTCAAAGCTGAGAGACATGGCACTTGAGGAAGAAGAAAATGCTGTGTGACAGAAGGGAGAGTTAAATAAACCTGTGGAAATATAATGTTGAAATCTTCAAGTTGAAATATGCTATTCAAGTCCCTAAAACACACAATACAAAAATGTGATAGTGTAACACTAAGAACTACCCTGAATGAAAAGAAAGCAATGAAGCTCCTTTTGAGAAATTCTGAGGAAGGATGACCTCCTCTCTCGCCCTCTTCCACTGACTCCTTTGTGGTTTTGTTCCCCACAACACTGTCTGGGCTCACTCTAAGCAAATTGGAAGCTAGGAGCAGGAGAGGTGGCCTTCCCCAGGACAGCACTCCAAAGGTTGTTTACTGCTAAAAGAGCAGGTTAAAAAATATACATACACAGGGATGGTTTAATATATGGAAATCCATCAATGTAATCCACCAAATAAACAAACTGAAAATAAAAAACCACATGATCATCTCCTTAAATGCAGAGAAAGCATTTGATAAAATCCAACACCTATTCATGTTTAAAGTTTTAGAGAGATCAGGGATACAAGGCACTTTCCTCAACACAATAAAGGCTATATCCAGCAAGCCAATAGCCAAATTCAAATTAAATGGTGAGATACTCAAGGAAATTCCTCTAAAATCAGGACCAAGCCAAGGCTGCCCACTCTCTCCATATCTCTTCAATATAGTACTCGAAGTTCTAGCCAGAGCAATAAGACAACAAAAGGAGATCAAGGGTATCCAAATGGAAAAGGAGGAAGTCAAATTATCCCTATTTGCATATGATATGATAGTGTACATAAGTGACCCTCAAAATTCCACCAGAGAACTCCTAGAGCTGATAAACACCTTCAGCAAATTGGCTGGATACAAAATTAACTCAAAAAAGTCTGTAGCCTTTCTATGGCTTGCAGAGGAAGAAATTAGGAAAGCCACACCCTTCACATTAACCACAAGCAATATAAAGTACTTAGGAGTTACTCTAACTAAGCAAGTGAAGGACTTGTTTGAAAAAAAGTTCAAAACTCTGAAGAAAGGGATTGAAGATGACATGAGAAGATTGAATGATCTTCCTTGCTCATGGATCGGGAAAATTAACATAATAAAAATGGCCATACTACCAAAAGCAATCTACAGATTCAATGCAATCCCTATCAAAATACCTACACAATTTTTTAAAGACATTGAAAGTTCAATTCTGAACTTCATATGGAAAAACAAAAAACCCAGAATAGCGAAAACAATCTTGTACAATAAAAGATCCTCTGGATGAATCTCCATACCTGATCTCAAGCTGTACTACAAAGCAACAGTAATTAAAACAGCATGGTACTAGCGCAGCAACAGGCTGGTTGATCAGTGGAATTGAATCGAAGACACAGACATGAATCCACACACATTTGGTCACTTGATTTTTGACAAAGAAGCCAAATCCATTCAATGGAAAAAGGATAGTATCTTCAACAAATAGTGCTGGTCTAACTGGATGTCTATGTGTAAAATAATGCAACTGGACCCATATTTGTCAGCTTGCACAAAACTCAAATCCAAGTGGATCAAAGGCCTCAACATAAAACCAGAGACACTAAGTCAGTTAGAAGAAAAAGTGGGGAAGAGCCAGGAACATGTTGGCACAGGAGACAACTTCCTGAACAGAATACCAACAGCCCAGGCCTTAATATCAACAATTGATAAATGGGACCTCACGAGGCTGAGAAGCTTCTGTAAGGCAGGAGACACTGTCAAGAGAACAAAGCGACAGCCTACAGACTGGGAAAAGATCTTCACCAACCCTACATCTGACAAAGTTCTAATATCCAAAATATATAAAGAACTCAAGAAATTAAACACCACCAAACCAAATCACACAATTGAGAAATGGGCCTTGGAACTAAACAGAATTTTCAACAGAGGAATATCAAGTGGCTGAAAAACACTTAAAGAAATGCTCAACCTCCTTAGTCATCAGAGAAATGCAAATCAAAACAACTCTGAGATTCCATCTTACACCCATCAGAATGGCTAAGATAAAAAATTCAAGCAACAACACATGCTGGCGAGGATGCGGAAAGAGAGGAACACTCCTTCATTGCTGGTGGGAATGCTAACTAGTACAGCCACTTTGGAAATCTATCTGGTGCTATCTCAGAAAAATGGGAATAGGGCTTCTGCAATACCCAGTTATTCCACTCCTTGGAATATACCCACAAGATGCTCCAGCGCACAAGAAAATTTGCTCAACCATGTTCATAGCAGCCTTATTCATAATAGCCAGATCATGGAAACAGCCTAAGTGTCCCTCAGTAGAAGAATGGATAAAGAAACTGTGATACATTTATACTATGGAATACTACT
The DNA here is from genome assembly GCF_964271855.1 of Acomys minous. Classification (NCBI taxonomy): domain Eukaryota; kingdom Metazoa; phylum Chordata; class Mammalia; order Rodentia; family Muridae; genus Acomys; species Acomys minous. The sequence goes on along the minus strand of NC_140489.1, from coordinate 91,341,429 downwards.
CAGCTATTAAAAACAAGGAATTTCGGAAATTTTTGGACAAATGGATTGAACTAGAAATGATCATAATGAGTGAGTTAACCCAGAAGCAGAAAGACTCAAATAGTATATACTCACTTATATCTGCATATTAGCCCAAGGAACATGTCCCATGAAAATCTTCACTTACCAGGAAACTGGGACAGAGGGGAGGACATCCTATTGTGACTCTCTAGATGAGAGAAACATGGGAGAATAGCAAAGCAGAAGGATCCAGAGGATCCTAGAAACCTACAAGAAGAATATTATGATAGGCAGATTTGGGCCCAGGGGTCCCGCTCAAACTACGGCTCCAGCCAAGGACAATATGAGCAGTATACTTCGAACCCCTACCCAGATCTAGCCAATGGACAGGACATTCTCCACAGTTGAGTGGAAAGTGAGGTATGACTTTCACACATACTCTGGTGCCTCATATTTGACCATGTCCCCTGGATGGGGAGGCCTGGTGGCACTCAGAGGAAAGATAGCAGGCTACCAAGAAGAGACTTGATACCCTATGAGAATATAAAGGGGGAGGAAATCCCCCTCAGTCATAATCATAGGGGAGGGGAGTAAAGGGAAAATGAGAAGGAGGGAGGAATGGGAGGATACAAGCAATGGGATAACCATTCAGGTGTAATAAGAATAAATTAATAAAATAAAATTAAAAAAAGAAAATATACATACAAGTAACAGTATAAGGAATAGACAGTCATACTTAGGAATATATATGTATTACATATATGCACACAATAAGAACTGGAAAAAGAGACCATGAATCTCAAAGACAGTGGGGAGGAGTATATGAAAGAGTTTGGAAGGAAAACAAGGGGATGGGGAAATCTTGAAATTGAATGATAAACTCAAAATAAATCGGTGCTTATTCAAACAGAACATTAATAAAACCCTGAGTTCTAGAATGAATACTGAGACTTAAGGATTCAAAGGTTTGTAAATCATGGGCACAGAATTGTGTGCTGATTGATGATAAAATTGTATTCATCAGATGTATACCTGTACTAGCAGTGTCAAGAGTAAATATTCTTTAAGACTCTCTCCATTGATCTGAATGCTTAAATAACCTTGGAAAGTGGGATTTGAGAAGCAGGAGGCCAGAAGGCAATAGAGAATTTACTGAGGCAGGAGAAGCTATGAGCATCTCTAAAGTCTTGGCAGGCAAGCAATGCTGTACTATGTTGACATGTCAGGCAGACCATGGAAGCAGAGTCAATTATTGTACTAATATATTTTTCCACTTACCCATATACCATTTTCCTTAAAGCCAAGTTTTTCTGGAAAAATATATTTTTTAACTGCTGATTTACAATGGCAGGTGAATTGTGTTTTTTTTTAAGTGCTCTGCCATAAGACTCATGTTGACATGAGTCTATAGGTGAGGTAAATAAGCTTGTTAATGACAATTATAATTCCAGTGTTCTGTACAACTCAAGACTTTATCATTCTGTTCTGTAGGCTTGCACATAAAGATTGTCTTGATGTGAGATACAAGGAACAGAGTGTGACTCAGTAAGGACTGGCTAGTGGCATTGTCTACTCCCCTGTCTGGCATTATAAACATTCGAGAAAGAATAATATTAAACAGCAAATTCTTTAGGTATCTGTGTTATGATTGTATTCATTTTCTATACTCATAGCAGATTCAGCTGAGCTTTGCGGGGCCATATTTCCACCAATGACAGGCTTCATGTATGTTGGATGAGCCGTAGATTATCCTTGAATTAATGAGTCCCAGCAGTGTGGTAACTTATTCCTTCTATTGATGTGTGGAAGTATATCCCACATGCTCTCAAATTCACTGTGAGAGCCTGAAGTCAAGTCTGACCTCAAACTCATAACAATCCCTTTGAGTGAACACTCAAGGTGCTAAAGCTATAGGCCTAAAATTCCTAATACAGCTTTATTTTTCAAATGTGATTTTTTTTCAACTTTTCTTCTTTAAAACTACCAATTCAAGGATTTTTCTTTCTACAATTAATAGCTGGAACAGTTCTATTCATGTCAGACATATTTCTAAAGATGACTAAGGAGAGTAAGCATGCTTCCCTAAGCATGAATCTGTGACATTATTTGTCATCTGGAGAAATCTCCAGACCATTGGGTAAAGGCATTAAAGTCCACAGACCCATCTGCACTGGTAAACTTGTGGCAAGAACAGAGCATGATGATGACATCACAACATGACAAGGGACCAAAGCTATGGAGTACTGTGCACGTATGTTATAGAAGCTATTAAAGAGACCCTTTTACTTACTCACTCAAACTAGAAGATGAACCACTTCAAGACAATAACCCAACTTAACTTACATTTCAGATGCTTCAGTATAGTCTCAGATATTTTGCATGGGGAAAGAACAAAGTTTCTGTTAACAATAAAGATTGTTCTAGAACAGCCAAGAGGAGCCTTAAATAGCACACAAAACAAAACAAAACACCCAAACAAACAAGGAAACAAAACCACGGACTTGTCAATGAATCTTTAAAATAATAAAATGCCATATTCTGTATGTCTCTAAGGTTTTTGAAGACCTTATCTTTCTACAGAAATATATCTATCTGTTACACTTATGATTTATATTCTGTGATAAAAATGGACTAGTCGTTAAAAAATACACTAGTAATTGATATGAGCATGATTTGATCAACTAACAATTAAATAAGTGTAAATAAGTGAATATGTCCTGAAAATTTTGAGAAGCCATCATGCCCAATAATTTTGAGGTCTCTATGCATCTAGACAAATCTGTGAATCACTATAAGGTACTGAGAGAACTACTTGTCCTCCAACACTGAGACAGGGTTAGCAGCTCCCTACAGTCTGGAATCAATTTTTTACTGTGCAAAACAGGAGAAGAATCCCATCCAATTGTCTTCCACCTTTTGCATCTCTCATTTGCACAATGCCATTTCTGCCTGCATGGTCCTATCCTCCTCTCTGGTAGCAAGTTAGAAATCATCCATGCTCTTAAATGACTACTGTCAATTTTCTCAGATGCCATTTGCTCCCTTTCTGAAGACTTCTGGTACTTTGTTAAGGAGTCTCTTTTCTTTTCTTTCTTTTTTTTTTTTCTTTTTGGTGTTTGAAGTTCCTTGATTCCCTAATATCTGCCACTTTCTTCTTTTGAAGAACCCTCTAAGCCTTAGCATTCACACTAAGTGCTGGCTCACCCATGACCTTCTCTCCATGTGTGGAAAGTCTCTGAGTGCCTCTCTCATGATGGTCTCTGTAATTGGTTTCAGTCTGGGTCTGCTTGTAAGGTCTCCTAAACTTTCATTTCAGGTTGAGTTTTGAGGTTGAGAATCAGTAATTTTCTTGGTCTCAATTTATCCCTGACCTATATCCCACACCAATACATAATTACATAGTTAAGGAAGTAAAAATTCTTAGTCTCTTCCTTTGTAATTTCATTTACCTGTTTAAATGTCCAGGAGACATTTTCATAGCTAATAATTGAAATTTACAATCATTCCTTTGATCCTTAACATATAACCATCAAAAGAGGCTTTTAGTAATCACCTTTTCACGATCTTATAATTCAACAAGTTAATGGATTCAATACTAAATAATGTTAAATATTATAAGAGTCTATGAATAGATAAGCTATTGACATTGGTTGATCTGAAAACAGGGTATATAACATATGTATGGCAAACCAGGCTGTCTTTAAAAGATGAAGTAGATGCCCTATGTTTAGTAGAGATGACAGGCAAGCAGGGCTTGTGGGTGGCGAGCTTCAGAAGACAATGCAATTGTCTAGCAAGCTTGACAAGTAATTGTTGCATTCAGAAATCTTCGAAAAGAAAATGAAGAGTTTATTATCGTGTTGACCTATGTGAAACAAAAGACTTCTTGATTCATGAGAGAGGATGTCTACACTGGTAATGCAGCATATGCATTATAAAAGAGTTGCTTAACCTCCAGACGGGGTCCATTACTTTTAGGATTCTCTTCTTTCTTTTATAAAAGATACATTTTACAAAGATGCAAACAATAGATTCATAATTATTTCTAATCTTGCTTTGTTCCTATTCTTCCAAGGATGTGCATTTCTGAATGATCTAGATGCCTGATTCCCACTTGAAAATATCATATCTGTATTTCTAATTGTCCATTAAGTGGTGATTATACATTTTGACCTTGAGGGAAAGCACATTTCTTCTACAAACCTGGGAACTTGTTTCCGTTTGCCATGTTCTATTTTTGCAAATAAATCTCTAGTATAGAAACGTTTCTATGTTTAAAAACTTAAGTTCTTCCGTTGGGTTCACTGAACAATATGTCAAATGTCTCCACTACTCATTTTATACTTACAGCCATATATTGTACTATTGTAGTTAGATGAAAGATAACACACAGAAACAATCATTTTCTTTCATTAAACTGGTGTTATTTGAAAGCATCACACACATGTAGTTTATTTTTGTACATTCCCTCCTTTCCCAACCATATCTACATAGATATACTAAATTTTCTAGAATAAAACAAATCCAAATACACATTAATTGAAGTATTAAATGTATCTAAAGACTTTTTAAAGCACATGTAATGCACTGATCTGTCTTTCTTAAAGACATATTTTCAATCCAAAATACTCAATATTATGTTTGAAAAATCAGCATTCTTACAGCAGAAAAAGCAAGACATTAAATTTAAATTCAAAAGAGTTTAAAACTGTCCACAGGCAATGAGTACGGTCTGTACCACAATGGCCTCATGCAGATACATAAAAATCTTGAAATATTACAAAAACCAGCTAAGATAAAAACCTCAAGTGGCAGCCCATGCTGGTGAGGATGTGGAACAAGGTGAACACTCCTCCACTGCCATTGGGAGTGGAAATTTGTACAACCATTTCGGAAATCAATTTTATAGTTTCTCCGAAAATTGGGAATAGCATTACATCAAGACCCAGCTATACCTCTCCTGAGCATATACCCAAAAGAACTCCAGCATACAAGAGCACTTGCTCACCTATGTTCACAGCAGCTTTATTCATAATAGCCAGAAACTTGAAATACTCTTGATGCCCCTCAATGGAAGAATGGATAAAGAAAATATGGGACATTCCAACAATGGAATACTGCTCATCTGTTAAAAACAAGGATGCTGTGAAGTTTACAGGCTAATAGATGCAACTAGAAAATATCATGTGTGAAGAAACTCAGATTCAGAAAGGCATGTATAGTATGTACTCACTTATAACTGCATATTCCTCATTAGTACAGGATAAGCCTGCTACAATCCACAGACCCAAAGAAACTAAGTAACAAGGAGGACCCAAGGGAAGATGCTTGAATCTCACTCAGAAGGGGAAATTAAATAGATATTTGAAGTGGATGCAGAAAGAGGAACGTAGGGCAGGTCTGGGGAGCTGGGGTAGGATTGGAAGAGAGTTAAAAATCAGTGATTCTTGCATCTCTGGGATGAACCAGAGACCTGAGACAGGGGATACTCCCCAGAGTCTATAGGAATGACCCTAGCTGAGAATACTAGCATTAGGTATATGTAGCCTGAAGTGACCACCTTCTGTATCCAGGAAGGATTTCTGATGGAGGTATTGTGACACCAACCCACCCACAAAACCTTCAACCTAAAATTTGTCCTGCCTTCAAGATGTGTGTGTGCTTAGTCCTGCTGAGATTTGATGTGCCAGGCTGGGTTGGTACCCATAGGTAGTGGACATTTCTTCTCTGAAAATAAGGGGAAGAGAGAATGATAAAGTGGTGTGTGGGGAAGACATTGGTAGGGTAAGGGGTAGTGGGCTGTGATAAGGATGTAGAGTAAAGAAATAAATTAATTAATGAAAAGTATGATTCCCAAGGATAAAAATAAAAGTAGTAATAAAAATAAAATGTTTTTAATTGAAAAATAATTTCTTGTTCCTTTCCTCCATCCATCCTTTCCTAGAGACTCTGTCTTGAATTCTTATACCAAGTTGGCAGCCTCTGTACTTTTGGTTGTTATTACATTTAGTCTTTTAAAAATCATTGTTTCTGGGAATTTGCCATAGCAACAGAAACAGAATCTGATGAGCATGTGTTTGAATGATTCTGTCCCTGCACTTTGTGTTCTATTGTTTATTGCTTTATATATCTCTTATTTTATTTGCCGAACTATTGTCATAATTTATTCCATGGGTATCTATAGAGAATGATCTCTTTAGGAGCAAAGAATAATAAAAATAACCTGCATATTTCAGGTACCTCAATTTGATGCAAAGGTATTACCAATAGGCATTATTTAAAATATGTTTACTGCCTATAGAATCATCTGAATAATTATTTTTGATACATTTTGTTTTATTAACAAAAATTCTAAAAATGTATATGAGTTACAATGAGAATAAAATTGATGACTTCTTTTGGGGTGTGTGTGTGTGTGTGTGTGTGTGTGTGTGTGTGTGTGTGTGTGTGTGTGTGTGTATACAGAGACCATAAATGCACATGTGTAGAACCGATCACATTGAGACTCTAGGTCTTATTGTTTATCTTCCAGTGTTTTTCTCTACAAACTATTTTCTGAGGTAGAACCTCACTAAACTTGAAGCTCACTGATTGGCTGGGTTTGCAATTCAGTAACCCCAACTGATCCTCCTGTCCAGCTCCTAGAATAGAGATCATAGGTACTGAAAGTCAGGTTTGCTTTTTTAGTTAAGTGTGGGTGCTGGCGATCAGGGCTTGAGTCCTTAAGTTTGAGAAGCAAGTGCATTACCTTTTGAGCCATCTCCAGTCCTCCTCCCTTTTTTCTTTACTTTGTTCATGTAGACATACTTTTCAAACTATCCATTTTCAATTTGCATGTCTGATGCTCCCTTATCCTCCTAAATACATTTCTAACAATGAAATGATTGCTATTACTTCTATCAAGAACTACTTTATAAATGCCCAGGACACTTTTTCCTTTCCTATACATATGATGACAGTCTTAAGAATTGATCCATCATCCCCATATGCTGTAGCATAAATATTACTTATAGGAATCTGAGGCATTTTTCCATTTGCATTCTAAATCCAGTAACTGGATTGCTTATGAACTTAATTTGTTTTATTACTTCAGCTCATTGCTGTGATTTCAAGCCAAACAAACATGCTGAGTTCCTACTTTTCAATGGATATTCATGTTTTAAGAGCAATTCTCTCATTCAAATGTATTTTATATCTTACAAATATATATAGAAACACTTGGTTATAATTTTCCCTGACTTTAGATATTTTTGGTATTCAAAAAGGTGCAGGGGCTGTTCATTAACTGATCTTTCTGGAATATTAATTTTGAGCTTCATAATTATCCTCTGAAGGCTGTGAAAATGCATATTATACAAAGCCAATGAGATACTCTTATTAAACTAAATTGATAATAATAAAATCTAACCAGTAAATATGATAGCATTACACATGATGGACTGTTAAAAGACAAAAAGCTACTTAAAATAAATAAAACACAGGAAGTGAAATCAATTTCCCTAGGTACATATAAGCCCATCTGGAGTAGTGACATGATCAACTGATGTCCGTTCCATAGTCTCCACATCTTTCTTCGGGACTTCCAGGCCTTTTCACAAGACACCTGTCCCTTTGGTGGAGATGCAGATGGAAAACATCCTATTCTGCTCCTCCTGACTCTAGCCTATAAAACACACCTCTCATGTAGCTCTGGCTAAACTATTAAGTTCCAAGTCAATACATGTTACTCTCCAAATTTGGAAGAGTTAGGGAAAATACAAATTTTGTTAACTTTTACTAAATATGCCTTTATATTTTATTTTTGAAAATATTATTATATCATGTATATCATATCACCTTTCAGCTTCATCCCTCTAAGCTTTCCCCAGCTATTCCTCCTTGCTGTTTTTCAAGGTCATGGGCTCATTTTTCATTAATTGTACTACCTACATATATGTTTATACATAAATCCATAAGTACAACCTGCTCAGTCTGTGTAATTTTGCTTATATCTGTTTTCAGTGCTGAGTATGTGGTATTTGATCACCAATTGGTGTGCTCTACCTAGACCATTTCTCCAGCTCTCACTATTTCTTAGTTGTCCGTAGTTATTCATGTAGATTTGACATCTTTGGGCTCCCCACTACAATGTTATCCTTTTAATGGAAAGTACACAGCGCTCTATTGTTTTGTTCATGTGTGGCTGGCAAGTAAATTGTTTTAGCTTCTGGTGTCTCTAGAATAATAATAATTTTTAAAAGCCCAGAAACACAAATGATTATCATGATTTCTCACATAAAAATATGTTGATTACAAACACAATGTCCCCTTCTTTTTTTTAACTCTCTCAAGAGAGTTATAATATTCCTCAAAGATTTGATAAAGTCCTTTTAGTCTTTGCCTTCTCACAATTATTTCTGGTAATGGTAGAATAGATCCATACTAAGTACTTCAAAATTTTTATATTATTTTTAATGAATAACTCTAATAATTGTAACCTAATATATTAACAAATGTCACTCTCCTTATGGATTGGGTGTGTGTGTGTGTGTGTGTGTGTGTGTGTGTGTGTGTGTGTGTGTGTGCACGCTCAGGAATTAGAGAGTTATTTATCTGGATGAGACTAGTTGCGGGTATCTCATTATGTTCACTGTGCTCCCAGCTGGGGTAGCAGTCATGTGAAACTCCAGCTGCTGCTGGGGATGCATTTCCAAAGGATTTTTTTTTTACCATCTATGGATGACAAGTCCCCCTCTTCTTTTGACAGGGTATATCAGTCTCTCAGTATATAACACCTCCATAGATGCTGCTTGAAGTTTTGCATGACACTAGTTTCAAAGAAAAACTGATTAAAGAGAGACACAAGTGTTAGTGCAAGGGCACATAAAATGTTACCCTGTTACTTCTCAGGATTCTACAGACCAGTCATGATTTAATATTTGAAGAGACCAAAAAATATATGAAACTCAAAATTTACTAATCAGTGGAGCTCATTTTGGTGACACCCCACAATTACTATGTATCTTTAATGAGACTCTTTTTCAGTCCCATTCCTACTCCACAAGTCCAAAATTATCATATAATGCATTCTTCTAATTGTAGGTAGTATCCTGAAGATTTGTCTGCTCAAATGTTTGTAATTTAAAAAGATGCATTTGACCAAGGCCAGCTTTTTTTTCCAGTTTTAAAAAGAATTTAAATTTATTATAATTTATTCAAATTACACCCTGAATATTATCCCCTTGCTTGTATCTTCCAATTGCCACCCTCCCGCCTTCTTCCACGCTATTCCTTTCCCCTAGACCTCTCACGGAAGGAGACCTCCTCCCTTACCATATGGCCACAGCATATCAGGTCTCATCTGGATAGGCTTCTTCCTCTTCCTCTGTGTGACACCAGGCCTCCCCATCAAGGGAAGGTGGCCAAATTAGGGGCACCAAAGTTCATGTCAGAGACAGTCCCCACTCACCTAACAATGAGCTATCCATTGACTAGATCCCAGCAGAGGGTCTAGGTTTGCTGCACGCATGCATTGTTCTTGGTTGGTGCAACAGTTTATGAAGGCCCCACCCTAGGTGCAGATCCACCAGCCTTGATAGTCTCCTTGTGGGGCTCCTGAAACTTCCCATTCTTTTATTATTCATGTTAACTTTTGGAGCTGATGATTTCACTATAACTCCTGCACACACCGTCTCGTCATGTCTTTGGGTCCAAGTGTTGAATAAGCAGGCAGTAGCTGCTTTCCCCACACATCCACCTGCCATCCATAGAAGTATAGAAAATGTGCCCACAACAGAGCCTGTGAATACCAATATTAAAAATAAATAAATGAGTGATTATCAACTTCAAAGCAGCTTCATCCCAGCAAGTAGCTCTTGTACATTATTTCAGTTAATCTCTGATTGAAACATCTTTGTTCCTTAAAAGAAGTCTAGCAATATTGTGCTTTTCTATCATTGAATAGTGTCTCCCCCTTAACTCCGGAAACACAAGACCTCATATGAGAAGTGTTTTTTTTTAAAAATTTCTCCCAATATCCAATTACTCATTGTCTTTCTCTTGGTGACTGATAATTCCCAAATATTAATATTAACTGATATAATCTAGGATCCTTATTAAATAAGCGACAGCTGTCTATATCCAAAGGATTTAAAACTTCTAAATGATTTCTAAATTGTGCCTGTGCTACCAGTCTGCAAGCATCACTGCGGAAAACATTGTGGTAGAAAGCATGTTGCCCATCGTCTGGAACTCAAATGTCCACCTGTGTTGTCATCTGTTGTTGAGAAATATCCCCCATAGTTTCATGTATCTAAACATCATTTGGCAGTGCTATTGGGGGAGGTTATGGAACCATGAGAAGTGGCAGATCTGCTGGAAGAAATACTCACTTGGGCCACTGAGGGGTTAGAGCCTAGCTACAATTCCTGCTTGCTCCCTTTGCTTCCTCTGCATGGTTGAGATGGTATCTCTTGGCTTTCCTCTTTGGCCACCTGCTGCATGCCTTTTCCAACATTAAGCTATGCAAACTCTCTTTCTTATATAGTATCTTTTGGTCACAGTATTTTGTTACAGCAACAGAGAAGCAACTAATACAGCATCAAATTCTTTCCCATACCCATGGATAGCACTCTATATAGACACACACACACACATACACACACACACATACGCACACACATACGCACACACACACACGCACACACACACGCACACATACACGCACACACACACACTAATCATATTATTCATAAAATGATAATCTCCATTTCACATAATGAATTTTCTTGAAGCAGTTTTCCATATCACCTATTGTAAATTGATTCATTGATATTTTTAATTTTTTGTATTTAGAATGTCATGCATGTGCATATGAAATTTGATACTATCTACACCAAATTTCCTCCCTTTTTCTCCCTCATGCCCATTAATATACCTTTTTTATCTTATGTTGTTCTTTTAAATATATGTCAAGGTCCATTAGTAATTCCTATATATGTATAGGTACGGGACCATCCACTGTGTCTTGGGAAACTAACTAGCCACCCTATATGTCATAGGGGAGGGGAATAAGGGGGAAATGTGGAGAATATCCTGTCCATTGGGTATATCAGAGTAGGAGTTCGATGTTTACTCCTTCTATTGTCTTTGGTCAGTGCAAGAGTTTGAGCACACCCCCCTGAGCGCCAATCCGCCCATCACAATTGTGATAAGCTCTATCCTTTTAGAAAAAAATTACTGACTTGACTAAAAAAATGGACAAAATACAAAAAAAATAAAAACCCTGAAAGGGCTAAAAAAGTAAAAGACACATTTGGTTAAAAAGGGTGGAGGTCAAAAACCAGAGGAAAAGGAACGCAGACAGACCAAAAGGTCTTTGGAGAAAAATGTCCCAGTGGAGGACACCTCCAGAGTCACCCAGACACCTTCATTTTTCCAGCCACTGTAAGACATGTGCCTGTGCAAAATGGTGCTGAAGGTTATGATGAAATGGCCTGTCATCCTGTAGACATGATATATTTAAAACATTTTAAGGAATCTGTCATCAAATATGGTATGCACTCTGCCTTTGTTAACAAATGTTAAACAGCTGGGCCATGCAGAATAGACTTGTTCCCCAAGATTGGAAAAAATTAGTTTCAGTGGTATTAGAAACATCACAACAGTTACAATGATTATCATGGTGGTGAACTGAGGCTGTAAGAATAGAGCAAGAAAATACAAGGGGAGTAAATATTAATAGAGATCAATTGCTTGGTGAAGGACAATATAGTAAAGATAATAAATTCAGTCTGAAGACAGGCTGTCATATGGCAATCTTGAGAGCTTGGGAGCTGGTAGAGGAACCTGGGAAAACAACTCTTTCATTTACTAAAGTACTCCAAGGACCTCTAGAACCCTTCACAGAATTTTTGCAGAGATTACGATCTGCTATGGATAGGGTGTTGCCAGATTCTGACACCAAACAGGCTTTAAAAATTATCATGGCTTATGAGAATGCAAATACTGAATGTAAGAGGGTGCTAACCCATTAAAGGAAAAAGGCACTCCACTAGATGACTGGGTAAAGGAGACAGTTAATATTAACTCTCAGGAATATCAAAATAATACTGTGGTACAAGCTTTAGCCAGAAAGCCCAGATATTATAATACTTGATGTTTTAATGTGGTAAAATTGGTCATGTGCAAAGAAACTGTAGAGATAGAAAGCACAATAACCCAGAAGAAAAATTAACTCATAAGAGAGGACAAGGAGGTTTCTGGCCAAGATAGTAATGAGATGTTTAGACTTCCAGGGTAGTGTAGTCAATGTGGGAAAGGGAAATATTGGTCTCAGGATTGTCAGTCTAAGAGAGACATTCAAGGCAATATCTTGCCGACAGGAAATGGCAGGAGGGTGCTATCAGCTCAGGGCCCCCTAAACAACGCCAACTGAATTCCTTTAGCCAGTGCAGAAGTGACAAACCTTCAGGAAAATGGGAACTGATTATTAGTGATCTAATACATGCCACTAAAGACAGTGCAGCCTTGGATCTGGCTTCAAATGTCTCTTACCCTATCTCCACAGGTTGAATGCTACAAATTAAATACTGTAGTTTTCAGTCCTTTGCCTTTAGGCACAGTAGGAGAAGTGGGCTGACTTCTCATGGTTTTATTGTGCATCCCGGTATTATAGATGGAGATTCTAAGGAAGAAATAAAAACCATGGCATGTGTAAAAACGGAGATGAAAATCAATTCTGAGGATAAAATTGCTCAATGCCTACTGTTTCCTTATATTAAGGGGAAAGCCGCTCCAGTGAAAAGGACTGATGCTTTCAGAAGCACAGGGACATGTGTGTTCTGGCAAACAGTAGTTAATGATCAGAGACTTTAGCATAAGATTATATTTATTTTATTTTTTTAGACAATCATTTCTCTGTGTTTAGTGAGTGATGTCCAGGAATCACTGTGTAGATCAGGCTGGCCTTGACCTCACTGCGATCTACCTACCTCTGCCTCCTGAGTGCTGGGAATGAAGGCATGCTCCACCCCTGCCAGGCAAAATGATTTTTCTTATGTTACTATAAGCATAACACACTGTTAAGAAGGAACATAAAGATAAAGTAACTATCATTTTACATTAAGGATATATGTCCCTAACACAATCTCATTATGGATGCCATACTTAATCACAGTTCTTGAGGTAGTAGGATAACTTATTTGCCATTATTTTACTTGTGCATCCCATCATTTTATATCTTGGTATAGATTCAGAGATAGTCATTTATAATTTGGGCCCTGGAATTTTTAAACATGTATATCAATTTGGCTTTAAAACCTTCAGATTTATTTATTTATTTAGCTTTAATTATATTCTTAATTATTGAAAAAAGATTCTTGAACCTAACAAAGAAATCTTTTGAGGATTCTAGACAGTCTTGAGCACATATTCTGGACTAAATATTACTAAATATTCCATAATTGTTGTTTACTGATATATTTGTAAGGGACAAGGACAGCTTCCAAGCTCTCTGAAAGCTATATTTCAGTTTTTTTTTACATTTTAGGGACGTTTCCTATGGCATACTGTTTTATCTAATGCATTATGCATTTTCTGTGAATGTTGATAATCTGTCCATCTGCACCTGGTTTTAGAAAAGACATTCAGCCTTATTGTTTGTAAATAAACTTGATGAAAACGGTGTCTCTGATAGAATTGTACCCTTGTCCCACTTCTTCCCATCTTTTCTGGAGATGTGTTAGTTCGACAGAAACACCGATGGTCAATTTTTATCAATTTTAGTGTTATAACAGTGGCTGGCATGAAAAGGATCATGTTGCCGCTAATTGCCACAACAACACTCTGAATGTGAATGGGATTGTTCATATTTTTCAGGTGAAGAAACAAATTTCAAAGGTTAAATTGCCCAAGATAATGCAATTAGGCCAGTATTAATATTAATGTTGTATTAATGCTTTATGCCAGCTGTCATGTTTAATCTTTTCACACCCCTGTGGAGTCTTATCCTCATTTCACAGACACCAAAACAGGAGTTTAAAGATGCTGAGAAATTTGCCTGGGGAAGGCAAAGCTAAAGAGTAGTAAGCTGATTTCCCAATATCCTCTCTCTCTCTTTCTCTCTCTTTCTCTCAAATCCATGTTGATTCATGTGGTGTGGATAATAGTTCCAGATAAATATGAATTTTCATATGTAACCCCTGATATCTGAATTTGACTGCAAACTTCAATATAGTTTGGGGCAAAATAGAGTAAGAAACACATAGAAATGTCATAATGTTTAAAATAAATGAGTAAGTTAAAACTCATCATATGAAAAATTATAAATCCTATGTCACCAGGACTCTAGCATTACTTTATTCCGTACGCATCCTTTCTTCCAAATCTTACTGAAAATGACACTTCTCCTGCTGCGAATGCAGGGTTAGAGCTGCTCAGCTGAACTTAGTCATTTGTGCACTCAGATCCCCATCCATTCCCCAGGACATTTCCAAACCTGGGTACCATTTGTACCTTTGACAGATAATGAAGCATAAGCCCTAAAGTTGTAAAAAGTACTTTTTCATAATACATACTACAAAATCAGAAAGATAAGGATTTTATTTTGCTTTGAGACATAGCCTTATGGAACTCCTACTGGCATTGCATTTACTATGTACTAAGAATGAATGTGGAGTCCTGATCTTTCTTCCTCCACTTCCCAAGGGAATTAAGGTATTCACCACAAAAGTTGGCCTCTAAGTTTTATCTTGTTTTTCCCATATGTTTTGAAACTTTTTTTAATACAATCAAATAATTCCTCCCTTCCTTTACACCTCTCAAAGCTCTTCTGTGTAATATCCTCAGTGCTTTCTTTCAAATTCATAACTGCCTTTGTTTAATTGTTGTTGCACACACACACACTTACCAAAATATATAAACACAGTATTTACAGTTCATATAATGTTATACTTATGCATATGTTTCAGGAATGACTATTTAGTATTGGATAACTAAAAGGTGTACTCCAATACAAGAGCTTTTAAATAATATAAGAGATTTCCTGGGCATGACTTTTCCTCCTACTTCAGAATTCCTTGTTTGCCTGCATTTCTTTGTCCAGGGTAGAGGACCTTTGAGCAATTACCCTCCATGGTAGCATGCTTATTGGTGTCATCCTCCATCAGCTCATATTTAGACAGATTCTTTAATTAGAATTTATGGTGGTAGCTTCTGACCTATCCAGGAGACGCACTCTCATAGCACATGCCTTTATCCTCTGTCTCTTACTATGTTTCCACTCCTACTTATGATATGACCCTTGAGGCTTTGGTGCAGAAATTGTGTTGTAGGTATATCACTTGGCTTTCTCTTGACACTATAATAGAATTATGGTTAAGAATACTATACTGTTCAAAACCCTCATGAAAAAAAAATGCTCTGTTTTCTCAATAGCATTCACTTGTAATACTACTATTGAATTTAACAAGCTGCTTATATGATCCTTGAGTTCTGGTCATTATAACTGACATCATTCTAGAAAGACCCAATTTTTACCCACTATTCTTTTACTGTTTCATAGTCTGATATGAATTATACACATATATGATACATATATGAATATATGTATATATACATATGCATGTTATATATACACATATAGAAGTTAAAGCCCATCTTAGAGTAGAATCAAGCATCATTAAGAAAAATGGGCCCTCTATTTTTTCTGTAGGATTTTGGGTTTTATGATAGTAATAGCATTTTTTCAAGCTCTACTCATTTTTGATCTTTGAATTAGAGTGTGAGAGAGGCCCCTAGTGTGAAGTGCTTTATATAAAGATATTTGCACAGTACATCTTTGGATTTGATTGCTAGAAGGATTTACCATTCATCAAAACACAGAAAAAAATTATTTGCCTGAATTTGAGATGTCACTTTTGTCACTTTTTGGCTACATTATCTCTAGTACATTAGAAACATTTTTGTCTTCTCCATAAAACCTGTGTGTTGTCATACTCTTACATTCTATTTTATTTTGGTTTCTTATACCTCTACCTACTTTCCAACTCCCCGACCCTAGGTAGGAGAGAAAAAAAGGATAGACGTCACAGGGGAATTAGACCTCTTTAGACTGTTTCTGGCTGGTGAGGTTCATTGGGTTCTTTGGGGTAATGCCAATCTCAGTTGTTAGTATATCTAGCAGTCCAACATACCAGCAACAACAAACACAGCATCAGGACAAACCAACATCCTTCTTCCTCCTCTGATGGTCTCCTCAAAGCATCTGTAGAAGCCTTTCTTACTCTCTCAGGCTTATGGTGTTTATACCCTTTCAGAATCCTCGGAATCAAACTACCTGCAGATGGCTGAGACCGTGCCCCCTATTCCCACTAACCTTCTTTCTATCCTACCTAGTGTTGGAGGGTTGGGTGATAGGGAGAAAGAGATGTATAGATTTTTAAAAATATACCAACACCTGTGCATTTTATTTCTTGTGTAACTTTTATTTCTCAAAGCTAAGGGAATTGTCAAATGTTGCATCACATTGACAGTAATTCCAGGAAACCCAAAGTAATCTGTTTTGAATGTTTACTGATGATTAATGCCAAATAGAAGGCTCTAGAGTCCTTCATAAAGTTTTTGTAGTTCTATTAGAAAAAAACCTCCTTTCCCTCACGACACAATTTTCAAATGTGTATAAAGGGAAGATACAATTTGTATCATGGCTACCAAGATTAATCTTAGTACAGTCTCTACTTTAATGCCTAAATTATATAACAAAGGACATGCTGTTTTAATAATGAAAGAAGGGGCTGCTTTGTTTATGACTACATGTTTATTTCTTGTGCTCTCATCCTGTATAAGGTTTTTCCTGTAAAAGTTGGCATTTGTCATCACCTGCTTGTCACTGGTTATTACTGGTTATTAAAGGACATAAGTGAAGAGGGCGGATAACTGAGATATGGATCTGGTACACCAGAGACAGTGTACCGACGTTTATCAACAATTGCTAAGTCAATCATGCCACTTTCCTTGGTTGACTACCTCTGTAGAATGGGAGTCTTAGTTCCTTAACCAAAGATATAACTAATAAGGAATCACAGTGCAAGTAGAGGCAAATGCAGTCCAAAACTGATACTGTCAACACAAGTTTCTAGACTTGAGTCTACTCCCTTGGGTCATATTTTACTTGTTCCAATCTGGTCCAATTTTCTAATGGCCCAGTTTTTACCTTCATCTGTTTGTGTCCTCTTAATTCCAGCTCTTTTCAGGCTGCCATCTGCTATGCTTTGACCTCTGTAAACATTTCTAGAGTACATAGCTCAGCAGCTGAGAGAACAGCAGTACACTTCTAAGCATTTTGCATTTATTAAGGACATAATGCAGGTGGGAACTATTTTAAGATTGAGTGTGGAGTGTGTGTGTGTGTGTGTGTGTGTGTGTGTGTGTGTGTGTGTGTGTATGAGAGAGAGAGCACATCTATATGTATATATAGACATTAAATAATAGATTTCCATTAGTAGATATTTTATGAGTGGAAAAATGAAATTGGAACATAGAAATTCAGTTCTTAATCACAATTTTCTGCTATTTATCTTGTTAAATTTTACTTTTGTCTTCAATATGAACTAAGCATATTTTACAATACTTATCACTGTAGATTTAATTCCCTTCAACTACTACTAATTTTTATCAAGTCCTTACTGTCTAATTCTGTCCATTAATTTCTCTTGCACATCCCTGAAGTTCCCATCTGTTCCACAAACTTAAATCATTAGTAACAGGGACATTTATTTTCAGTAAGAACCATATCTAGGCCACCTTATGTCCTTCCTAGTAAAGGAACATATCTTAAGAGTCAATCTCATCTCAATCCAGGTCAATTTAGAATCACCCAGTGGGGTCTTTGATTTTTCCCTGGGATGGAAAAATTAGACTCAGCTCCTAAAGTTTCTCTTTAATAGGCCTATTTTTCTATGTAATTGAACTCAAGGAGATATATTTTTGCCACAGAAAATTCATATTTTACATAATCAGTATGTGATTATTGTTTCACAATGAAAAAATAAGCACCAGTCTACAATGATTTTTATTCTATAGGAAAGCTATACAGATGTCAAGAGAGTCTACAGTGAAGTACTTCCCTATTTGTCATGTATTATTTGTATGGTTTTCTCCAAACATAATAAGATGTATAGTAGATTTGTTTTAGCCTCATGGTTAACATACTATGCATCTTTAAAAGACCTTTTTAATCAGTTCTTATTCGAAGTCAGCTGATTCCAGAAGTATTTCCTTTATTGATTATTTCATACTATGACCATATTTAATGTATATTTCCATAGGTCTTACTAGTTCTCAGTTTCTGAAAGGATGCATTCCTAGACCATCAATTTCTAAGGATTAATCTGACAGTGAAAGAGGTTTGATTAATTAGAGTTTCATCCCAATGCACTGGAAATGCTGTGGTTCATTACTACAACTTCTATAGCCCTGTTTTCTCATAAGGAGAAAATAATTTAAATAGACTTACAGCAATATTATTTTGAATTCACCAGTATACTCCCACTTGGGACCCATGAGGTTCCATCACTCTTTAAGAGTCAATGTATTCAAAATACTAAGTTGTATTTTAAAACAACTACCAATATTTTTTTATCCACTGGAGTAATTATGAAATCCCCAATCAGCAACAGAAGAAACAAGTGTTAATATAGAATAAATATTTTGAATTAGCATTGTTTTCCTCATGCGGGCTAAAAGATGAATTAATCCTACATAATTTTTACCATCATGTGATTACTATCCATATAATGATGAGGTATACTTCTTTTAATTTACAGATGACTGATGACTGGCTTCATCTACTTCTCAAATCAGTGTTTAAATATTTATTTTAGAAGAGTGCTCAAGCAGAACTCCCTAATCAAAATGCAAAGGAAGAGCAGAAAGACAAAGGGAAGGGAAAGGGAATGGAGCATAACAGAACAGGAAGTTAGAAATGCAAGAGGAGTAGAGTGGAGGGGAAAGGGAAGAATATAGAAGGTAAGGGAATGTGGAAAAAGGAGAGGGGAGGGGAATGACATAAAAGTAAAGGGAAGGAAATGGAAAAGAAAGGGAACAGAACAAAATAGGAAGAAACAGAAGAGAAGCAGGGAAAAGTAAGAGGAGAATAAAGGGAAGGAAAGGGGAGGGAAAAAGAAGGGAAAGGGGAGGTACAGAGGAATTTTAATCAAGCAAGATGGCTGCCCTGGCAAGGGATCACATCCAAAGACCTTCTAGGACTAGGTGATCTGCTGGAAGGCAGATATGCCCTGGATTATAGTACAATCTAACTAGAATACAGACACGTTGCTAGTATACAACTTTAATCCCAAGCAATGTAGGTGAGATTAGTTTCTAGAAGGAATCAGTAATGTCTAATTGAGGGGCAGACAAAGTGACGAATCAGAGAAATATTTGACAGAATAAGGCAGGATAAGATATGCTCAATTCTGAGAAAATAGAGAAGAAATGGAGGCCATTAAAGAGAGGTGAAAGAAGAGAGAAGTCAGCCAGTCAGTAAGTGGAGAGTCAGCTGCGAGGTCGTGCAGTGGAGTTCAGTTTGAGCCAGTTTAGTTTGTGGCAATTCAGTTTCTAGAGTTCAGAGGCAGTTTTTACCAGGACGGTTGTACAGACAGATTGCAGAGAGAGAACAATCTAGACAGGTGAAGACAAGATGAGAAGAAGAATTAGAATGAGCCAGAAGAATAGAATATATTGTCAAACTTAATCTGAGGCCAAGCAGAGAAATTCAATCAGAAGCTAGTTTGAATCAGCAAGCATGGAGAGATATTTTGAGCCAGACAGCTGAATTGAACCAGCCAGCCAGTGTTCAGAGAGAACTAAAAATGATGAGATTATTCAGCAGTATATCTTAGAGGCTGAAATATTCAAGGTCTAGGTTAACAGATGGAGGTTAGAAAATTAAATTGTACAGAGGCTAGAAGCTTCTATGTCTGGGCTTAGGGATAGGTTGGACAGAGGAAGAAATGTGCTAACTCATCCCAGATTGTGTATTTACATAACTTGGGGACAGCTCTCACTTCATCCCTCCATCTGTGGAAATAAAAGCCTCCAAGACAACAATTAAATCAGGTGAATAGAAGATACTTTTGCAGGAAGGAAAGCAGAGTAGAATATAAAGGAAAGAAGGGACTCAGAGGGAAGGAAGAAGGAAACCTTACTTATTGTAAACTTCCTTTGGCATGGTTTCAGTTACCCTCCGTCAAATGAAATCTGAATATATTATGTAAAACATTCCACAAAAGAATGACTTTTTTACATTTAAATTTATATGTTTCATATCTCAGTTGTATCTCCCTCTCTCACTTCTTCACAGTTCACTGTCCTTCCCCCCTCTGCCCTATTTCCATCCCCTAGTCCTCTGAGAAAGGGTGCCCTTCGCCCCTTCCAACGGACCCCAGCCTATCAAGTCTCATCAGGACTGCATACATCTTTTTCTGTGGCATTGAGAAAGGGAGCCCTTCACCCCTTCCAACTGACCCCAGCCTATCAAGTCTTATCAGGACTGCATGCATCTTTTTCTGTGGCATTGTAAGGCAGCCTGCCAGGGAGAATTGATCAAAGTAAAGGCAACAGAATCTGTGGCAGGGGAAGCCCTTGTTCTCCTTAGATGCCCTCATGGGCTCGGATTTGTTGACTATGTTGGTCTTATGGAGCTCCTTTCCCATCCAGGCCCTTCTATCCACCTTCCTCATCCATAGGACTCCCTGCATTCTGACCAAAGCTTGGCTGTGAGACTCAGCTTTTATTTGATCTCTTGCTGGGTGTGGTTTTTCAAAGGACAACTATGGTCAGCTCCCATCCTGTTCCCTCTCTTCTACTGCTTCCAGTGTCTATTCTACTTGCCCTTCTGAATGAGAGAAATTTAAGCATCCACCCTAGCGTCCTCTTCATTACTTAGCTCCTTTATGTATGTGGATTGTAATATGATTAGCCTGTATTATATGGCTAAGATCCACTTATAAGTAAGTATATACCATGCACATCCATCTGAGCCTAGGTTACCTCACTCAGGATGATATGTTCTTGCAAATTTCATGGTGTCTATGTTTTTGACAGTGGAATAGTATTCCATTGTGTACTTGTACCACAGATTCTTTATCCATCTGTTCGTTGAGGAGCATCTAGGTTGTTTCCAGTTTCTGGCTATTAAGAATAACGCTGCAATGAAAAGAGTTAAGCAAATGTCCTTGCTGTATTGTGGAGTATCTTTTTTGGTATATGCCCAGGAAAAGTATGTATAGCTAGATTTTGAGGTAACCCTGTTTCCAATTTTCACAGAAAGCTCCAGATTGATTTCCAAAGTGGTTGTACAAGTTTGCACTCCCACCAGCAATGGAGAAGTGCTCCCCTTTCTCCACATCCTTGGAAGAATGTGCTATCAGTTGAGTTTTTTACCTTAGCCGTTCTCGTAGGTGTAAGATAGAATCTCAGTTGTTTTGCTTGTCATTTCCCTGACTGCTAAGGATGTTAAGCTCAGCATTTCTTTAAGTGCTTCTCAGCCATTTGATATTCTTATGTTGAAAATTCTCTGTTTAGCACTGTACGTCATTTTTAAATTTGAATATTTGGTTTTTGGTGTTAATTCCTTGAGTTCTTTATATATATATATATATATATATATATATATATATATATATATTGGATATTAGCACCCTGTCAGACATAGGATTAGTGAAGATTTTTTTCCAAGTCTGTAGGCTATTGTTTTGTTTTATTGATAGTGTCCTTTACTTTACAGAAACTTTTCAGTTTCATGAGGTCTCACTTATTAATTGTTGATCTTAGAGCCTGAGCTGTTAGTTTTCTGTTCAGGAAATTGTCTTCTATGCCAATGAATTCAAGGCTCTTTCCCACTTTCTCTTCTAGTATATTTAGTGTTTTTAATGTCCTAAATCACACACTTTACTGAGTATCATTGTATAATGTCACATTGTTAATTTTTGTATAATATACACTTTGCATTTTTTATTGCCCCATTAATAATTTAGTAACATCTCAGTATTAAATTTACGGTGATGTTCTCAATGAATTATCTAATTCTTGTAGGTTGTTCCAAATCATTGTTTTTAATCTTTTACTACTCAAAATTAAAATTTATATATATAAATTAATGTGTAGTATAAGGGGTTTGGTGTTATCCATGGTTCCTTTCACCTACCAAGGATCTTTTAATAAAATCTACAGGGCTAAGAAGGGATTGCTAAATGTTTATGCCCAACAGAACCAAACTGTATCTGAAAGTAATTATTTTGTTCAAGAATGATGTTGCTCATCAATTGTTCACTATCAGTGAGATCAAGTTCAGATGGCAGGTTAATTTTGGAGTCTGAAGGTCATGTAGAAACATGGAAATGCAACTACCAATAGCAATATCAGATAACACAAATAGTTCTAATGTTAAAAACATGGAGATTACATCAACCCATTTTCCATTTCCTTGAAAAGCCTTTTGCATTGAAATAAACAGAAATCAAAGTATGTCAGGCCATATATTGTGCACAGATTTTCTCTTTTTAATATATAAAGTGAATACCAAAGAAATAGTTATGTTTTCCAGGAAAAGTAGACCTTTTTTTTGTGTTCCAAACTATAAACTGTCCTTTATAAAATTTGAAAAAGTATGTTTAAAAATACTATATAAAGTATATGAATTTTTCTAATGTTTGACTTATGTTTTAATATTTTTCTTAGAGCCAACACATCTGTAGATGATGAAAATAAATTTTTGTACTATGCAGAAAAGAAAGGGCTATGTAGCTTTTCAATTGATGCATACCCCAGCCTTCTATATTGCATCTTTTATTCCTAATTACAATTTCAGATCCAAATCACACAGTGTTTTGCTATGCTTCCTTTGGTTTCCAGAAAATGTATTACATTGATATTATCACTGAGGCACATCCAAACTATTAGCCTATCATAATGCAATTACAGTGTTAATATTTTATCTCTTTATTGAGGCCACTGTGCTCCTGAAATCGTTAAGTTAACTCACAGAGAAGTAGTAGATACAAAAAATTTAAACATTTGAAAAAAATTAAGTGATGAATCTATAAGAAAGCTAGGAGATAATGATTTCAATCTGGAATATGTTCCACATGTTCATGTTTCAAGTACTGGGTCTCTAAATTACCAGGTGATATTTGATGGTTGTGGAAACCCTGGGAAATGAAACTGGTTGAAGGAAGTAAGTTAGAGTTGAACCTTTGAAGATTCAACTGATCCCTGGTTCATGTCTGTTCTTCTTACTTCCGGATTAACTACACTGTCAGCATGTCAACAGTGACCATGATTCATATATCTGACACCATGGTTGAAACTACTTTGTCTGCCCTCCCTTCCAGAGTGAGCTGAAATCCCTGATCGCATGAGCCCATGTAAAACTTACTTCTTTATGATTTTCCCATGGTTTTGGTCTCAGTGATGTGAAAGTAATCAGCACGAGAAGGGATCAGTTTCAAGTCTGAAGCTCAGACTTAATTCCTTCCCTCTTGCCTCAATATTTTGTCTTCCATGTCCCCACTGTCTGTTGGGGAAGGAAAGACAGGAACTCTTAGCATGCTTCCTGCTTTCTTGAATGCATCCTTTCTTATCATTTATACTAAAACTCTCTCCAGGTTTTCTGATTCCTTAGGGATATAGTTTGCTTCATAAAAGCTATGTTGACATTCCATTTCATATAGGGAAGGGATCACAGCAGAGTTTTGCCTAGCTTCTATGTTGTTGAGCCTCTTTTGTCTCTTCAATCTAACCCATCCCCACAGAAGCCTCTCTCCATATCCCTGACTGTGTCTATTTAAATGCAGAATTATGGTCATCAAGTACAGATACATCTTCTTTGCCAGGACTTAGGCTCATGAGCTTATTTCTCTGAAAGAGACTTGCAGAAATGAACTTTACATTAAGCAATGGTAGCAAAGGGCACAGCTAAACTTTAGGACATAGTACAAAAACAACAGCCTTTGTTCCATAAAACTCCAATTCAAGACTCCAAGTCTTTCTTTTATTTTTGTTTTATATATTTCCCCTACTTCTTCTTTGACGCACCCCTACAATGTTTATGGTTGACACATTTCAAAGCCAGTGTTCCATAGGTGGGAACAATCCATATGAAAATTTATACACAGATCTCCTGTTTACAGTAAATTTTAGACTTTCAGAGATCTAGTCCACCAGCCACGGGGAATGTTTGTTCTAATTTCTGGTCACTATGTAGCTTTTAACAGGACTATCTACTATTACAATAACTAATGGTATTGAGAGTGCTGATGTCTTGTTAGATTCTGGAACCCAACATTTAGATTTAACACAAATGGAGCAACCATATCTCTTGTATATTCACAAATATGACAAAACAGTAGAATTTTTTTCTATGCTTGTTCAGTGTCATAGACTAAATATACCAATAAAACCATGTCAATTCATATTTTCCATACATATTACCTTGCACTAAAATGTGATTCACATGTTAGATTTTGAAGCAAAATATTTAGATATTATGAAGTCTTAACTTTTAGCTACAATTTATATTTTATATTATTTTTATATATCATGTTTTAATAAACCACTTTTCTCTGTTTCCTTTTTAACACTATGATGAAAAGAAACCTTGCAAGGATATAATAATTTTTATTTTAATGTTCATTTTTTAGAGAAATCAAGAAAGTTTCAAGTAGGGCCAAGGAGAAAACTCATCATTCACAAGAGACTGTTATAATTTTGAAAAGCTACAAAATACGTGTTGCTGAGGATATGGGGAAATTGGAGACCTTAGGCATTTTACTTGGAAAACAGAATTGGAAATCTACTTAGAAAAAAGAGTCAGGCAGTTTTGTGGAAGTATAAATTGCTGGCTCTTCTGCTCCTTAGTTACTGAGATGCTGAGGCAGCCTGACATCCCTGCAGATAGTGTGCACAGACCTAGTCGCCAAACTTACGGTGTCTAAGACTCAGTATGGAGCTGGACAGAGAAAGGGTTTTCAGATGCAAATGAGCTAAGAACAAAACTTAAAGTTTGGTAAAGCAGCAGTAGTTGTCAACTTCCCCAATGTCATGACCCTTTAATACAGTTCCTCATGTTCCGAAGACCCCAACCATAAAGTTATTTTGTTTCCAGTTCATAACTGTAATTTTGCTACTGTTATGAATCGTAATGTAAATATCTGATTTGCATGATATCTGATATGTGACCCCAAAGGGTCTGTGATGTGCAGGATGAGAACCACTATGCTATTGTATCAGGCTTGATTTGATTTGGCTGCTGGACTTAGGCACCATATCTTGCCAGGTGGGAGACTGGTCTTGCCTACACCCTCTTCTCATTCTCCTTGAGCCAGGAATCTATTACAGAACTATTACTGTATACCTGAGACAGACAAGAGGCATTGACTGAGGAGGGAAACAACAGTACCTACTGTAGCATGTCATTAGGAAGATGGAATTGATTAAAATATTTAATAAACTTTGAATAGCATTTACAAGGTGATTGGATATTTGTGTTTGTCTGCTTGAAACCACTGTCAAGCACTGTCTATTCCTAGAGACCTTTACAAATGGCATCAACCTATAACTTACTTGTGTTAACTGAAAATATAAGCTCTACTTTACTGCCTGAAACACTTAGCTAAAGAATGAAAAATGGTGGAATCAGAAAAAAAAATCCATTTATGTGTCTTATCAGAATCTTAAATGGAAACTTGAATAAAAAAGAAATAAATTATATATAGAATCCCTGTACCACAATAGATTTTAAGGAGTGAATTTCCAACTATGGGCTGCAAGAACAAGTTACTAGCATGGGAATAACCAAAGAGTTGAAAGAAAATATAGAAACCTAGTGACTATTCCTTTTCCCTAAAATACAAGGTAGATGCTTAGGCAGCTACAGGATTTTCCATGTCTAGAATAAAATGAAAAATAAAAATTAGCAAGTACTTTCCTTCTCTATCTGTTTTTCTATTTTCTTGATGGATTCAATAGAGAGGTTTTATTATCTCCTTAATAGTGTATTCCTCATGGCTGGGCTATCACTAAGTGAATGGTGGCAAGATATTATAGTGGGGGACAAGGTCCACTTCTGTCACAGACCTAGGGGAAGGGAATAGGGTGAAAGAGGGAGGGAGGGGGAACAGAAAGATACAATTGAGGGAATAACGAATTATATGTAATTTGAATAAATTACTTAAATATAAATGTAAAAAACACAGAAATTTGAAATAGACAAATAGTCCAGATCTTCCTGGAGGTTACTTTATTCTTCCAAAAAAAGAGCTAATTAAGATATGATGACATATTTAGCATTAAAAAAAAAAGAGTACATGTGTTGATTATAACCCTCTCTGAATCCCTAAACAAGAACCTAATGGTCTGCGAATCCATGCTAAGTAGGTAGCATTGTGGAAACAAGCATAGGTTCCAGAATTGCAATCTAACTTCACTTGAGAAACAGAAATGAAAGACAAAAAAATGCAAAGTAGCCCAAGACGATAATAACCAGTATTAAGCCTTGCTAGTGGAAATCTCCTCTGTAGGATGCCATGGGAAAGCACACTGTCACATGCCTAGAAAGACAATATTATGACTGGAATAATTAAGAATTGGAGAGTGGGAGAGGAGAACTATCTAATACAGGTGAATCTAGATGTATGTGAAAGGGAAATATCTACCTTTTTCATGTCAAACTTTGTGAGAACGTGGTCTAGGGGTTACATGGAGTTTAAATATGTTCCCTTTCTTTGAAACAGTGCTGGCTGACTCATGAATGAGATGCTAGTGTGTAGGAAAAGGAGGAAGAGTTGCACTTACATAGGTAGTGTGTGATGTGCAAATTATGGATGATATATCTTGGGAACCAAAATGTTTGGCAAACAACAACAACAACAACAACAAAAAAAACCTCCCTATATCTGAAGGACAGAGGTGCATAGAGATCAGGAACAGGTGAAAGAGGAAGAGAATGCTGAGTAGATAAGTGGATAATAGGTAAAAGGCAGGTGGACAGGTGAGTACTATACTTGGGACTATTTGCAGGGCCAAAATCCTAGTCGAGTATATACTGCTAAATGAATAGTATTAAACCAATGCATAAAGACTTATAAGTTTACCCATAGACTAGTGCATTGGACAGTCATTAAAGAAGCTTCTTTTTTTTTTTTCAGAAGAGGATAGTTAACACAGAGATCAGAATTGTCCAAAATGTAGAGAATAAGAGACTGCAGAATTCTCAACAGTAAATGGAACATCTGTATCACATCTCTCCCCCACAGGGCTCAGGAATCATTGTAGGAGAGGAGGGGTCAGAAATATTCTCAGAGCCAGAGACAGGCAGTAGATGATTGAAGATAATAGAATTTTCTGGGCACCTCAGGGCAATCCCACATATTAACTCACCTAGAATGTGACAGCATGCACAAGAACTCTGTGAACACTAACCAGATAAAATCCCAGCACACAGAGTTTAGGTAGGCACAAAGTCCCTCCATGAACTGCTGGAAATTGATAGCTCCTGGGAAAAAGAGGAGCCAGGCTGCTTGCTGTAAGGCTGTCATCTCTGGTTGGTTGGTTGACCACACTTTAATGGATGGTCACATACCCAAGACTATACATGCAACACAGACTATACATGTTTTTGTTTGATTATTTTGTTTACTATTTTTATAAAGGAAACAAAATTGGGTAGGTAGGGAAGAGAGTAATTCTGGGAGGATATTTGTAAAGATTACTGCAATACACCTAGAAATGTTCTAATTCTATCCAGATGTTTTACATACACTTCTTCCCTTAAATTTTCCTTCTTGATTTGTAAAATCTGGAAGAAGAAAATCCTTAAATAGAGGAAAAGAATGATTTCTTTATGCCTCTAATTCATAGGCTGGACTCCAAACCCCACTCGCCGACTCTCTAATAAATGACCTTAGCTTGATTATTATTGTTACATATATGTATACATAAATACATAAATAAAGCCTGTGGAGACTCTTCAATATGCCATGTAAGTGAAAGAATATCTCTTAATAGTATGTGACACAGTTGGAATTAAAGATTCATTACTGACATGCAGAAAAATTCGTTCTTTTAAATGTACAGTTCTAATTGCAAACCAAGTCAAGACTAACTATTTTCTTTGGTGTGTGTGTGTGTGTGTGTGTGTGTGTGTGTGTGTGTGTGTGTGTGTGTGTTGTACAGATACTTGCACCCAAGCAGAAGCTAGAGATAGACTGCACACCTTCTTAATGTAATTTCTTTGAAACAGTATCTCTCAAGGGCAATGAATATGCAGAAGGCTCCTGATATCCCCCAGTTCCCCCCTTTAATTACTAGACTTCAGGTATACAAAATTATGGCAATCCTTTTTTATTGAAAGAAGTTTTATTTAAATGGTTGAAAGTGATCCTAATTAAGGACTTCCTCCTTGAGCAGGACACATTATTGCTCTCTGAGCAATAACCTTAATCTATGAACCCAATCATTCTCACCTTTGTCAGTCTTTTCTGCTCTACCTTTGTGAACGATCTTCTCACCATATGACCACTGGCAGCTACTGACATAAAAATCTATCCAGCCATTGTTTTTCCTTTTGTAGAAGATAATATATATAAACTGTCTTTATCAACTATGCTTACTATAACAAAATATCATAATCTGAATACTTAAAATATAACCAAATCTTATTGCTCACAATCCAGGAAGATTAATAAAATCCAAGATCACCAGAAAATTTGCTGTACGATTATATGCTTTATTTTTGGATCATGGATGGAGACTTCTTGCTCTCTCCTCACATGGTAGAAGGACTAGCTGGCACTTAAATTCTCTTTATCCAATACATTATATTAGTTGCCTTCTACTGTGGTGATAAAACACCACAGTCCAGGCAACTTATAAAAGAAAGTAGTTACCCAAGTTCAAGCTTTCAGAATGTTAGCTTTTCTGGTGGCAGAGTGCAGACTTGAACATAAAAGAATCTGAGAGTTCACATCTCATTCCACAAGTAGGATGCAAAGTAACACGTGTGAATGGTGGGAGTCTTTTGAAACCTCCAAGCACTTCCCCAGTGTCACACCTCCTCCAGCAAGACCACATCTCCTAATGCTTCTCAAATACTTCAACCAGCCTACAGAGAGAGGGAATGGCGGGGTCATTTTCATTTAAACCACCATACCACTCCTGTGGACATAAACATCATGAGCCAGTAACCTCCCACAGGCTCTGGCAACTAATACCATAATAATGTGGATTATCACTTACCACATCAATTGTGTTGCAAAACTATTCAGACCACAGCATCTTCATAAGAAGTAGCAGTTTTCTCTTTGGCTTCCTTACCTGGAGTAATGCTTGTAAAATGAACTCAGAAAATTACACATGTCAATAACCTGCTCCTTGAAGTAATGAGCAGCATTAGACTTGGAGAAAGTATGGTCACAGAGCTCTCTATGACCTGACATTCTTCACGAAATAATTGGTTTCTACCTACGTTTTCATAATGAAAGTTCACTCCTACATGGAGAAAGAGAACAACAAACAAAGAATCTTATCTGTTATGCTGTATGAATAGTGCTCATTATATGATACTTTATGATCACATGATAGGGGATTTATTTTATCAATGGTATTTTTATTTTTGCTATTTTTAAGTTTTATTATAATTTATTCTCATTACATCCTGATTGTTATCCCCTTGCTCTTATCTTCCTGTTCCCACTCTCCCACACTCTTCTGCCCTATTCACCTTCCCTAGACCTCTGACAGGGAGCATCCTCCTCCTCCACCCACTTTCTGACCACAGCCTGTCAGGTCTCATCTGAATAGCCTGTATCCTTTTCCTCTGTGTTCCTTCAGGTACTCCCCAAGAAGGGGAAGTGATCAAATACCTAAAGGACCAGAGATCCTGTCAGAAGCAGTCCTGGCTCTTCCCCAACCACTTCACCACATAGGGAATGATCTGTTCATCAGCTACTTCTGAACAGGGGGTCTAGGTTTTCAACTTACTATATCCTTGGATGATGAATCAGTTTACTCAAAACCCCTAGGGTCCAGATCCCCCAGCTTTGATAGTGGAGCTACTGACAGCCACTTCCCAGTCCTCCCATCCCCCAAATCTTCCATACAATTCTCAGCACTTCCCCCAGAGTACAGCTGCAAGCCCCAGTATCTATGTCTCTCAGAGGACATATATGTTGGGCTAATATCAACTAGTAAGTGAGGATATACCATGCCTGTCTATCTGAGACTGGGTTACCTCACTCATGATAATCTCTTTTAGTTCCATCAATTTGCCTACAAATTCCAAGGACTTCCTTGGTTTTGATGGCTGAATAGAATTCCATCGTGTAAAAGTACAAGTCTCTTTATCCATGCTTCGGTTAAGGGACATCACGATTGTTTCCAGATTCTGGCCACTATGAATGAAGCTGCTATGAGCATAGTTGAATAAATGTCCTTGCTGTAGATGGAACATCTTTTGCACATATACCCATGAGTGGTATAGCTGGGACTCAAGGCACAACTATTCCCAATTTACTGAGAAAGCACCCAGTTGACTTCCAAAGTGGTTTTAGAAGTTTGCACTCCCACTAGCAATGGAGGAGTATTTCCCTTTCTCCCCATCCTCATCAGCATGTGCTCATAATTGGATTTTTTATCTTAGCCATTCTGAAAGGTGTAAGATGAAATCTAAGAGTGACTAAGGTCATTAAGCATTTCTTTAAATGTTTCTCAGCCAATCAATATTCCTCTGCTGAGAATTCTACGTTTAGTAATGTACCCCATTTTTAATTAGATTCTTTGTGTTAGTGGTATTTTATTTCTTGAGCTTTTTATGTATTTTGGACATTAGCTCTTAGTCAGATTCACTGTTGGTAAATATCTTTTCCCAATCCCAACCTTATAGAAGGTTTTCAGTTTCATAAGTCCCCATTTATTAATTGTTGATCTTATAGCCTGAGCTGTTAGTATTCTATTCAGGAAGATGTCTCCTGTGCCAATGAGCTTAAGGCTCTACCCCACTTTTTCTTCTAACAGATTTAGTTTTTCTGGCTTTATATTGAGGGTTTAATTCATTTGGACTTTAGTTTTGTGTAGGGTGATAGATATGGATCTATTTGTATTTTTCTACATGTACCCCTCCAGTTAGATAAGCACTATTTATTGAACATGCTATCTTTTTTCCATTGTATGTATTTGGCTTCTTTGTCAAAAATCAAGTGTTAATAGGTCTGTGGATTTATTTCTGCATCATTGATTTGATTTCATTGACCAACCAGCCTATTTCTATGCCAGTACCATGCCATTTTAATTACTGTTGCTCGATAGTACAGCATGAGATCAGGGATGGATACTCCTCTGGAAGATCTTTTATTGTACAGGACAGTTTTAGATATTCTGGGTTTTTGGTTCCCATATGAAGTTGAGAACTGATCTTTCAAGGTTTGTAAAGAATTGTGTAACTATGTTGATAGGGATTGCATTGACTCTGTAGATTTCTTTTGGTAAGATGGCCACTTTTAATATGTTGATTCTCCTGAATCAAGAGCATGGGATATCTTTCCATCTTCTGATATCTCCATCAGTTTCTTTCTTCGGATACTTGAAGGTTTTTTTTTCGTACAAGTCTTTCCCTTGCTTGGTTAGAGTTATCCCAAGATACTTTATATTATTTGTGGCTATTCTGAAGGTTGTCGTTTCCCTAATTTCTTTTCCAGCCTGTTTGTCATTTGTATACAACAGGGCTACTGATTTTTTTAGTTGATTTTGTATCCAGCCACTTTGCTAAAGGTGTTTATCAGTTGTAGAAGTTCCTTGGTAGAATTTTTGGAGTCACTTATGTATACGTTTGACTTCTTCTTTTCCAATTTGTATTCCTTTCATCTCCTTTATTTGTCTTACAGCTCTAGCCAGGACTTCAAGTACTCTATTGAAGAGATATAGGGAAAGTAGACAGCCTTGTCTTGTTCCTGATTTCACTGGAACTGATTTAATTTTCTCTCCATTTAGTTTGATGTTGGCTATAGCCAAAGTATATTACCTTTACTATATTTAGGTATATGCATTATATTCCTGCTCTCTCCAAAATTTTAAGCATGAATGGATCTTGGATTTAGTGAAATGCTTTTCCAGCACCTAAGGAGGTAATGATGTGCATTTTTTCCTTTCAGTTTGTTTATATGACAGATTACATTGATGTATCTTCAAATATAAACCACTTCTACATACCTGGTATGAAGCCTACTTGGTCATGGTAAATGATATTTTGATGTTCTCTTGGATTCAGTTTGTGAATATTTTATTGAGTATTTTTGCATCAATGTTCATAAAATAAATTAGTTGGAAATTCTCTTTCTTTGTGGAGTCTTTGTGTAGTTGAGGTATCAAGGTGACTGTGGTAGCGTAGAATGAGTTTGGTGACATTTTTTCTGTTTTAATTTTGTGGGATAATTTGAAGAGAATTGGTATTCTCTTCTTTGAAGGTCAGGTAGAATTCGACACTGAATCCATCTGGCCCTAGACTTTTTTTGGTTGGGAAATATTTGATGACTGCTTCTGTTTCCTTGGCAGACATAGGACTATTTAACTTGTTTACTCTTCCTGAATTAATTTTTGTAATTGGTATCTAGCAAGAAAATGTCAATTTCATTGAGATTTTCAAATTTTATGGCATATAGGCTTTTGAGTAAGACATATTGAGTCTTTGGGTTTCTTTGATGTCTGTCTTTATGTCTCTCTTTTCATTTCTAATTTTGTTGATTAGGGTATTCTCCTTCCTTTCAGTTAGTTTGATTGTTTGTCTATCTTGTTGATTTCTCAAAGACCTAGCTCTTGGTTTCATTTACTCTTTGAATTATTGTTTTTGTTTCTAATTTATTGATTTCTACTCTGAGTTTGATTATTTACAGCTGTCTATTCCTCTTGTGTCTGCTTGCTTCTTATTGTTCTAGAGCTTTCAGACATTGTTAAGTTGTTAGTACGGGATCTCTCCAATTTCCTTATGAAAGCACTTACTGCTATGAACTTTCCACTTATTACTTGTTTCATTGTGTCCCATAAGTTTAGGTATGTTGTACCCTCATTTACATAGAATTCTAGGAAGTCTTTAATTTACTTTGTTATTTTGTCCCTTCTACAGAGGTCACCAAGCAACAAAATGGTGGGTCTTATTTTCACATCCATTCTGTTAGCCTATTTCTTTTTATTAGGGAGTAGAGGCTATTGGCATTGAGAGACATTAATGACCAGTGGTTACTGGTTCCTTCTATTTTCTTATGTTGCTGATGGGAGAGAGAGAGAGAGAGAGAGAGAGAGAGAGAGAGAGAGAGAGAGAGAGAGAGAGAGAGAGAGAAGAGTGTTTCCTCTCTTGTTTAGTTTTGGTGATGTGGGATTTTTTCCTTTGATTTCCTGGTTAAAGTTAGCCAATGGACAGGATGTTCTTCACAGTTGAATGGAGAGTGGGGTCTGACTTTCACACGAATTCAGGTGCCCCATATTTGACCATGTCTCCTGGATGGGGAGGCCTGGTGGCACTCAGAGGAAGGATAGCAGGTTACCAAGAAGAAACTTGATACCCTATGAGCATATACAGGGGGAGGAGGTCCCCTCAGTCACAGTCATAGGGGAGGGGAGTAAGGGGAGAATGGGAGGGAGGGAGCAATGGGAGGATACAAGGGATGGCATAACAATTGAGATGTAATATGAATAAATTAATAAAATATATTTTAAAAAGTTAGCCTTCTTTGGTTGGAGTTTTCCTTCTACTATCTTCTGTAGGGCTGAATTTGAGGCTCAGTACTGTTTAAACTTGGTTTTGTCACAAAATATCTTGTTTTCTCCATATGTGGTGATTGAAAGTTTTGCTGGGTATATTGGTGTGGGTTGACATCTGTGGTCTCTTAATTCCTGCATGACATATTTCCAGGCCCTTTTGAATTTCATAGACTCTGTTGAGAAATCCGGTGTAATTCTGATAGGTTTGCCTTTATATTTGACTAAACCCTTTTCTCTTACAGCTATTACAATCATTTTTTTCCTGTACATTTAATGTTTTTATTATGTGGCAGGCTGTAGGATTTTGTTTTGATCCAATCTATTTGGAGTTCTGTAGGCTCCTGGTATATTTATAGGCATACTCTTTAGATTGGGGATGCTTTCTTCTATGATGTTTTGGAAATATTTTCTAGACCTTGGAGCTGGGATTCTTCTTGTATTCCTATTATTTTTCTTGGGTTTGGTCTTTTCATAGTGTCCCAGATTTCTTGGATGGTCTGTGTCAGGAACTCTTTAAATTTAACACTTTACGTGACTGTTGTATCAGTTTTTCCAATCATATGTTCTACCACTGAGAATCTTTCTTCCGTCTCTTATATTCTGTCAGTGGTGTTTATATCTGTATTTCCTGTACTCTTCTTTAGGTTTTCCATTTCCAGAATTGTCTCAGATTGTTTCTTCATTACCTATATCTCAATTTTTAGGTCTTGAATCCTTTTATTTATTTCCTTGTGTTTGATTTACTTTCTTGCACTAATTTCTTTAAGCGATTTGTTCAACTTTTCTCCTTTTTCTCTGTATATTCCTTTTCTAGTTTAAGGGATTTATTTTCCTCCTTTATGGGCTCCATCATTTTCATAACCTCTTACTTGAAATATTTCTCTTGTGTGTTGGGTGTGATAGTATGTCCAGGGATTGCTGTGGTAGTAGGACTGCTGGTCTCTGATGGTATCAAATGGCTGTGGGGATTGTTGCTTGTGTTCTTACACTGACTTCTCATTGAGATGTGTCTCGTGTTAGCATGTTTGGTAGTCTCTGATGGTCAGAGAGTTTGGGGGTAGGTATAGCCAATGGGACTTCAATCTTTCACCTTACACAGCTCTACTGAGTTCTCTGTCTCTGTTGGCTTCCTGTTTGTTACCCAGATAGGCCAGACAGTTAGGAAACAGACAGAAAGTTATCCAAGCAAAGAGTTGCTCCAGTGGGCCCACTGGCCTCCTCTGCGTGGAGGAAAATGGGTCTTTTTGTCCCATGCCCCAGCTCACTTCTAATGACATTTAAATGTAGTCTTATTTTGCTGACAAGAAATCAAAGAATGTCATAGATTTGGGGTGATCTGGGAAACAACGTGTTTATCCCAAAGGATGAACTACTGTCTAACCATTAGTTAGAAAAACTGGGGCTGAACTCATCTGCCATTAGTAGTACCTATAACCTTTTGTTTCATGTGGTCAGAAGTGAGCTGGGGAAGGAATTGAGAGACCAACATAGATAAAAGTATGCACACAAAAATATGTGTGTTTGTGGCTACGTGTCTATGTAATAGGTAGCTGTGCCTCTGTTTATGATCACATTAAATATATCATCTATATGTATACTTGTATTATGTATATTTTGTTGGTGAATGTCTTCAATAAATCAAGTGTGATAGTATTTTTATACTTGGACAAAGAGAGAAATTGAAAATTTTGTCAATACCTTAATGGTCTTTTGGAAATATTTGGGTTCATCTGTGTTATAAGCTTTCTATCACTGTCTTTGATGATTCATTCTGATAAGAAATAGATCCATCTGGATACAGTGTTAGAAGCCTGTAATCCCAGCACTCAGGGAGGCAGAGACTGACAGAACTCTATGAGTTCAAGGACAGACTGGTCTACAAAGCAAGTCCAGAACAGCCAAGAGTACACAGAAAAACCCTGTCTCAAAGAAAAAGAAAAAAGATAAATAGAAGCAGATGCTCTCATGAACAGAAAATTTGGGTTTACAATCTGAGTCTACATATAATAATTGGAAGATGAAAATGGGTTTGTTCATGCTTTCTGGCTTTTGTTTTTATTTTGATTTGCTTTTGGTGTTTTGAGACAGGATTTCTCTGTATAGCCTTGGTGGTCCTGAACTCACTTTGTAGCCCAGGCTCACCTTGTGGACTCACTTTGTAGCCCAGGCTTACCTCCTAGACTCACTTTGTAGACCTGGCTATCCTCAAACTCACAGCAACCACCTGTCTCTGTCTCCTTGAGTACTGGAAGTGAAGGCATGCACTACCATACATGACTATTTTTGTGTTTTGTAACATACAAACTTCATGTGATGTGAGGATACTTTT
Source organism: Acomys minous (assembly GCF_964271855.1). NCBI lineage: Eukaryota > Metazoa > Chordata > Mammalia > Rodentia > Muridae > Acomys > Acomys minous. Next base: position 91,305,314 of record NC_140489.1, on the reverse strand, counting down.
ATATTTCCAGCATTCACCAGTACACCACATCATTTCTGTCAGGAGGCAGCTTTGCTTTCTGATGGAATTTAACATGCTCTTGAAATAGTAATTACTTGTTTGTGGTCTGCTACTTTTATTTGTGGTTTTATATGGATTAGGTTACTCTAACTCTTTGCCTCCTTCCAAATTTTCCTGTGCCCTATAAAACTTGCAAGCAGAAGGGAGTATACTCTTTTATTAAACAATCATTCATGAATCCCTTTGCTACTGTTCTTAAGGGATAAGTCATAAAGTATAAACAATGTATTCTGTGGGATTGACACAGTCTTGACTACATGAGTTTATTTACTTTCAGGAGTCATGCACATTTGAAAAAATATTACTGACAGCAAAGAATGTTTTCATTCCTCACAAGAATCTTTGGAATAGTTAAATTTACACAGCACACTGGTCTATTTATTCCTGCAGGCCAACCGCACCCTGAGACAGAAGGTCCCTGTCCTCCATCTCCAGCTTTTTGAGCATTTATGTTTATCACGTTAGGAAGTTTTCTCAAGTGCAGATGTGTAAAATATACATTTTTCTTTCTGTAAATTCATTTATTATTTAAAATTCTAGACAATATTCTGCAAAAGCATCTCTCAGAGTATCAACACAAGGGAATTAAAGAGACAGGGAAGTTGTATTTGAATGTATTTTGTGCCTTTGAAGAGAACAAATCTTTACACATCTCTCTGTCTATAAGATGACTGAGACATGATTTATAGGTGGCAAAATACACTAATCAAAGAGCTGAATTCTGTCACCAGAACTGTCCTGTGGTTTAGATTTGAGAAATATCTTTGGCTTTAGGAGTTCGTTCATTTGTTTATCTGGATAATAACATAATGAATATTCGCCTGTGTTTTTTTTTTGGTATGGAGATTCTGAGGCTCATAAGTGTGAAAAATTGGGAATAACTTAAAAGGCAAAAAGAAACTCTGTGAAAATGGCTATCTTGCTGAGTAGAAAAATAATATTCATACTCTTTCCCTGATGTTATACTGAATTTTTAATCAATAAGTAAAAACATATTATTACTGCTCTGGTTGATTTTTAAAATTTCAACAGATCACTGTTTGTGGTTTCTTTAGCCATTCTTCAGGTAAGGGACATCTGGGTTGTTTCTAGTTTCTGGCTATTACAAATAAAGTTCTATGAACATAGGTGAGTGATTGCCCTTGTAGTATGGTAGAGCACGTTTTGGGTAAATACCCAGGAGTGGTAGAGCTGGGTCTTGAGGCTGAGCTATTCCCAATTTTCTGAGAAAGTGTCAGATTGATTTCCAACGTGGTTGTACAAAATTCCAGTCCCAGAAACAATGGAGGAGTATTCCCCATTCTCCACATCCTTGTCAACATGTGCTGTCACTTGTGGTTTTGATCTTAGCCATTCTGAAAGGTGTAAAATGAAATCTCAGAGTTGCTTTGATTTGCATTTCCCAATGACTAGTGACCTTGAACATTTCTTTCACTGCTTCTTGCCATTCAAGATTCCTTTGTGACAAATTCTGTGTTTAGCTCTGTTGTCCATTTTTAATTAGATTATTTGGTTTGTTGGTGTTTAAGTTTTGAGTTCTTTCTATATTTTGTATATTAGCCGTTTGCCAGATGTAGGGTTGGTGAAGATCTTTTCTCCATTTGTAGGCTGTCATTTTGTTCTGTTGACAGTGTCCTTAAGGTTACAGAAGCTTTTCAGTTTTGTGAGACAAGGCTTCCCATTCTTGCCATATCTCTTCAAGGTAGTACATAAAGTTCTATCTAGAGCAATAAGACAACTAAAGAAGATAAAGAGAATTCAGACTGTAAAGGAAGACATCAAAGTATCCTTATTTGCAAACAATATGATAATATACATAAGTGACTCTCAAAATTCTACCAGAAAACTCCTACAGTTGGTAATACCTTCAGTGAAGTACCTGGATACAAAGTTAGCTACAAAAGGTAAGTATTTCTCCTGTATGTAAATGAAAAATGGGCTGAGAAAGAAATTAGGGAAACAACACACTTCATATTAGCTTCAAATAATATAAAGTATCTTGGTTTAACTCTAACAAAGCAAGTGAAAGACCTTATGACAAGAGCTTCAAGCCTCTGAAAAAAGAAATTGAAGATCAGAAGATGGAAAGATCACCCATGCCCATGGATCAGTACAATGAACATAGTAAAAATGGCCATCTTACTAAAAGCAATCCATAGATTCAATGCAATTACTATTAAAATAACAACACAATTCTTTACAGACTTTGAAAGAACAATGCTCAACTTCAGTTGGAAAAACAAAACACCCAGAAGAGCTAATACAGTCCTATACAATAAAAGAACTTCCAGAGGTATGGCCATCCCTGACTATAGAGCAAAAGTAATAAAAACTGCATGCTGCTGGCACAGAGATAGACAAGTTGATTAATGGAATTGAAGCAAAGATCCAGAAATAAACCCCCTCACCTACCAACACATGATTTTTGATAAAGAAACCAAAACCATACGATGGAAAAAAGACAACATCTTCAACAAATGGTACTGGTCTAACTGGATGTCTACATGTATAAAAATGCAAATAGGTCCATATTTATCATCCTGAACAAAACTCAAGTCCAAGTAGATCAAAGACCTTGATATAAAACCAGAAACACTAAGTCTATTAGAAGAGAAAGTGGGAATCAGCCTTGAACTCATTGTCACAGAAGACAAATTCCTGAAGGTAACACCAACAGCTCTAGCTACAAGATCAGGGAAATATTCTTAAGGGCTAAACCATTGCCTGTGTTTTAACTTTTGCTTCCCAGCGGGTGGAGCATTTTTTGGAGTTTCTAGACAATTAGGAGTCTTGCAGTCTTGTTGTTCAGCCCTATTCCCTTTCTCCCCTCAACTGTGTAGTTGAAACCAGGTAACAGGCATCCCTTGCATACTCTTGCAGCCTGGATCCACTCACCATCATCCATTCCCATTGTGGTGAGACATGTACACTTATGATGTAAACTTAAATAAAACCTTCTTTAATTCTCTGTCAGATATTTTTCATGAAACATGAAACATGAAAAATAATTCATATGTTCCTCACAGAGTTATGAATAGAACATCTAGCAATGAGTATCAATGTATAAAGCAAACAGCATCAGAATTTCCAGACTATATCTGTATTCTCACATTTATTGTAGCAATATTCACAATAGTCAAGAAATGAAGACACCAATAGGCCTACTGACTGAAAAATTGGTAAAGATGTGGTATTTATATCAATGGTAGAGTATTCAGCTGCGAAATGGGAGGGTTCCCATCATTTGCAGTAGGAATAGAAATAGAAGTTATACAAAGTGAAATAACGCTGACCAAAACGTAGGAAAATACCAAATAATCTTATTTATAGGTCAAATGCAAAATGTAGACATCATAAAGATGGAACACTCATTAACGGCTGGAGAGACGGCTCAGCTATTAACAGCACAAAGTACTATTGCTGAAGGTCTGAGTTTAGTCCCCAGCACTCACACTGGGTGGATCACAAGCACCTGTAACTCCAGGGAATTTGTCACCCTCTTGTAGACCCTGTGGGTACCGCATCACTTGTACATACCCTTCCACAAACACACACAATTAAAAATAAAATAAGGTTTTATAAAGACCTACATTTGTTACAAGCATGTATGTGTCAACATCAGAGCACTTAAAAGTTATATATTGAGCAAATACCTCCTAATTTGAAAGGAACCACAGGCACCAACATAGTAGAGACATCAGTATGTAGAATTCAAAGATGTGTAGATAATCCAAATAGCACCAGTAACTTGAATTTGGACTGTGTTTGGACCAAAGGAAAGACTGAGATGTGATGTGCCCTAAACATCATAGGTAAGCATCCTCATCTTTACCCATAGAGTACATTGTTGTGTCTGTTCTGTTTTTCCTCCTACTCTGTAATATTCCTTCACATCTGATTAACTTTGGTAAGTAGAACAGAGAATGGTGGAGCTTTGGGGTAGTCTCCCACATGGTCAGGGGAGCCTGTGCTCTTCACCACTGGGGAAACTGACACTGAAGGAGCCTTCCTTCCCATCAAGCTGAGCAGAGCAACAATAGAGGGAGGTATTCATTCCTTCCAGCCTTTGAATATCTATTCTCAGCTTTATACCCTCCACAAGTGATCTGTAAATTCTTTGCCAGATGCTAAGTCCCTACCAGAGACTACTATCGACAAGAAATTGCCTAAAATGCTTCTTTGAAAGGATGACTATGCCATTTTCTGATGTTCTGTACTCTATTTTTGACTTAACAAGGACTCTGCCAGACTAAGAAAATTGCCCAAATCACATCACAGGGAAGTGGTGAGTCATGACTCAAACAATTTCATCTAATCTGAGAGCCCATTAATCTGAAAGGCATTCTGTCCTTAAAACCATTGGCTCTGCGCATTACCCAGTGGTCCTACTTTACGTGTGGTCTCCTTAGCAATACTTTGGATATTGAAGAATTCTTGTTTCAGTGCTGTTAAACTGACTTTCCTATATTTTTCCATATTTACAATAAGAAAAATAAAATCAGTTACCATATGCTTTTGTGGTGGTATATACAACCCTTTAAATACATGATCTGGAATAAGTAAGCTTTCAATGAATGATAACTATTGAGACTCAAATTAGGATTTTTGTTTTTTGTTTTTTTCAGAACAAATACTAATAGTTTCTGAATACAAGTATATGAGTGTTTTAAAAAATTATTTAATTTCTTTCATTCTTAATTCTAAAGAATACCTATAATTGTTACCTTTTATTGTAAATATTTTTTATAGTTTATTTTAAATGTCTTACATTTTAAACTGGATTTTGTTTCTACTTTGAAGAATTATGTTTTATAGTAATATTAAATATTAAATATACTTTGCAAGCAGATATATGATTTGTACAGTATTCTTAATCATGAAACATTTATTTTGCCAAAAATCACATTAAGAATTGATATTTTCCACAGTAAATTTTTAATTTGTGTATATCCTAACCACAAATAAGATCATTTACCTGGCACGAGGGCTCTATGGGTAAAGGCAATTGCAACTGAGCTTAATGACTCAAGTTCCAGGCCAAGAACTCACTGGAAGGAAGGAGTACTAGTCTACTTTTCCAAGTTATCCTTTGACATTCACATGGATGCAGTGACATTCATACTTTCACACTGACACACACACACACACACACACACACACACACACACACACACACATATAAAAGTGAGATAATTTTCTGAAAATGTGTGAATCCTATAACCCTTATCTATAAACTAAGGCAATGTCCAGGAAATTCAAGTTATCTGTGTCTATAAATACTGTGTCAAAATAATAATATATCACAATCTTCTGAACCCCGTTTTACCCAAGTCACAGTGTTTTTTCTTTTTCTGAACATCATTGCTCCATAGAACCATCTTGGAAAATAAATTTGTATATCTATTTAAAGGATATTTTCACTTCTTTGAGCCTGGAATGTCTTTTTCTAACAATGTCATCTTAAAGTTGCTGTCAATCAAATGTCAGCCGTGATGTGGCTACTGTGGACCATGTTTGCAAAAACATCAACTGTAACATGAGAAATGAAAAAATAACCGTCTATCAACAAAATATAGAATATTTAAGCCATAAAATTCAAGATGAGAGTGATAGAGGATTAGCAATTTGGGGCATTGTGCAATGTACCAAAGGCGGGGTAAACATTAAAAATCTGTTTGTTGATTTTTGCACTTTATGAATATTCTGAGGTAGCTATCCACACCAGTGCTTGTATGGAGCACAGAGCATGACACAGACAAAAATACAATATTGACAAAACTGAACTGAAAATTGCTTAAAAGAAAACAAATTTCAATATACTAAACACTTAAGTGTTATTTAATCTATATTTATGTTTTATTAGTCTTTATTGTACCCTTTCGTTAGGAATGATCTCAATAACAATGATGATATGTTACAACTGCAGTGGCTGTCATTTAGATTTTCAGTTACTTAGAGTTGGTAGCAATGATGTTTTACACTCACTGAATGACGTCATCACGTATCCACTGTACAAGGAACTGAGGTGTTTCCATTCTCTTTGCTCGGTATTGATCAAGTACTGACAACATTAACAATAACAGTTTGTCTAACAAATATGTGATACCAAGTTTAGAATGGCTGCCAAGATTATTCAGAGTGTTCTAACAGACACGGTTGAGGTCCAATCTAAAGTAAAAAATGGTACTATAATTTCACTGTAGTATGCAAAGCACAGTTTCTAAATGAGGAACTTTAGCTGAGACCTCATGAGATTGACCTTTTAAGATGAAATAAGAGCAGATCTTCTAGAAAAGAGGAAGACTATACGTTAAATAACCAAAATCACGGGTTAGACAAAAATCCTAAATGAAAACATTCAGTTCTGGGTCCAAAAGATTTTCTTTTTTTGTTTGTTTGTTTGTTTTAATTTTTTATTTAAGTACTTATTTAGATTACATCTTATTTGTTATTCCCTCACTTTTATCTTCCTGTTCTCCCCTCTCCCTCTTTCATCCTATTCCCCTCCCCTCGGTCTGTGACAGAAGGGGACCTTGTCCCCCACTATAAGATCACAGCCTATCAGGTCTCTTCCTGGTAGCTGGCTTACACTTCCAGGTCTCCTGGTGACACTCAGGGCAAAATATTTTCAATGTGCTCATGTATGTAGTTGGAAGAGATAAGAAGTGACTTTATGGAGGTTTTATTCCATAATAGGGTTATTAAAAAACTGTCAGTGTATAAATATCCCCCACAGGTGATACGAAGCAGAAGCTCGTGCAGTGTACACTCCAATGCAACCACAATGGGATGATTTGAAACAACTCATGGTGTGAGTCAACAGTGTAGAAAGAAATGAAGACACATTTTCTTGAAAGCAGTATGCCTGTAGAAGATAAACTGAGAGGATGGCAAAGGAACGAAACATAGACAAGTATCTATCTAACGCAGAAAGGTATTCTTTACTTATCCAGTGACCTTGCCAATTCATTTGCTTATCTACTTGATAATTTTAGTAAATTTATACTATTACTGATCTCCAAAATAGGAGAGTTTGACCCAGAAGAGTACAGGTGATTTATTTTGAATTTGAATAGGAGATGAAGAAAGAGAGTTCAGGAGGCTGATATTTGCATGTGTAAGTAAACACGGAAAATGTTTATTTCCCCAATATAACCCCAGAAAGTGTCACATTGATAATGCCACTGACGATCACCCCTATTGGGACTAGGAGTCAAGTAATCAAGGAAGGTTACTTCCATCTCAGAGAATGTCAAAGTTCATTAGAAATCCATCTAAATAGACTTTCTCTAGGCCATTTCCTTTAGTGTTTCTAATAGGTCTTGTTATTTATATGGTGTCCCTTTTAAGATAAAAACAAGTCCTTTGAACTATGTCTCTATTTTTTAATCATTTTCAGCTGTACTCAGTGTCATCCATACAGATTAAATATTTCTGTGTTAGCTTTTTAACCTAACTTGAAATGTCACATTCTTTTTATGATTTTCCTATCATACACTTTCTAAACAGAGAAACTCAAAAATACTATATACTGTAAATACTTCTGATATGTACATTTTTCTGGCCATGATTTTCAATAAGATTTTTCCTACTTAGTGAGAGTTTGTACAACTTATGGGTTTGATCCATAAAAATCTCCCTTCTGTGCTTAGATGTAGAACAGAAAATGTATTTCAATGTGACATGGGGATCAAACTCCTGCTCACTAAGAACATCCACATTAGATTGTTATGGCTAAGAACCAAATGTAGTTCCTTATATAACCAAAATTATGAGCATGGCACAGTAGCATACCAAAGTTCACCCTAATCAACCAGCTGAGAACATGCTAAGAGATCACCATGAACATGGCAAAATACAAGTGAAACAATAGTAACAAAACTTTCCAAAAAGGAAGGTTAGTCAATTAAAGAGGCATTCCAAAACTTCTCTGATGTATGAATAATAAAAGGAAGTTAAGTGCCTGTAATGCACTCTGTGAAGAATTGTCTGGAAGGGGGCCATATTCCCTGGTCTTTTTGGAGACAATTCTTCCATTGATGACATTTTTCTTTATTTTTCAAGACAAGGTTTCTCTGGGTAGCCTTGGCTATCCTTTTTTTTTTTAATACATTTTTATTAATTTATACATATTACATCTCAGTTGTTAGCCCATCCCATGTATCCTCCCATTCCTCCCTTCCTCCCACTTCCCCCCTACTTCCCTCCCCTCCCCTAAGTCTGTGTCTGAGGGGGACCTCCTCCCCCTGAATATGCTCATACGGTATCAAGTCTCTCCTTGGTGACCTATTATCTTTCCTCTGAGTGCCACCAGGCATCTCCGTCCAAGGGACATGCTCAAATATGGGGCACCAGAGTTTGTGTGAAAGTTAGATCTCCTTCTCCACTCAACAGTGGAGAATGTCCATCGGCTAGTCCGGGTAGGGGTTCAAGGTTTTTACTGCCTATTTTTTCCTTGGCTGTTGCCACAGTTTGCGGAGGGCCCCAGGGCCCAGACTCGTCTGTAGTTTTCCAGGACCCACTGGATCCTTCCATTTCCTCTTTCTCCCAGGCTTCTCACACCTAAAGTTTCAATAGGATGTCCTCCCTTCTTACCCACTATTCTGGTAGGTACAGTTTTTCATGAGGACGTACATCTTGGACTAGTGTCTCGATATAAGTGAGTATATACCATTTAGCTCTTTTTGCTTCTGTGTGAACTCACTCATTATGACAATTTCTAGTTCAATCCATTTGTCCACAAATTTGGAAATTCCTTGTTTTTAATAGCTGAGTAGTATTCCATAGTGTAAATGTACCACAGTTTCTTTATCCATTCTTCTATCCTTGACTTCCTTTCTAGATTAGGCTGACCTCGAATTCGTAGAGATCTACCAGCCTTTGCCTCACTGAGTACTGGGATTATAGGCATGTGTCTCCATTTGTGACAGTTTACATCTCAAGCACAGTAATAGAGCGAAATTATGAATAATCAAAGCCAATCCAATACAGAATATGGGTGCATGAAAGACAGTTGAGTGTCTAGTTTATGGAGTGGACCCTTAAAATGGCACCCAGTTTTAAGGAGGATGTAGACTGAAACGTGGAATTAGAATACAGTTTTAAGCAGACAACATTGACTACAGGACAGAAGATAAAGGAAAAGATAGAAGTATACATCACAATCCTTGCATCTTTGTTAACATCACACCCACTAAGCCTGATAAGACATCAGGAATCTTTTCAGACCCTACCAATGGAATCCTGATGATTGGCTCCTCATTAGATACAGATTAGAAAGATCAAAGCTAAGAAGTTTTGGTCTCTAAAGCTGACAGATGAATAAAGATAAATTGACAAGAGCTGAGATTATCAAACTAGGATGGATAATTTCATTCACTGAACAACTAAAAATCCATATTAAGTCAATTATTACAAATATTGCTTTGTATCATTAAGTACACAAAAATCAAGCCTGTTAAATAATATAATCATAAAATCGTTTGTTCCTTCATACAAATCTACAAGGCCATTTTTTTGTGATATTAGAAGGATTTAAACTTTGTGACACTCACAGCAAATAAGAGGGACAAGCATTTGAAAGTCAAGGTCAGGTGAGATGTTTGAAAGCAGTCTTCAAGAAAACAGATGAAAAGCCCAGCAACAAAATTGGTATCCTGTTTGCCAAAAGTAAGGCGGTAACATTTGATCACAGTAGGTAAGTTACTGCATAGCCTAGTAGAGAGGAAGGAACTGTAAAATACACTTCTCAGCATTTATAATATGTCTTCAGTATTACTGAACCAGAGTGTTAAATAATATACAAATTCATCAATATCTTTGCCTTTTGAAAAATTTACGTGAAAATGGGGCTATTGAATAGCTACTCAAAGCAAACACATCTTTACAAAACACATGCTATCCTGAAATACAAAGTCAACATCATCATAGCTTAAAAGTGAGGTTTTCTACAAGTTAATGCCTGGAATTTATTGGAGTTAAGTGAGAAAAAAAAATCAAAGTTAATGCTTTTCTCTCATGTCAAAAAAGTAAACAAGTACAACGTGCTAAATTACAGGAAAGAACTAAAAATGTTCAACTAGAGGAAGAATAAGTCTGTGCTGGAAAGGAGAGGCCATATATGGAGACAAGGAAAACCATTAGGTGAGTAAATACTGTGTAAGATTCTTGATCTCTTTCAAGTGTTTGATGTCATCTTAGTGAACTTTGCATTCAATTGCATTTATGTGAATGACATGAATTATTAGTGTAGTGGTAGGGAACTGTAAATGAACCATCTTCCCTTATCTATAATATTGGCTAATTATATCTGTCAAATAATATCATATAAATATGTGTTAAAGCCAAACAGTCTTTGAGAAGGGCCAATGATAAGTGCTTTCCTACTGCAACCGTGATAGTTTTGCACTTGCAGGTTGTAGCCCAAATGAGCATATATGCACAGTTATCAAGTATAGTTTTCTATTTTGTCCAAGTATTAAAATTTTCTACATCAAACATTAGATGTAACAGTAACTTAGAGTGATGGAATAAATCATGTGAATAGTGACTTGAGACCTGAAACTCAAATCACAATTGATTTACCAGAGTTCATAAAGTCTGTAATTGGCTGATTGATATCAATATTAATTATCAATTTGACAGACTTTAGAATCACTCGGGGAAAAATCTCAGTGAAGGACTGACTCACATGAGCTGATTGAGTGGGAAGATACATTCTAAATGCCCTAGGGTCCTCCAAGAAATGAAAAGAGTAAGAGAAGCCCAGCACAAACATTCATCTCTCCTTACTAAATGTGGATAAAATGTGAAGAGCTGGCTCATGCTTCTGCCACCATATCTTTCTACTGAGATGGACTGTCCCTCAAGCTATAAGCCAAAGAAACTTTTTTCTGTCCTTCAGTTGCTTTTTATTTAGACATCTTATCAGAGCAACTGGAAAAGTAATTAATGTAAAGTACAACGAGGAAAGCTATAGAATGGGAGAGAAGAACGTATATGTGAAGCTGATACAGATATGTAGTACAGGTACCACAGGTCCCTGAGAATTATCTACAATATGGAGTGGGGTGTTTACATGAACTGGGGATGGCCTTATTAATACCATGCAGGTCAAAGGAGAGTCCAGTATCATTTGAAATGGCTCAGAGAGATAGTTAAAATATTTATGAAATATGTGAAACACATAAGTGTGAGCAGAAACAAAACTTATTGGCAAACTGAAAATGTATTGTGAGACCTTGAAATTAAGATTTAGTTTGACATCTTCTGAATTTGTCATCATGACCACAAAGACATGCACACACACACACACACACACACACACACACACACACACACACACACACAGCATATACACACAAAATCTGTGATTTTTTCTCAAGTAGAAATATGAGTGGATAATGAATCAAAGCACTGAAATTTTTCTTCAGTTGGGAGTATCTTGGATTAAACCTGTTGTTATGTCAAATTAAGCAAGTTCAGAATATAGAGCTGAAAGTTTCTCTCCCATATAAACGAGAGTAACAAAAATGAAAATTAATGTGCTCTTCTCGACTTATTGTTTGTAGTGATTCACTTAAAAAGAAATGTCCTAAAGTAAGTAATGTGGTAATTCTGGTAGACAGATTACATATTGAAGACACTGTTTTTACTTTTACGACTATCCACTTACTGCAATATAAGTAATTAATTAGTTCTTTATCCTTCTCAGAAATGACCATTTAAAAATAATATTATGTCTTCATCTATTTTCAATGTCATGTCTATTTCATATTATTTTTAACTCTTACATCAACAAAAACCTCTCATAATAGTCCTCTGCCTTTACACACAGTATTGCTATTTATGGATTGACCCTACTTTTGGTATGATAAAATGGTCTTTGCTTGGTCTAAGTTTGTTTTATCTGGAGAGAGAGAGAGAGAGAGAGAGAGAGAGAGAGAGAGAAAGATGATACAGAGAGAGAAAGAGAGAGATGATACAGAGAGAGAGAGACAGACAGACAGACAAAGATAGAGAGACAGAAAGAAAGAGAGACAGATAGACAGAGAGAGTGAGCGAGAGAGAAAGAGAGTGACAGACAGAAAGACAGACAGACAGACAGAAAGAGAGATAGAAAGAGAGAGAGAGAAGGAGAGAGACAGACAGATAGACAGACAGACAGGGACAGAGAGACAGAGAGCACAGTAGTGGCTTTCGAGGAAATGACATTAATAAGATATTTTGTTCCTATATTATGGAATATGTGAGATAACAAAGTATGGTGGGCATAAAAGTGAGAATTAAGTAAATGTCTATCTCTTCCACATCAGTCTTTTTTTAAAATGATGTCTTTTAAATGTAAAATTATTTTTAAACAGTATTGTAAATAAGTAGATACATCACAGTACCATGTGGCATTTCTGAAATGTATTCACTATTACATTTCAATGAGGGCAATTGTTTCTATAATGTTGATGACTTATCAATATCTTATGGTAAATATATTAAAAATCCCTTCTACCCGAACATAATGCTCTTTTATCTAACTATAGCTTAGTTCTTATTGGCTAAACTTGTCACATCTCTTCATGCCCTACAAAGTCACCAGCTTCTGACAACCCACTTTCATTACAGGTTCTGTGAGATTAATTATTACAACAATCACAGATGGTGGAGGCCAAGTGTTACCTGTCTTACTATTCTTGATTTCAGTGCAATACGATGGTCTCCAATATTGTTGTATATGATAGGAGTTTGTTCTATTTTATGTCTGAGACATCCCTGTGATATTAGAATATGTCCCGTATTTTCTTATTTACTTGTCTGTTGAATATTTAGAATTTGTTCCAGTCTTGGCTATTGTAAGCAGTCCTGAACCATAGATGATTATCATAGGTTCTTTTTCTGTTGCTGTGACAAAAATATTCTCTCAAAAGCAACTTAAGTGTCTTATAGTCTTAGAATCAAGGGTATAGTCCATTTTGGCAAGTGAGTGAAGGGTGCCTGAGATGGAAGCAACTGGTTACATTGTATCTATAGTCAGAAAACAGGGAAATGAATGAACTCTGTCGGAGCCACTGTGAAAGGCATCATGACCAAGACAACGCCTATGAAAGAATGCATTTAATTGGGGGCAAATGCCAACATACATGGTGCTGAATGAACAGCTGAGAACTGCATTCTGATCCATATGCTCAGAGAAAGAGAGAGGAACACTAGACCTGACATGGGCCTTTGAAACCTCAGTGCCCACCCTCAGTGACTCACTTCCTCAAAGAGAGCCACAACTCTTAATCCTTCTAGTCCTATCGAGGAGTTTCCAACTATAGGAGCCATTGGGGACATTCTTATTTAAAGCACTACAACCATCTAAATCTTGCTTAGTGTTAATCTGTTTTTATCTGGTCCAGAGTCCCCTGCTCAGGGAATGACCCTGCTCACTACTTAGGTGGGTCTTCCCTACATCAATGAATGAAGTAAAATAATTCTCTCAGGCATGCTAAGAGGTCCGCTTACCATGTCATTTTATATTCTTTCAAATTGACAACATTTACTATCACAACTAACCCACTGTAAACTTTATATCCAAGCACATACCATATTTAGAATATAGCAACGACCCTTGTACCTATAAGTTCATGACCATCTTTAAGCTAAAAGCATTCATTTCAACACCACAATTTTCCATATAGACTAGCAGTTTCAGCATTTTTAAAAATTTTTTATTAATTTATTCTTGTTACATCTCAATGGTTATCCCATCCCCTGTATCCTCCCCTTCTTCCCTCCCTCCCTTTTTCCCCTTATTCCCCTCCCCTATGACTGTTCCTGAGGGGGATTACCTCCCCCTGTATATGCTCATAGGGTATCAAGTCTCTTCTTGGTAACCTGCTGTCCTTCCTCTGGGTGCCACCAGGTCTCCTCCTCCAGGGGACATGGTCAAAGGTGAGGCACCAGAGTATGTGAGAAAGTCATATCCCACTCTCCACTCAACTGTGGAGACTGTTCTGACCATTGGCTAGATCTGGGTAGGGGTTTAAGGTTTACCGCCTGTTTTGTCCTTGGCTGGTGCTTTAGTTTGAGCGGGACCCCTGGGCCCAATCTGCCTATCATAATGTTCTACTTGTAGATTTCTAGGACCCTCTGGATCCTTCTACTTTGCCATTCTCCTATGCTTCTCTCATCTAGAGTCCCAATAGGATGTCCTCTCCTCTGTCTCAGTTTCCTGGTAAGTGAAGGTTTTCCTGGGACATGCCCCTTGGGCTGGTATGCAGATATAAGCGAGTATATAGCATTTGAGTCTTTCTGCTTCTGGCTTAACTCACTCATTATGGTCATTTCTAGCTCAATCCATTTGTCCACAAATTTTGGGAATTCCTTGTTTTTAATTGCTGAGTAGTATTCCATGGTGTATATGTACCACAGTTTCTTTATCCATTCTTCTACTGAGGGACACTTAGGCTGTTTCCATGATCTAGCTATTATGAATAAGGCAGTTTTAACATTTTAAAAGTACAGAACCTCTTAACTATATACTTCTATAAGAACAGAAACAGCTCATTCACTTTTAATCATAGAATGTCAATAAGTGAACACCCCTGGCCATAAAAAGAATCAGGACATCACTTGGAACAAAGCAAGAGAAAAATTCACCAAAGTTTTAGCTCCTTCTCCAGCACATTGGAGATCATTGTGTAATCAACTGAACTCCAAAAATCTCAAGTGCCCTTATCCCTCCAGTTTTCCTCAGTGCATCACACACAGACGCTTTTCTGTATATCCTCACTCAGAAAGAAGCAAGGGGAAGTAGGATTGCATTATACTATACAATCTTCACAAATAGTCCCATCAGATCTACACAACCCTTCAAACATGGGACCACCTGGAAGACATTTCCTATTCAACCCACAACAATAGGAAAGAATATGTCTTTAGTACACTGAGGAAATGAGAGTTTACTGTACCATTTAGGCAGTAGCAAATCAAATTCTATATAAAACTAACTCAGCTAAAACCTCATTTGACTTGGCTTTCTAACTATCACTTAAAGTTTCCTGATTCATCCAAACTTACTTTTGTTAGCTCAAGATACAAGGGCAAGTGACAGGGGACAATAATTTTTATTAGAGTGAATTGAGATGTAAAGTCACGCTTGATTTTTTTGTAATTATAAGGCAAAATTTCACATAAGTATTGAAAGTAATGAACTATAATGATGAGCACCACCTCCGCTGGCACTTCATATACACAACTCAATGTAAGATACAAAGGTAAGAAAACTCCATTTTCTTGATGTCAAAAGCTGGTACACTTTAAAAGCTGATATTGACATTGGCACATTTACCATGTGTCTAATAAACTCTCCATGTAGAAAGGACCCTGAGGGAAGGATATACTTGCTGAGTAAAAATGTTCTCAAATGTGTCTATGCAATTATTGTTTTTACATATTTTATTATAAAGTAATGATATGGTTTTACTTCAAAATGCAGTGAACCAAGCAACCACCAACTATATTTATGCTCCTCTAATTATGCAGACATGACACAGATAGTTTTTTTGTGAAATAATATTTGTGTTTAGAAGTCAAATTACAAAATTGGACATGTGAGCAAGTAATTATGCTCCCTTGTTGTAGAAAGGAATAATTCATCATGAAACTGATTACTCCTCCAGGCATTCTCAGAGTGCTCTCCAGGTAATAAAAATAGTAGAATATACTGAAGTGAGAATGAGTCCCAAATAAAGGCCTCCAAGAGAAAGCAATGAGGAACTTGCCTAACTCATATGCAGGTCAGAGATAATTAGTACCAAATAATAGACTATGTAGTTTATTTTTTTTCTAGGGTACTTGTCTTCCTGTATTAGCATGCTCTATGCTTAAAGCATGAATGGAGTAGGTTTGTTACCAGTGCAGCAGTGGTAACATCAAAACGCTGCTGGTGGTGTAGGATATTAGTGTGAAACTTTAAGTGAAATATCATGTGTCCTAGATTCTCAAATCTACCTCTCAATTCTACTTCTTTCCTTTGATTTTTAAAAATGTCACCAAATTTGTTGTGACTCTGTACTGACAAAGAAAGCCCTCCCTCACAAAAGCATCAGGCTCTTAGTAATTCAGAACATGTTTTTCTTTCATTAAAAAAATGTCTTTTTTAAAATCCTGTTTTCTCATACGGCTATTTAAGAGCCTAATAGCAGTCTACACATGATTTCTGGATTGCAATTCTCTAGATCTTCCAGTCAAAAGACAAGATTCTTTCTCCGCAACTAAATTCATGGTAACAGCTCTTTAAATGAACTGCCTTGAGCCCCTCACACCAGCTCCTCAGTTACAAGCTGTAAAAGCTACACAATGAGAACAAATTGAGGCATTTTAGATCATGAGCAAAGTAAAGCTCAGCTTCTGGCTTTGCAGGTGCACTGGCATCACAGTCTATACAAGTCATTGCTCATTGTTGGTAAAAGTACAACAAAGAAACAACAGTCCTATTTAGTTACATATGCAACAAAATGTGTGATTGCAGGTTTTATGTTTGATTTATTCTTCTGCTTCCTACTATGCAGTAATTGAAAAAAAGATTTTCTTGACCTTGTCAGTCCTGTTATATCACTCTGTGCAATGTGCATAAAAATAATTCATATTTAACATTGTGGTAGCTTTCAAATACATGGATGAACTCAATGTCTGTGAATGTATCTCATATATGTGTTTACTTGAATCTTGTTTCTGTGTCCATCTTAGAATTCAAATTAATTATGTATATTCTTTTGAAATGCCAATACTAGCAATAGCATTAGTTTTCTTTCCTTAACACATTCAGCCCTACACCGTTGCTGTGACTTTGTCATGAATTATATCATGTAGCTATCTCTGAAAAGCTTCTATTACTAGTCCCAACCCAAAGGCATAAGAAGGCTCAAGAAGAGACGGTGTCAAACATCACATTCCAGTATTTTTGATAATAAATGCAGTAATGATAATGTCACCTAGCAGTTCAGAGACATCTCCTCCCTTGTACTATCCCTCTTATATACTTCTCTGAACACCCCCGTCTGCTGCCTTTTCCAGGGGATTGATTCTGCTTTCTTGTCTTTGATGCTCACTACAGATCTCTAAGAAGATGATCTCTTTCCAAATCCAGCAATTAGAGGTAGCACGTGCAAGTGACATGGCTATTTTTTCAAAAATAAGCACCATATATGTACCTTCAGCACACACTGTAATTTGATTGAAGATAATTTGGAAGGAAGATATGCTGAGCTGTCTGTGACTGTAAAGATAATTATGACATGTAATGCAGAGAATGACAGAGAATCCAGAAGTAGCCACTGAAAATGTCCCTAAACCAGTCACTACTTTACGTTTTCTTGTCCTTATTATACTTATAGTTTGGGAGAGCAGGGAGATTTTCTAATTTAATTTAAATTTACTTTCTGCCTACCATGACATCTTGTAAAGGACAATAATTAACAGTTGTGTTTATAAAATTGATTGATTTTAATATTCCTTTCCCTTTGATGAAAAGAATGCTTATGATTTCTGGTGACTTACAGATTAAA
The DNA here is from genome assembly GCF_964271855.1 of Acomys minous. Classification (NCBI taxonomy): domain Eukaryota; kingdom Metazoa; phylum Chordata; class Mammalia; order Rodentia; family Muridae; genus Acomys; species Acomys minous. Next base: position 91,287,708 of record NC_140489.1, on the reverse strand, counting down.
ATATGTACAGATTTTGAGAAGGTGATTATAAATTCCATTAATATATAGAAGAAGGAAATTTGAAAAGGAAGAATAAAGACACTAGGGTAACTATATTATTATACATTGTATATTAATGTCCTTTCAATTCAAAGTTACCTGTTTGGTTTTCTTAATAAAAGTCTAAGAATTAGAATGACGTAAATATGTAAAAGTTCTATATATTGTTGATGCAATGAGTGATATACCATATAAGAAATAAGTATGCCTTTTACCATTCATCCACAGATTTTGGGAATTCCTTGTTCTTAATAGCTGAATAGTATTCCATAGTGTAAATGTACCACATTTTCTTTATCCATTTTTCTACTGAGGGACACTTAGGCTGCTTCCATGTTCTGGCTATTATGAATAAGGCTGCTATGAACATGGCTTAGCAAATGTTCTTGTTGTGTGCTGGAGCATCTTCTGGGTATATTCCAAGGAGTAGAATAGCTGGGTCTTGAACAAGCCTTATTCCCAGTTTTCTGAAATAGTACCAGATAGATATCTAAAGTGGTTGTACTAGTTTGCATTCCCACCAGTAACGAAGGAGTGTTCCTCTCTTTCCATATCCTCACCAGCATGTGGTGTTGCTTGAATTTTTTATCTTAGCCATTAGGATGGGTGTAAGAGGGAATCTCAAAGTTGTTTTGATTTGTATTTCCCTGATGACTAAGCAGGTTGAGCATTTCTTTAAGTGTTTCTCAGCCATTCGATATTCCTCTGTTGACATTTCTCTGTTTAGTTCTGAGCCCCATTTCTCAATTGTGTGATTTGGTTTGGTGGTGTTTAATTTCTTGAGCTCTTTATATATTTTGAAATTAGCCTTAGTCAGATGTTGGGTTGGTGAACATCTTTTCCCAGACTGTAGGCCGTCGCTTTGTTCTGTTGACTGCCTTTCACTGAATAGCGCTGACAGGTTGAACAATTTGGCTTAGTTGTATATAGATTATGGAGAGGAAATATATGCACTTAAATTATTCACCACAGGTTCTAAGTAGTTAGACAAGAAGCATTTAGAGCAAGAAAACAAAATAATAAATGAAAACTGCAAAACTGTGAGAATGAAATCATGTTCCCTTGCTCCAAGAATGTGTCGCTGATGTTCTGTTTTTACGATGCTCCTGTGCTATGTACAGGCAGGCTATAATGAAGTGTACTTCTTGAATCGTTATTAATTATGTTCCCTGAATGATGGGCAGTAGAACAACAAGGTAGTTCCTTAAAAAGCCTACTTTCAATTTTTCTGTGTGTCTGTTAATTGTTTGAGAAAACTATACAAGGTGTTTTGGTCATATTTTCTTTTTTTAAAATTTTTTTATTAATTTATTCTTGTTACATCTCAATGGTTATCCCATCCCTTGTATCCTCCCATTCTTCCCTCCCTCCCATTTTCCCCTTATTCCCCTCCCCTATGACTGTTCCTGAGGGGGATTACCTCCCCCTGTATGTGCTCATAGGGTATCAAGTCTCTTCTTGGTAACCTGCTGTCCTTCCTCTGGGTGCCACCAGGTCTCCCCCTCCAGGGGACATGGTCAAATATGAGGCACCAGAGTACGTGAGAAGGTCATATCCCACTCTCCACTCAACTGTGGAGAGTGTTCTGTCCATTGGCTAGATCTGGGTAGGGGTTTAAGTTTTACCGCCTGTATTGTCCCTTGGCTGGTGCCTTAGTTTGAGCGGGACCCCTGGGCCCAAATCTGCCTATCATAATGTTCTACTTGTAGGTTTCTAGAACCCTCTGGATCCTTCTACTTTGCTATTCTCCCATGCTTCTCTCATCTCCCATGCATCCCATCTCCCATCCCATCCCATCTCCTATGCATCTCAATGGGATGTACTCCCCTCTGTCCCAGTTTCCTGGTAAGTGAAGGCCCTGAGTCCTGGGCTGAATTCAGCGTGCCATGTGAGTGCAGAGTCCCTGGCTGAGCTCAGTGCACAATTCTGCCCCAGAGACTCTGGTGGAGCTTGGCGTGCAGTTTGGGGCCAGAGTCCCTAACTGTGCTTGGCAGACAGAGTGGGCCCAAAGACTCTAGGGGAGCCTTTGGCACAGTCCGGCTCTAAGACTCTGGTTAGACGCAGTGTGCAATTCGAATCCAGAATTCCTGGCTGAGCTGGGCAGACGGTTTGGGCCCTGAGTCAATAGCTGACCATAGCACACACTTTGGGCCAAAAGCCCCTAGTGGAGCTCGGTGCACAGTCCCAGTTCAAAAATTCAGGCTGGACCCTGTGTGCAGTTTGGGCCAGGAATCTCTAGCTGAGCTCGGCAGACGGTTCAGGCCCTGATAATCTAGCTGAGCTCCGTGCGTGGTTCGGGCCCAGTGTCCCTAGCTGGACTTGACAGGGAACCCATATTTTCTTCAATATTCTCCCACATCCATTTCTCCAGCCCTCTCCACCCAACTTTCTGTCCTCTGCTTTATTCCATTAAGCCAACTTTTGCTTCTTATAGCCCAAGTACCAACATTTAAACTCTTAGAAAATTAAGCCCTCCTTCTCAGCAGTCACTAATGCCAACGCTCTAATCTAGAAGTAGGACTCCATGCCCACCTTTCACATCCATGCTCTGATCTGATCTAGTTTGAACGTTCATGAGTTCTGCTAAAGTTGTCCCGAACATTGCTCATTCATATGTGCAATGCTGCTGTTGGTTTCTAAAATTGTTTCATCGGAGTAATCTACTTCCCCTGGCTGTTGACAGTCACCTATACATACACATGCACATCTCTGTGATCTCTGAGTCTCAGGGTAAGGGAGGATGATATGGATGGACTATTTTGGACTGACAGTTCTCTACTATATTCTATGCTTCATACAGTTATGGATCTTTGTGTTCATTGGCATCTACTGCTAATCAAAATTCTTTCTATGAAGGTTGAGGATATATTAGTCTATTGAATAATGATATGTGACTTAGAAATCAATTCAGTACTATGTACCTTTAGTAAAATAATAGTATTATGTTCTGTCCGAGGGCCCATGACATGTTTAGCCAGCAGGTGTTGGCTCAGTTATGGTGTCAAGTGTGGTTTTTTTCTTCTGGAGGGAAACTTGTAAATGGTTAAAGTGTGGTTGATTGCTTCCATGGCACTCGTGTTCCTACTCTACCAGTGGGTATATCTTGGCAGCTCTCAGGGTTTGCAGCTAAAAGACTGATCACTACAGTTATCCACTGGAAAAGTGCATAACACTTTTCAAGCACTATAACAGCTAGTCAGTACAGATGAAGCTTCCAGGCACATACTAGCTTGAGAGTTCCATGCTTGAGGACTTAACTATGTGGTGAACTCAGCAATAAGATCGTATTGTTCAAGTCTGGGTGGCAACCAATAGCATTGACAATAGACTATAGTGTTTGGATTTATGAGACCTCACTGGCCAACAACTCAAAAAAAAATTCATTTCAGGTACTGAGATTTCCCTTAGCCTGTGATGTCTAGTAAGAAAATTGATGCTTGTTATAGGATAACTCTAAATTCTTATTCATTCTCTCTCTCTCTCTCTCTCTCTCTCTCTCTCTCTCTCTCTCTCTCTCTCTCTCTCTCCATATATACATGTGTATATATATATACACACACATAGAGAGAGACATATGTGTGTGTGTGTATAATTCACCTCCCATGTGTGTGTGTATGGTGTTAATTTCTCTTTACTCCCTCGCTCTATAAATGGAAGGCTTTAGAGTAGTAGGATTCCAATTTTTTTTTCAGAAGGTCTTTGATGTTAATTATCCCTTACACTATTTCCTCATCTACTATCTTTCCATTCTCCACACTATGGAAATTGTCTCTTAAAACTCTTAATTAAATTTACATTAGGCTGTGAATTTTACTCTTCTCTCAAGAAATGATACACAGTGACCTGTCATCTTCTGGTGGTCTTTTCATATTCAAGGCATGCCTGTGTCCGTTATTGTTTCACCTGTCAGGTTTCTCTAGGCTCTTCTTCACAGACACAATTAGAGGCAGGGTAAAATATCCCTAGCCAGATTTCCACCCATCCAGGATAACAATTTGGTCATTCCATCTGATGAGGAAGGCTTAGAGTGAGAGTTAGTAATATCGTGAAGGATTTAGCATAGCTGGTACTTCAAATCAAAGAACATACTTAAAGTGGTGTTATTCAGATTCAGGGAGACCAGAAAGAGATGGGAAAGAAGAATGAATGAAAAAATAGAGCAATTTTCATTTGAGGTCTACTTCCTATTCACTCACTCTTGATATCAACCTGTAATACATATACATATACAAGATATGTATATCCATATATGCATATGTATGTGTGTATGTGTATAGTTTTTATGGAAATCTTATAATTATAACTTATTTTCATTCCATGTTGGAGATAAAAATATGTTGAGAAAAATCAAGACTCATTCAAACTCCCTGGATTGAACAAAGACCACAAATTGAGCCCTCCATTGTTTCATTCTATGTAATTTTCATGCTGGAGAAGTCAAAAGCCATGTGTCAAATGCACAAAAAGTCAAATGCTGTAATTCATACATAGCAGAAGTAACAAAATTTCTTTTTTCCTGGAAACCTAAAAATGAATGTGTGGAAAGATGATATGAGTTTTACATGTATAAACTGTTAGAATTTCTAAGATAGAAGAGAGTCCTTACCTAGACTATGCCCTCCTAATGCTGATTTTGTTCCATTAATGAGGTTATTTGGTTAAGCTAATCATATTTATGTATCACAATATTCAGCATTCTCAAATTGCGCCCAAGCAATTTAATGAACCAGCCTGAATGGCTACAAATGCAGCCAACATTTATAAGTTAATTTGCATTATCATTGAGAATGCAAGGATACGCAAAGCTAATTCAAATGTTACATTTTCCTCTTCTAATCTGCCTTATGCATACCAAGCAGATGGCCTGATGTAGGTATTGATGAAAAAAAAAAAACCTTATAGTGAGAGTTAGCAGCACCCAGAAGTACTTATAGCAGTTGCTACTTCAAGTCAGAGAATGTATTAAAAATTGGTGTTTTTCAGAAAGATCCAGCAGAGATAGGAAACCGCAGTAAAAGAACAACTTTCATGGCTTCAAAATCTCCTGAGTATCTATCTCACCCTTTGAATTATTAGAGTCTATACCTTATAAATTTAAAATCCCATTAATGATGTTCATATTTGCTCATAGTATTGAGAACTGAGCAGGGAGAGTTTCCAAAATGAAGTTTATTGTGTTTTCAATGATGAGAAAGGATGTTAAAATGTGTAAAATTAGGAGGGCCAGAAGTTAAGATGCTTAAAATGTGAAAGAAGAGAACCATGCTGAAAATAGCCTTTAACTGTACAAGAGACTTTTATTTACTGTTTTAAGAATAGTTGCTTTATTTTTATTTCTATGCATGTGTGCGTGTGTGTGTGTGTGTGTGTGTGTGTGAGCATGCATATATATAAGTACCCATGGAATCCAGAAGAGGGTCTCAGATTTCCTGGATCTGGAGTTGAGGCAGTTATGGCCTGCCTGAGGTCAGGTCCTCTGAAAGAGAAGTAATTTTTCTTAACTGCTGAACCATCTCTCTGTCTTTGAGTTTTTGAACCTAATTTCTATTTAGTTCAAAGTGCAGTGTTTGGAGAAAATAATTAAATAAATAAACATAAATCCAGTCTTGGTAGTGCATGCCTTTAATCCCAGCACTCAGTGTGGCAGGGGCAAGCAGATTTCTGTGAGTTCAAGGGCAGCCTGGTCTACACAGGAGTCCAGAACATCCAAGGCTGCACAGAAACTCTGTGTCAAAGAAAGAAAGAAAGAAAGAAAGAAAGAAAGAAAGAAAGAAAGAAAGAAGAAAGAAAGAAAGAAAAAAGAAAGAAAGAAACACAAAACTGACCATCAGAGATCATTAGAATGAACTACTCTGATGTTCACAGTTCTAAGTAGCAAAATGAAGGCAGCTCACTTGGTGTGACAGTCCTCCCTCGTATCCCCCAAAATATCATGTTTTGTAATAGTAACAACATAACTGGAATAAAATTATGTAAGGTTTTCACATTATCAATACAACAGACTTATAATTCCTGATTCTTTCATAGTTCATCTTGCTGTATGTAGTTTATTGTATTTATATGTAACAAGATAAATGTATATGTAAAATAAATAATTAATTAATTAATTAATTAAAAGAAAAAAACTTTCACTAAAAAGAATCTTGGAAATAAGTCTCCAGTGGTTGCAAGGTTGGGGCTAGTGGTGTATATCAGTACTTACAAAGCATGTGCTCCTGAAGGGTGTGATTCCCAGCATTCACATGGTAGCTCACAGCCACCCCCAATCCCTTACAGAGGATCTGATTCTCCATCAGGCACCAGGCACACCCCAGCAAGCAAAACACTCATAAGCATGAGATAAAGAATATTTTAAAGGATAGCTAGGACCTGTAGACAACTCTTTAAAGCAATATAACTATATATAACATGGAATATAAAATGTTCTAGGAGTGTAAGAAATCCAGATTATCGAAAATACTATCACCAGACACTATTCAAATCAGTCAAATGAAATAATTTGACATATTTAATTTTATTAAATTTAAAATATATTTAAAACTTTAAAACGCTTTATACTTTAAAACAGGTATAAATATATCTCAAGTAGATAAATACTTGCCAAGCATTTAAAAAGAAGTAGAATTTAGAATATATTTGAATGAAACACATACTTAAAAATATGTAATATGAACAATGAGAACTTTGGTAAGATTATAATAGTCATGAAACAAGTTAATTAGTGACCTTCAAAAGAAAACTAGAGAAGCTAATAATTTGAAGTATGGTGCAAAAAGGAAAAAAAATGGTGGCCTCGGAGACTGTGAAAATATTTTAATCTAGCAGGAATTTTCCGTGGGGGAAAGGACAGATTCTGGTGAAAAGATATTTAAACAAATATCAATAACATATTTTTTTAAAAATTAGAATCTATAGGTGCACCTATATAATAGAAATGAGAAACAAGCAACACAGACTCAGAGAAGCCAGAGACCAATACCGATCAGATTTAAGCTGTTTCAGAACTTCTGAAGATATTGGTGAAGATACAAATCCTAGAAATATCTTTATATTGGAAAAATTACATAGAAAGGAGCATGAATGCAAATGCCTATATATTTTTAACGTAAAATAAAATGTGCAAGGCAGGAATCAAAAATCATTTCCAATTCTGGCACAGAGCACCCTCCTGAAATGAGTATGTAACCCTCAGCAAACAAAGGTGTATTTCTGTTAGTAGGAGCAACGGAAATGACCAACGTGTTCTCTGTAAACTGAATGAGTGAAGCAGAACCTAATAACCGCAAGCTATCACCAACCCACTCAAAACTCAGGAAATAGGTCACTTGTGTTAAGAACAATAAAACTATCAAAGGAGAGGTAGTAACTTAGAATTTGTGATGTATTAAATGAAATTGAAATATGCTGTAAACTTTGTAGTGTGAAAATAATCCCCAGAAGTAAATGACCATGACTATATTCCAGGTCAAAATCCACAATCACAGAAAACCAACATTCATGCAACTTTTATATTGATAAATAGTCTCTTTAAGATTTTAATTGGGCAAATGTCGTTGTTGTATGTTGGAACACCTTTCAGGTATATAACAGGCAGTAGTATAGTTGGGTCTTGAGGTAGTATTATTCCAAAATTGCCGAGAAAGCACCAGATTGATTCCCAAAGTGGTTGTACAAATTTGCATTTCTACCATCTCAACTATGTCCATAGCAGCCTTATTTGTAATAGTCAGAATCTAGAAACAACCTAGATGCTCCGTGACCGAAGTATAGATAAAGAAACCAAGGTACATTTACACAATGGAATACTAATCAAGTGTCAAAAACAGGAAAATCTTGAAATTTTCAGGTAAATTGATGGAACTAGAAATAATCATACTGAAACCCAGGAACACATGCATGGTATATACTCATTTATAAATGGATACTAGCCCAACATAGATGTACTCTGAGAGACTCCACCCAGTGGGGGATCAGAACAGATGCTGTGACTCCCTGCTGTGCTCCAGGTAAAAGTGGTATGGAAGAATGGGGCAGGGGGAAGGAATAAGAGGAGGGTTGTCACGAGCTCCACAAGGAGAGTATCAAGGATGGTGGATCCGGATTCAGTGCACCTGAACAAACTGATGCACCAACCAAGAACATTGCAAGCAGAGAAGCTAGACCCCCTGTTCAGATGTAGCCAAAGGACAACCCATTCTCCACACGGAGAAGAGGGAGTGGCAGGGAACTGTGATTTGATCACTGCCCCTAGGCAGAGGGGTCCTGTGGGAACACACAGGAAAGGGATGCAGGGTATCCAGATGAGAGCTGATAGGCTGTGGCCTGCAGGTGGGGGAGGCAAACCCCACCTGTCAGAGGTCTAGGGTTGGGGAACAGGGGAGAAAAGGGAGGAAGGGTGGGAACAGGAAGATAAGAGCAAGGGGATCGCAGTTGGGATGTAATCTGAATAAATTATAATAAAAATCTTAGTTGGAATTATAGTATTATGATTGACCCATATTTATAATACTTAGAGGAGACAGTATTAAAATTTTCCACAAATATATGTTTTATCATCAAATCAAAACAAATAATTGTTCTATATAATCAAACATTAACATATCTGAGTGCTGGGAACCCTCAAATGATGTTGTTCATTTTGCTTATTTTTTTTGTCCTCAACAATATTAATACAGAAAAAAATAATTGTTAGCTTTCATTCTCTATTATCTATGATACATTTTGTCCACTCTGCAAACTAATTCAAAGCATGTATACGTGTGGAAATATGGGCAAACGTCAACAAAAGTATTTTTAAAGAATAATAGAAAATAGAATAGAACTACAAGGCGACTTTTGAAAAAAATTCACTACACTTAACAAATCCTTGGTGCTAATCTAGCATAGGTGGGAGAGATGAGCATAGATATCATAAAGAAGAAGGATACAATCACCACTCCTAAACATATCTCCAAATAATCAGGGTCATATTCATGTTTATGGTATAGCTGAAGTGGAAATTGTATGAAAGCAAAAAAAAAAAAATCCCATTTCACAGAATCTTTTACACAAAGGCCATGTTCTGTTGGCTTTGTTGATAATTTTTCACAACTATTTAGGAAATATATTGAATAACTCACTCATATTATTGATAATGAAGAGATGTTCCCAATATATCTGTCCAACAATATTCTCATTTTCAAATATTTTACAGCCTCAGTGGCAAGTGATAATGTTCAGGAGGTGAAGACAAAGATGATGATGCATGCTTATAAGCCTTGTCACCTGAGTTTGATTATCTGAGCTCCCATAGTGGCAGGAGAGAAACAAGTAATTGCTGGTAAATAGCAATATTCAGATTCCTGAGCCTGTTGGCTGATGTCCTGAGTATTCTATGAAGCTCTGCTGGTTAAAATACTAACCTGATTCCACAATAAATGACAGATGTTATAGAAAAAATAAGTAGATACTATATCTTGTGAACAGATGTGAGTATGACTGAGTATTGTTCCTCCAGATTCAATGATATATTCACAGTAATTATCAGGATTGACAAAGTTTTCATCCACAAATGTCATATTGTTTCATCATTTGAAAATCACCATATATGTGTGACTATATCTGAGGATTCGTAAGCAGTTGTTTTAGTAAGTACAATGAAAGAGTCAGAAATTGAGACTGATAGGGAGATCTCAGCACACTAGGACTAATGAAGAATTAGTGGTCAGTTACAGAACTCCATACGCAAACACCAAGGCTATAAACATCCAAAGTAAAATGTCAGAAAATAACTTTGTTACTTTTGATTAGCCAGATAAGACATAAAATATGAATGATCATAGAAAACCTCAAAACGTGTAAAAATGCCATCATTAATAATAAACACCTCTGCTCTTTGAAAGCCACAATTAAATACATTCTGCATTTGAAAAGAACAGAACTATTACAAAATGTGGATCTGTACTGAGAGGAGACACTAACCTATTACAATGTGATGGCTGAAAAGAAAAGAAAAGAAGAGAAAAGAGAAAGAAGGCAAAACAAAATTGGGAATCCCCATAGATACTCAGCATAATGGGTTTTTAGAGAAACAAAAATAAAGAATCCAAGATTCAGGCCATACTAATACATGAAGAGTTTACAGAAACTACAAGTTGTGATGAGATTACTGCTATAGCATAATGTTATAATCACATGTGACACAGCAACCCTTCTCTGAACTACACAGTTACTTGTAAAGGGTAAACTTTGGTATTTTATAAACATGATTGCAAAAGGCAGATTATATAAGCCAGGAGAAGAATCTGAAATTAATCTTGTTTACTTTAACTGTCTCCCACTGCTAAAGAATTGCTATATTCTCACACAATTATTAGCTTTCCAGCATTAGGTTATGTCATTTTACAACTGAAATACCCCAGGCCTTGTCTTATGTTTCTGCTGTCACCTGCTAGACCTTGATTTAGATTTTTTGATGTGTGAAAACCTTTCTCTAAATACATTTGGTATTTTCCTATGTTTTGGTCAGCGTTATTTCACTTTGTATAACTTCTATTTCTATTCCTACTGCAAATGATGGGAACCCCCCCCCATTTCGCAGCTGAATACTCTACCATTGATATAAATACCACATCTTTACCAATTTTTCAGTCAGTAGGCCTATTGGTGTCTTCATTTCTTGACTATTGTGAATATTGCTACAATAAATGTGAGAATACAGATATAGTCTGGAAATTCTGATGCTGTTTGCTTTGTACATTGATACTGATTGCTAGATGTTCTATTCATAACTCTGTGAGGAACATATGAATTACTTTTCATGTTTCATGTTTCATGAAAAATATCTGACAGAGAATTAAAGAAGGTTTTATTTAAGTTTACATCATAAGTGTACATGTCTCACCGCAATGGGAATGGATGATGGTGAGTGGATCCAGGCTGCAAGAGTATGCAAGGGATGCCTGTTACCTGGTTTCAACTACACAGTTGAGGGGAGAAAGGGAATAGGGCTGAACAACAAGACTGCAAGACTCCTAATTGTCTAGAAACTCCAAAAAATGCTCCACCCGCTGGGAAGCAAAAGTTAAAACACAGGCAATGGTTTAGCCCTTAAGAATATTTTCCTGATCTTGTAGCTAGAGCTGTTGGTGTTACCTTCAGGAATTTGTCTCCTGTGACAATGAGTTCAAGGCTGATTCCCACTTTCTCTTCTAATAGACTTAGTGTTTCTGGTTTTATATAACCACAGCAACAGGAAGCAAACTAGAATATACAGTAACTTCAAGATGGAGCGGTCTAAAACAGCAGTTCTCAACCTGTTATTTACTACCTATTTGGAGGGTAGTGAATAACAGTAGCAAAATTACAGTTATGAAGTAGTAATGAAAATAATTTTATGATGTAAGTGTGTGTTGGGGTGGGAGTGAGCTTGCAGCGTTTTAAAGGATGAGAACCACTGGTCTAAGACAACCAGACCCAAATTCCTATTTATAGCATACACTTACTCTATCATCAACTGGAAAGTTTTTAACCTCAGCCACCATTTACTTCATACGAAGAAAGAATCGATACTATTTACACAATACTTTGGTGGAATAATCATATGGCTCAAATCCTCGAGTCCAGGAGGTGATATTACTGAAACAATTTAATAGATAGAAATAACGGAAAATACTTATTCCCTAATGAGTCATCATAGGGAACATTCTAAAAATTCTGACATTATGAATAAATAACTGGCTGTTATCATATTTACTTTCTTATAATATATAGGAAACATTCTGATTAGGCAAGTGCAAGGTAAGCCTTCTTACACTAGACTCAGGAGTAAGACACATTTATACATACATGCCTCAGACCTTGTCCAGAAATAGACACTTAAAGATGTATTTTCTTTTTTATATAATTCTAAATTTCTTCTTTTTTATTAATTTATTCTTGTACATCTCAATGGTTATCCCATCCCTTGTATCCTCCCATTCCTTCCTCCCTCCCATTTTCCCCTTACTCCCCTCCCCTATGACTGTGCCTGAGGGGGATTTCCTCCCCCTCTATATGCTCATAGGGTATCAAGTATTTTCTTGGTAGCATGCTGTCCTTCCTCTGAGTGCCACCAGATCTTCCCCTCCAGGGGACATGGTCAAATATGAGGCACCAGAGTACGTGTGAAAAAGTATGGAACGCTTCACAAATTTGCGTGTCATCCTTGCACAGGGGCCATGCTAACCTTCTCTGTATCGTTCCAATTTTATTATATGTGCTGCCAAAACGAGCACTTAAAGATGTATTTTCTACTTACCAGATTAGGTCCCTGTGACTGTGACCAGCATGTCATTTCTCAGTGACAGTGTCTTGATAGAGAGGGCCAGGATATCAGGAAATATAAGGATATAGATGAGTTTGGAATTGGAAGGTCCTGTACAGCTATGTTTTATGTCAAGGAAGGGTAAGAAGAGCAGAATTTTATATACTATTTCCAGTGGGGGATGGGACAAACATCATCAGTAACTGTCATTCAATGTGACAAAGTCAGGAAGAAGCTAATTAAATGATGCTGCACAAGGAGAACATGAGGTATCTCCAGAATATGACAGACTGAGGGCACAATAGCCTTTGGAATAATAACCTTAGCATTATACATGAATAGAGCTTGGTTCTCAGGGTCTGACGCCACAGCTCCCCAGACCAACAGTTATTACTAACTCTTCCAAGAATCATTCCTGGCTATAGACATTGATCTACGTTCTTGTATGTGCGTGTGTGCGTGCGTGCGTGCGTGCGTGCGTGCGTGCGTGCGTGTGTGTGTGTGTGTGTGTGTGTGTGTGTGTGTATGGGCCTCAGGGAAAGGCTCAGTCAATCAGACCATATCTCAATAGCCCTATAAGTCACCACTTTCTCTGTCATGTTTATGTGAGTATTTCTTTCAGACTTAAAATAGGCCATCTGTATTCTATTGGTGTTCTGTACCTTTGCCATGTTCCTTATTTTTCTTTGCCTCACTCTGAGCTGGGGAAAGGGAGCTGTATCCATGCATCAGTTTGCTTCCCCAACCAAGGAGGGAAGCCTTAATTTCAGGCTTTCTTTATATGATAGGTTTGAATTTGTGTTTTAGGTAGCTATGCCTACGTACAGGTGTGTATGGTAGATGTGTGACAGCCTCATGTGTCATCTGCGGTACTTTTTTCCACCTCCTTTGGAACACGATCTCTGAATTGACCAGGAGCTTTTCAATAAGGCTAGGCTGACTGACCCACAAAGCCCATGACTCCATGAGACTTTGCCTCCCAACAATAGAATTGCTACTGTGTTTCTGTGCCCAGAGGTTGTACATGGGTTTTGAGAATTGACTTTATGTTTGCAAAGCAAGCATTTTACCAATTTTGCTAGGTCCTTGGCCTGCAACTTGTGCTTTTGATATGAAGAACTTGAGGGCTGCCCCAAGTTAGATTCTTCAAAATGCTGTGGAGAATTCAATACTATCTGGCAGTACAGCCTGATTTCCTATGTGGAGGACCTTAAGCTGTAAAGTTTGCTCCAGGAAATGAGGACAGCTGCCATGTGAAATAAGTAGCCCATGAAAGTTGTGCAACAAAGATCCAATTCCCTCCACTTCCTGAAGGCAGATGTGGGGCTTCTCTAGTGAAGGCCCTCCAGGTTAGCTCTGACCACACAGTGCACATAACACTGAAGTTAGAGTCAGGCAGTGAGATTGAAGTATGTTTTTATATTCTTACTATTAAATTCAGTGGCTTGAGCCTAGGAAGCTAACTTCAATATCATGTGTCCACTGATTAGAATGTCTTAGCAAAAATCTCTACACATCAGCTGGTCTAACTCTGTCACCATTATACCATTGCTTGAGGTTAATAGATTTGCTTCTAGATTGCTAAGTTTTTTTTCCTCAGAAGAACAACATTTATTTATATACCGCAAGGCAAATATTTTTTATTTGGTATGATTTCTTTGTCAAAATTAGAAAACAATTCTTAAGGGTATAAAGCACCAAGCAGAGTAATTTCTGCAAACTTACAGTGGTTAATTGGCAGATAAAGAAAAAAAATTACAAACTGTTGAAGGAGAGGAGCAGTTGGAAAAGGATGGAAAGAAGGTGAAAGTAATAAAAGACAGAGGTGAGTAGAAATGACAGTAAAGGTGACAGAGACAGAAGTAAAGGAGATATTGTCTTGGATTCAAATCCCATTCATCCATATTTATGCATGATGGTTTTAAACTGAAAGTCTTTTCTAAATACCTTTGCTTGTGGACGGCATGGACTCATAGAGTACTCAAGACAACTGTAACAATATAAAACTGCTTTGTGAACAAGGGAAATACTAGCTAGGTGCACATCATCACTAACTGGATATACAGTGGTTCAGATTTGTAATGCCAACGAAGTGTGCTGTACATTTTCTACATTGTCCTTTTATGCAATTTGACTCTTTTCTTTATCTTGTTCTGCAGACCTCTGTATGTCCTACAGCATTCCCATTTCTTGCTCTCTGTGGAATTTACAGACAACAAAAAAGGGAAACAGGATTGTGATATCTTTTTACTAATCCTTGCCCAGTTGTCTTCCCGTCAGGTGCCTTTTCTCAACTTACCTGCTTCTTCAGAGTCCTATAGCAGGCTCCCAGATCAAAGAGGGACCAATGGCTATTAACCATATCTGGAATATTTGGCCATTAAAATTCTGAGAAAGAATAGGAAATTTTGCTTGATTATCAAACAAATAAGCCAAATCAATTTTACAATATAATTTTGTATTCTTTTACATATATTTCATGTATTAACACATTTTATATCATTGACAACCACTTATAATGATGTTTCAGTGCTAGAAATCTTCAAGGAAATATACAAACATAAGTAAGGCTTCTATGATTTTCTCATTCATAGCACCTATATTTAATACTTGTGTTTTTCAAGCATATCTTATTAAAATTATTTTACAAAGAAAAGGTATATTCTGCCTGGATAAGTCTCCAATGGAAATTGTGTTTCAGTGCTACATTTATAATATTCTTTAGCCTCATCACATTTTTAATATAATCACCAGCTTTGCTATATGCCCAAACAATTATCAGAAATGGAAATCAAGAAAGCATCCAATTTAAAATAGCTCTTGTTATTATTTTTAATAACCCAATCATATTATGATGAAGCTTCATGCTTTAAAATGCTTAGCTATCTCTTTTTCTTTTATAAGCAGTAATTTCATAAAAACCCTTATTGCATCTAATGAGTTTTGCCTTTCTAAAAAAAAAGTCAACGTGGCTTCCCCAAGAAGAATAATTTAGATTTTAAAAAGAAACTAAGCTATATGATTTATATAACTAAAAAGTACAAGGGCATATTTGGACTTTGCCTGAAATATAAGATTAAATAAGACTAAGAAAATTCAAGCTGGGTGTGGTGGTCTATGTCTGACATCCCAGAGTAAATGTTGGAATTCCAAAAGTATTGGGAATTATCTGTAATATCAGATATTTGAGGCTACCCTGACAATATACAGCAAATATGTCTATAATTAATTATTAATCAATTCAAGCAAGAAAAATTATCCACCAAATGATGATGATGAAGGCAAAAGACATATAGCTTGTTCTGTTCTCCATTTATCATTTCTGGGGTTTTGGGTCATTGTTTAATTTCTGTCCATATCATTTAATTTGCCCTTTTCGTCAGTCAGTCTTATGTGTCCCTCAGCATTGTCTTATTCATATTTAGATGCGAATCAAGTTATTATCTGTCTACAAAAGGTTTAGCATCCATTTCCCCTTAGGGCATCTTAAAAACAATTGTTCTAGTATCTTTATTTTATCATCAACCAGGACATCTTACCTTGTGTTTTAAACATGGAAATGAGCATCATGAAGTAAGTAATTGTGAATTACAGTTGAGAAAGTAAATAAGATCATTCAAAGAGGAAGAGTTTGAACACATTGTGCTATGTAAATCTTGTCTAATCTCTCATAAGATAATGTGGATGCCATGGAGCAAAGCATCCATCATTAACAAAGTTCCTTGTTCTAGATAATCCCATTTCTTAGCTGCAATGGTAGGGAAAGAGGTATTATACCAAACAAATCACTATATATGCATTATATATGTTTTACATATGTATGCATCCTTATAACACAGGCACTCAGAACGGGAACACCTACTGAACAGAGTGCAAAGCACATTTCGAAAAATGACACATTTTTTCAAAAAATGAGACACAGAGGAATGAGAAATCTAAGTAATTAATGAGTTCATTCGATGTGTTATTCACTTTCTGTAGATATATTGATTGAGCATAGGCAGTTTGCCAAACACTGTACTAATACATCCCAGAAGATGATGAGTGGTGCAGAAGGGCACCTGGTGCCGCATCTGCCAGTGGGTACTCAGGATCTTCCCACACAGAAGTCCTCAGAAAGAAGGCATTCTTAAACTTCACCCCAAAAATGGGAAAATGCTTGACAGTAACTCAGAATGCCTTGGGAATAGTTATAGAGAAGAATTTGACTGAAATATTTTGAGGATGTCAAGTTCTAGGAATGATATAGGAAGACATTTAAGTGTGTCTTTAGCCACCATAGAACTATAGAGAAGCATTATGCAAGAGGATATGTCCAAATTAATTTAAAAAAATAATGCACTGGTAGCCGAGAAGAAGACACAGTTAATGGGGCCATGACAGTATAATCTAAAGATTGGCTTATTTTAAATTGAACAAATTTCTAAAAACTATTTATATATGCCCAAAGTACATATGAGTACACAGAAATACTCTGAATAGAAAGAGACATTAGGCTAATTCCAAGTTAATCATTACAGCTAAGATATATTTAAGTTGCATATTTTCTCTTATTCAATGTGATTTTTTCTTCTGTAATCCAACATTTAAAAAGTCTTTATTTACTAATTATCTTTATTTATTAACCCTTAGCTACGTGCTTACTACATAGTATAACCCATATGGACATTGTCTAGGTAAAGATGATGATTTATATAAAATTTAGCATTAAGACCTGATACTTGAATAAGGATGTTGTTGTCTTTTGTTTGCTCAGAAAGTTCTAGAAAAATATCATGCCCTGGAGCTATGGGGTTGAACACCATGAAACAGATGAACATAGCAGTACCTCATAGTAGAGAATATGTCAACAGATGTTATACTTTATGAGCTTTTATGTCTCTGTTGAGAAATTAATATCCAACTTGCAATACCTAAAACATAGCATTGCTATATCATTTAAAATTGACACCGGTAATTTATTTACAAAGTGTGATTAAACCACCTGCTTACCTGATGTTATTTCTGGATATTTTTGGAAAAAAAAATAGCTGCAAGGAAAGTGCATTGTGGATTGTGTGTGTGTGTGTGTGTGCGTGCATGTGCAGGTGACAAGCAGAATTATGTTACACTGTTGTCTTTCTCAGGACCTTTTTCCTCTATCTCCTTCTTAACTTCGCTCTGTTTTTTTTTTTTCTGTTTCTCTATTTATTGAATGTTATTCTAAACCAAAACTCACATTAGGTGTTTTGCACTGTCAAGAAGAATAAAGGCTGTGTACAAGAGAGGAAAGCTTGTTGAAACTCCACTGGACCTTAAGGATAAGGGGAGGGATCACTGTATTTAAGAAAGAAGAGAGAAGATGCAATTCTTTCCTTAAAGGTGCATCCTTGTTTCTTGATCTGCAGTACTCCCTACAGTACCTGGAATTTTTAGCTCTATTTGATATTTAAAAATCTGGTAAAACACACAGAGAGAGAGAGCAAGAAGGAAGGAGAGGGGAAAAGAAGGGGAGGGGGAGAGACAGAGACAGAAACAGAGATTGAGAGATTATACTTTTGAGAGAGACATAAAACAAATGAAATTTACTGTGAAGTTACAAAATTATTAGTTATCCCAGACATTTGAGTTTACCTGCTCCCCTTTTTAACCTTGTTTCAAACTCATCAGACATAATGATCTCATTATACTACAGTAACAATGCAGGCTATTTTTCATATAATAAATGCATAATCTGCCCAACCTGACAATGTCATTTTAAACAAGGTCACAAGTGACAAAGACTCACATCTTTCATCTGCTTCCTTACTGGTTTATTTCCCTTAGAATCATCTCCTTAAGGAAGAATCCTGTCTCTCACAGTCCGCTGTTTGAATATCTAATTTGCATAAGCATTTGTAATAAAGTATATTTATTTTATCCAAATAAATTTTGTTTATTTCTCATATGTAAGATAGGACTAAAGCTGTTAATTAAGTCTCACAGGTATCATTTTTTCTAAAACAAATATTTTAACCTATGATATTGCCACACACTCATTACACCAAGGACCATCTGGCTCAAATATGGGTGGTTGCTGAGGCAGCCAGGCAACAAAAAAAGGTCTTGTGTTTCGTGAAAATTCCAAAGTTAGGATTGAGGAGAATGCACAATATTCAGCACAAATATTCCTTTCCAGTAATGCTACACAATTTTAGAAGTGCATATTTCCTTTCTACAGCAAAATAAACATCATGTTTATGGATCATACACTGGTGAGAACACTTTGGGCATCATGTTGCCATTATCCTCAAAGGTATGATTAGATGAAGGAGAGCAGCACAAGGTTGGACCCATTAACTTCCCATCATAGATGGGGAATTGAACCCATTAACTTAGCATCATAGATGGGGAAGGGCTCCCAAGGCCTTACTGCTTCACAAAACTTTATAGACAGCCATCATTTACTGAGGGGGGGGGCTTATGTGTTCATATCTCTTATCAAAAATATATAAGAGAGTTAATGCTTCTAGGAAGTGAGGGGGAGAGAGGAAGAGAAAGAATAGAGGGAGTTGGGGAGAGAGAAGAGAGAAAGAGACAGAGACAGAGAGAAATTTAGCTTGTTGGTGACTTCATGACCAGATCTCTCTCTCTCTCTCTCTCTCTCTCTCTCTCTCTCTCTCTCTCTCTCTCTCTCTCTCGCTCTCTCTTCAGCTTGACCCTTTTTCTTGTTTTCCTTTGCATTACAATATACACAAATAGACATTGGCTGAAATACATCTCCTTAGCCATCACTTATCCTCTTATCATGTAAGTAAATCTTTCAATGCTTCAAAAGTCTTCATGGATGTGTGGACTCTACATACGGAGACTTACTTGAATCCCAGATTATCTCATGTAGGTTTGATACTTAAATATTTATTAGCGTTCAGTTATATTATTTGCCAAATTATACTAAGGTTTATGTGCTAATTTTTTAAATCTGAGTTTTAGCAAAGCTATGCTTTCTTTATTTCTGTGTCTTTTTACAATTATTTTATGAGTTGATGCTAACAAACCCTAAGCATGAAATGAATGGATGGATAGGTAAATGAGAGCACTGAATAACAAGAGAAGGAAATTGCAAACATTTCTGGAATTGAATTGTGCTGAGTTTGGGGACACTCCAAGTGTAAACACAAATGGTATGGGGAGGGAAGCATTCTGTATGGTCCCAGTACTTGTTTGTCACTTATTTAAAATAACACAGTCTTAGTTGAACTTGACCCTTGGTCAATCACATTCTATTATTAACTGTATTTTCTCTTTCAACTGTCATTTATTATATAGTCTGTGGCCTACTAAAAAAGCCATGGAAAGAAAAACAATTTGATTAGGGGATTAAAAAAAGAAACCTGTAAACTTCAAGTCCCACATTTATTGTTTACTTAGATGAGGACGCTGTGACCTTTTCTCAAAGAACAACTAACTCATTTAGAGACCTTAAATCTATTACTCAAAATTAGCTAAGGAACAAGGTACTAACACCTGCATTAATCTGATTTGGCTTAGGACAAACTTAGGCATGGTCACAAAGAACTAGTGATTCATGGGAAATCCAAAGCAGTGTTCTCACTCTGGGTTGCTAAAGCTGACCACACTCTGGCATAGTGGCAAACATGCCTTACTGACAGCCACACAAAGGGACATCATCAGTGTTTCACTTAGTTTGAGTTTATTTCCAGAATGTCTCAATCCAGAGTCAACATACATGAGGCATTAAACTAAATCTATTCTGAAACCTTCATTTTATGATCTGCAGCTGAACCTGGCAGCTCTTTGTCATCTAATCGTATGTATGTGGATAATGGCAAGTTCTGTGTGTGCATGTGGATGTATTTGAGGTGTGTATGTGTGTGTGTGCTTAAGTGTGTGTACATGCCCTCATTTCATACAGTTCAAAATCAACTGCACACATGCACATCTTTGAAGAACATTTGGAAAGTGTAACACTGGAAACAGGGTCAGTTTGGAAGAACATTTTAACATGTTATATATTTTTAATTTATGTGTATGAATGTTTCTCTGCATCTATATATGTGACCTAAATGCTTAATTGGATCCCGTAAAGGCCAAAAGAGGTGGTCAGATTCCCTGGATCTGGAGATACAGGTGTTTGTGAGCTGTGAGGTGGGTGCTGGGAATGTAACCCAGTTACTCTGCAGGAGCAACAAATGCCCTGAGCTGCGGAGCCTCTCTCCAGCCCTCAGTTTGGTAACTATTTTAGGAGTCCTATGTCAGTGTGAGAAGAGCATGAATCATGGACTGTGACCTTCAGTCTACTTAGATCG
This sequence comes from Acomys minous, assembly GCF_964271855.1. Lineage (NCBI taxonomy): Eukaryota > Metazoa > Chordata > Mammalia > Rodentia > Muridae > Acomys > Acomys minous. The sequence goes on along the minus strand of NC_140489.1, from coordinate 91,267,098 downwards.
CAGGTTTATTTCCTACATTCATTAATGTCTTCGGGAGGGTGATCATCTTGCAGGTCAAAAGGAGCTGGAATCAAAGAACTTAGTGAAGAAATGTTTAGCTTTCTAGCTTTTAATAAATCAGTGGGCTGTGAACTTACATAAAGCATTAATGACTACTTCTAGCAATATCTAATTAAAATGAAAAAACAAAACAAAACAAAACAAACAAACAAAAAAACCAACCTGGCATTTGCTATGTACTTGTACGGCAGGTAACAAAGACTTCCTGTGACCAACCTCTAGCCAGAGTCTATTTAGCCATGTTGTTGATACGCTCCTAACCTTTGCCTGAAAGCTGTGAGCTTACCAGGAAAAATGTACCTACCGGCCTTCACCGGAATGAAAGAATAAAACAAGTACAAGATTTCTTACACATTCAGGCTCCATCTATGGGATGACACTTCTTCACTGTAATGTGCCTGCCAAATGAAATCTAAGTCAATTCCATTCATTTGCTCTTCTTCCAACCCATGCATGGCCACAGGCCACTGAACACCCTTTCTTGGAGCATTTAATAGAAAAGAGTTATAGTTGTGAATATTTGCTCTGTCCTTTTGTGATGAATACATATCATCTATACCTCTGGAGAAAAATCTCTAGAAACTGAGAGCTGTTCTTTTAAAATATAAGCATTGGTTAGAATGGTGACAATAAGGCCCTGGTCTGGCATCTCTATGAAGGTGTGTGATATAAGCTTCCATAGCTATAAGCAAGTAAATACATTCTAAATAGAATATGTGATTTTTACATCCTTGAATCTATCAAGCTCTAATAATCTCTGTTGTTTAGTCTTCCTTTAAAATACAAATTCACTTCATAATATTGGAAATTTGGTTTAGCTTATATGAAAGTATCTTCATTAATATAGTAGCATAGTACTGATTAAAATTTGCCCTCTTCACTCTAGTGTCACATGTTGACATATGCATAATACAAGAGACAAAGAAAAATTTATGTCATTGTTCTTCATAACCACACCTTAAAAATGTGTATTACTTGTGTTTCCTTTTCTTAGTTTTTCTCAATATGCAATCTCAACACCCCACATAGTTGGTGTCAACAATAAATAATAAATAAACAAAACTGTTAAGTAGTAAAAATCTAGAACATTTCATGTCACAGCACAATTTATTATGGCCACTGGAAGAATATTTCTCTGTGAATTCCCAGTTCTAGATACCAACCCTAAAATGCACAGAAACAAATCAGCATACATATGTAACTGATGGCATGACTTACAATGTTGAATCAGTGAGTGGAACCCTCGGCTCCAGGTAGATAAAATTTTGGAAGGTAGTTCAATTTATCACTTCAGAGCACAATGCACTTATATTTTGAGTTATAATTGTAATGTGTACTAATCTCCAATACATTCTCAGAGCCTACACCAGGAAGAAGCTAATTAAAACACAGTTCTTTCTTTCTCTAATTACTATTGCCTACTTCTGTAGATATCTCCTTCTCATTATAAGATTAGTTGAAAAGAGATTGATATCTATTGCACAACAATTAGGAGCTGGGTGAGTGAGGTTCAGTACAGGCCTTGGCTCTGTCTTAGTTGGTCACTTTTCACTGTTCCTTATGGTTCAACTCATCCTTTTGATCTCAGTACAGGACATTGCAGCTTCAATCATTATTTTGTCTACTCTAAAAATCATGCAACTAGAATGCTTTTTTTTTTTAATTCACCATGGTGGCTAATTTTTCTTCTGCTAAGATGAAAGTAAAAGGTGTCATACACATCTCTATCAGAGCTGGAAGACCGTTGGGATATGGTGCTCAGACTAAAATTATTATCCTAGGAAAAATACAAAACCCACCAAACAAGCAAATCAACAATGCCCACAAAACAAAACAAAACAGGCTTTATCTTTATATTCTGTTCCTAAAAACTAGAAATTTCAATGGCCTTAGGAGTCTTTAACCATGCTACCACTTGGCAATCAGAGCTGGCCAGTCCCTTCAGACACAGTGTATATGCATACATATATACATAATACATACATACATACATACATAGATGCATTCATACATGCATACATACATTTGTCTTAACATATCTCCCATTGTGATTTTTTTCTACTCATGTTTGGGGCTATGCTGGTTTGTATATATGCAATTCAGATTGTAATCCTATTCTTTCCTCAAAACCGCTTTTTTAACAAATTTCCTTTCCTAAATTTATTTGATTTTTAGAAAGAGTTTTCTTGATCACTTTAATGTAATAGGTATTTGATGCATTTATTTAAACCATTGAGTTATGGAAAAATGAGAAAGGTAAATAAGTGATCTTGCAATCAGGTGGGAGATAGTCAAATGGACCAGGTGAGAAGAGGGACAGGGTTGACAGAACTCATGAAAACAAAGCCGTCTTCAGCAAGCTCTAGCTAGCCTCTGTGAATCCAATCTCTCCATCCAGGAATGTGTGTAAAACATTGTCTTTTTAGACATTTTTAACTGTGGTAAAAAAACACCACCCATTTAACAAAGGAATCTACTCCAGACTTCCCCATATCCAGGGAGGTAAATAGGGGGTAATTGGGAAAGCTATCACTATGTCTTGGTACATCTGCTGTGATGAGTCAGTTTGCCTAAGTCAATAAAGAGGAAAATGTCACAGTACAGTTAAAAATTGCTCAGATAAGCTGGGGACAGAGAACTTGGCTTAATTAAGAGCCACCATGACATCTCCTGCATAGGCGATGACTAGATTTGCTGTCCTAGGCTAATGTGCATTAGCATTAGCAGCAACTAACAAAGACTCTAGCAGAGAAAGGCTTCAGTGACTGCCTACCCTCCCATTGGGTGAGCAGTATGTGAACAGTGCATGATTATCTGCCTAGACTGGTCTTGGTGACATATTTGCAGAGTAAGGGTCCCCAAAGGACTCAATGCAAGATATGCTCAGATAATTCATGAGTATCAATTAAAATTAGCACAGTCTTTTTCCAATGTCTGTCATAAACCTGATGAAAAGACTCTAGTCAAGAGCTCTGTTGCAAGCCCGCTTCCTGAACCAATCTTATACAGGAACTCTGTCTTCAGTCCTCACAAATAAGTCCCTCTTCTTTAAGCTTTCCTGTTGAGCCATGGGGCCCTAATTTGAAGGCTGTATGTAAGGGTGTGGCTAAAACTCTGGTCCAGGTACTGTTCTCTTCTGATCAAAAGCTGTGAACCTGAATCTTCATATTTTCACTTTATAATAAGGTAATGTCTCATTTCCTCTCTTTTAAGCAGATGCGTGTAGAGTTTTATTTCTCTTTTTGTTGTTTTTGTGTTCTTACCTATTTTAGGCATCAAGGAAATCCTGGCTTTTAAGCTTTAGAGTGTTCCCTTCATTTCTGCTTTATGGATGTTCGAGGAGTATGGGCATCAATTCCTAATATTTCTGGGAAAGGTGACTTGCATTCCTCGTCACGGTTTCATAGACTCCAGCAGTGAAAAGTTTTTCTTAGGACAGTTATGCTTGCTTCAGTCATGTTTCTCATTATTGATCTCTTTAAGTTGATTATGTCATCTCTATTCACTACTTATCTATTTTGTTTAGATGCATTTGTTTATTTGTAGATAGATATTTACTATATTCTTCCATGGCCCTCTCTGTTTCCTTCAATCTGTAAGTCTAAATAAACCTAAACCCTTCCTCCTTTAAAGCTATCAGTTCTCACATGCCACTTTGTGACCCTAATTTCATTATTTTGGGGCTCTTTTTTTTTCATTACTTTTGATAGGGTTTTTTTCAATTACATTAATGTTTTCAAAGACCCCAGTGTTCAGCTCATTTGCCTCTCATATTTGTTGACTGCATTCATTAATGGATGCCCTGACATTAAACACTTACTCCTTTCTAGTAATTTTGATTTAGCTTGTTCAGGCCTATAAAGATCTGTAGGTTCAACACTGAAATATTTTTTTTATAACATTTTAAATTTAAGTACAGGCTCTTGACTCTTAGATGATTTCAATGCATCCTAGCAGGATCATCAATGATTGTCCATGTAAATATTTAAGGAGACATCCCACCAGTGGAGGTGACATAATTAAGCTAAGATGGACTGTCCACAGCAGATCGGAACTAACAGAGTCAGACTATACTTTTTTTTCTTCACTAAAAACCCGGTTCTGGTAATTTCTTCTTTCTCCCCATTCCAGGACTGGATTACTCCATTTATTTCTTCACTATTTGACCTCTGTCCCTTTCCCCTCCGCCCATCTCATTTGGACTTGTTACCTTAACTCTAAAAGAAGTAAGGCATTCTTCAGTAGCTCCAAATAGTTATTATAATCTTGATGTATATTAAATGAAAGAAATATAAAAATATCAATGAAAAGTACAAGTTTGAACTAGGCCATTGGAATAATATTGCTTAGGAGTGATTCTCAAAGAAGACATTAACTAATGCCATCTGCTGAGGCCCTCATGAACACTGTTTTCACCTCCCCAGACACCTGCCAGAACACATGTCCTCTTCCTGAAGTTAGAATTTTATTTGAGACTTGATCCCATTGACCTAAGCACTATAATGTGACTCCCCACATGCTTCACACTTTTTTTTTCTCAGCAGAATAAAAATTCAGGAAGACCCAATATCCTGTGAGATGCTCTGCAGTTTGGGACATGAGAATGTATATTAAATCCCTCCCATGGTATTAATCTGACCTCTTGTTGTACTATGACATTACCCTTTTCATTCCTTGTCTTTGGCTAGTATCTTGCCTACCAAAATGCCTGTTCTCTAGCTAGTTATTCAGTATTGAGGGAGAATGCCAGCTTCCTAAGCATTGGCCTGCTACCTGGAGAGCAGAGTTCACTATACATTTAAAAGAAAATGTTTAAATTATCAGCCTATAGGAGAAAATGCAATGTTGGTTTTGTTTCAATATCTTTTAGCAATTACAAGATATCTGATAATCCCAGACAGCATTACCTTGTTTCCCATTCCAAAAGCTTTTCGTCGGGGTATTTCAAGTGGAGTTTTAAGTTTAATGTCATTATAGGAGAATGAGTCTCTTATTTCACTATTCCTTTCAATTTTGTAAAGGTCAGAGGCTTTCTCTATGAACATTTTACAAAACAATTTCACTAGATTGTATGAGAAAGCTTAAAAGAGGGACTCATGTTAATTCTTGAATTTATTAGCAATAACAATATAGCGTGAGGTTTTCTTGGGTGGGTTATTTGTGTTAGCATTAGATTGTATGAACTTTTTAACCAATATGTTCAGCTTAAAGAACCCAAGAAGCACAGATGTATATATAGGAATTCTAATATAAAAATATCGAGTATTTTATCCACTTAAAATTCATAGAAGCATAAAACAATGACACATTATACACTTATGTCATTTCATAAATAACAAGAAAATGAGAATATTATCTACATTGTGATAAGTTTCAACAGACTGATAACAAAAATGTTATAAAAACATAGAATATGAATTTCATAAGGTAAATCAAAATCATATGATATTGTAATATTATACTTTTATAAAGAATATTTTGCTTTGCTGTGTACACACATGAACACACACACACTGTTGTTCAATATGACAAGATCTTTTAATGTGTGTGTTAATGCATGTGTGTGCATGTGTGTATAAGTGCGTATGTGTGTATTAGGCTAACATACAATCTACTAGACTCCCTTACATAAGAATCATGGTGAAAAGTCTTATTGATGGAGAAATTACATCCTGGACTGTCCAACTGTTCCTTTATTGATATTTTAGTTGTCACCAAGAGAATAAAGATACATAAGACAATTAGAATTGGGCTTAAAAATAGCAATAATGCAGTCAGAAGCCAAGGGGAACCTGCCACTGTCAGCCGCTATGGAAATTACACAATTATTAGAATAAAGCACTGTTAGATATGACACAGGGTTGAGGATCATGCTCTCCACAAAGAAGAAACAGGAATTTTAGGATTGTGTTGGGAAAACTTTGCCTTCATACTGTGGTGGTATATTATTAACGTATGTACCAGACACAATTACAGACCTGAGCATCAATGAAAATATTTTTGTGTATGTAAATCTTATAAGCCTGAGAAAACACCTTGACATTCAAGCAAATATTTACATAAAAATGACAAGAATTAGATTTAAAAGGATGTGTGCATGTGTTTATGTATCTATGTTTAATATATATATGACAGTAATTTATTCTCTATTTACAAATGCAAACAAGGTAGAGGAAAAAGTGCTTTATTTTAGGCAATATGCTAAGCTGGTATTTGGCAGTGGTACTACTTAAAGTTGGCATGCTTTTCCTGGGCATTTCAAGTTGCAAATGTATAGTGCATTTAGTTAATATATTTTCTTAATGTGTGAATTATTCCATAACATAAAATGAATGCACCTTTAAATAAAGAAGTGACTCTTACAGAAACCGATCTTGCTTGTTCCTCCAAAACCAATCAATTCCTTGAGATTGAATGATAGATTTCATATCTAAAAAGCCTCAAATGGGTCTTAAAGACCCAGACTGGATTTTCTTTTTATTATGGCTCATCTGCATTTACTGTTCAGTGATGGGTTTCTGCAATAGAAAGTCATATTTAGGATGACTAAGACACATGTCTCAGAATTCTACTGCAAACATTTTCTTCATGTAATTTCTCATGCTAATGCATAAGAAATAAATGGTAGCTTTGCACTGAAGAATAATTATGAATTATTATAAAACTCAAATAATGTAAAAATGACCACATTATTAAGTATGATTTACTAATTTATTAAACGTTATACTTATCTGCTTACATAAATGTTTATATTTCTGAAAAATTGAGTTATTATAATGTTATTATTTTAATAAACAATTATCATCCTTAATTTCTATAACAATAAATATACATCGTTAAAAGCGAACACAAACAAGACAAGGTGGTATTATCTTGTTAAATTAGTGTTTGTAAGGACATGTGTGATTTACAAAATATTTCCAGAGGCCACATGGCATTTTTTAGGACCAGGATAATTTAAATATAAATTAGAATTGGAACTTGTGATCTGCCTGCCTCCAACTTTTCAGGAGTACCTTACCGGCATGGAACTAGCTTTCCTACCAAAATACATATACAAATTAAAATTAATTCTCTTAAAATTTCTGGCACAATTCTGCACAAAAACTGACAAAATAATTTTAAGTTTAGATGAACACACACACACACACACACACAATGTCAAATAACCAAAAAATCTCAAGTAATAATAAAAAAGGAACAAAACACTACTAGTATCTCCATTGAAAATGAAAAGTTAACTTACCAAGCTCTAATAATAAAAATAGGGTGTTACTGGCATAATAACATACTGAATGATCAATGGCCTAGCAATCGAATTGAGAACTTACATATAAACTCACACTACTTTAGTCATTTTTTTCAATGACACTGTCCTTATGCCTTAAGGCAGGAAAATCATCTCCCATAGAATAGCAGGCCTGGATATTGTGTATTGTGTATTGTTGTTGTTGTTTGTTTGTTTTATTTTGTTCTGAAATTAAAATTATGCAAAATAAAGTAAAAAAAAAAAAAAAAGAGACACTGTTTAGGGATTTAAATTGTTCCACCTACCTGGAAATCACTTTGGAGAATTCTCAAAACGCTGGAACCAGATCTACAAAAATGACGCTTTAGCATGTACACAAAGACTCTACGTCCTACTACCGAGCTACAAGCTTAAGCCAAGCAACATCCCAGCGTGAAAGACAGAGGTGAGGGTGAAGCCCCCCCCCCCCCCCCCCCCCCCCGGCAATCCCCAAGCTGAGGAGCTACTGGCAATTGACAGCTGCTGGTGTTGGGGATCTGTTTTTCTGGGAGGAGTTGTTTGTTCGTTTGACCAAACTCCAGTGAATGGTCTCATTTCCAAGAACATACGGAGAACACAAACTACACTAGAAGGACTTAAAAAAGAAAAAAGTAAACAGTGTTGGATTCACAGGGAAAGGAAGGATGTTGGAGGAGGAAGATGAGTATGATGCAGATATACTGCCTGAAATCACTAATGAACTAATAAAAGAATAGAACGTGGAAAACTGTAAGTATTTTTTTATTTCTTCAGATTAGCAGCTGGGATGAAAGCAGTACCCATTCTGTATGAATACATGGCTTGGGCTGAGCCCAGAGCAATTCTTTCCCTGTTCTCCTATCCCTAGGCCTAGGCCTGGAAGTTTCTGGCCTTCATGCAATTTAGCCTAAGTCTCATAGTTATTTCATTCTATTAATATAATCCACTTAAAAAGTCCCTCAAAGTTCTCAAAAGTCCTAATACTAGAAACTCTTGAATCTCTTGATTGTAAGCGTCTATAAATATAATGACCTTCTTATGTATAGACATTTTAGTGAAAAAGAACGGCTTTTTTACTCAGTATTTCCAAGTATCTCTTCCTGTACAGTGATAGTTCACCTTGCTTATCAACAATAAGATCTAGAATCTTGGATTTAGAATCAATGAATAAGTAGTTCTTTTTTTTCTTTTTCCCTTTTTAAATTATAATTTATTCAGATTACATGCCGATTGTTGATTGTTATTCCCTCACTTGTATCTTCTGTTCCCACTCTCTCTCACTCTTTATCCCTATTTCCCTGCCCTAGGTCTGTGACAGAAGGGGACCTCTTTCCCGCCGAATGACCACAGCCTATCAGGTCTCATCTAGATAAACTGTTTCCCCTTCTTCTGTGAACTACCTGACATCCCCCGCCCAAGGGGAAGTGATCAAATTGGGGAACCAGAGTTCATGTCAGAAGCAGTTCTTAGGGCTGGTTGGTGAAGCTAGCCACCAGAAAGATTAACAACCAGAGCATGGGCAGCATCTCCCAACAGTGACAGCCCAAATAAAACTAGGTTTGAGAAGCCAGTGCTGCTTTTGCCTTCCTGCTTTCACTCCTTGTTGGTAAGTGCATCTCCTGCATTGCTGGCTCCTCCTCTGCAGTTCTTTGCATGGAAATTATTTTTTGTCTTTTCAAAATACACTCACTGATGGATAGTGACTCTCCACAGATTTCAGACTCTCAGAACCACATGGAAACTGATGAGGTAGTCAACCTTAGACTCCCTAAAATGCAGGTAGTCATTTTGACCTATCTAGCCTGAGCAATGTAAACTAATCTAATAACTTTTATCTGAAATATATACTTATTTCATTGCTTTCTTTTCTCTAAAGAATTCTGATACATGTATCATCCTGAACAAATAAATTCAAATGACCTTCTCAAGGAGGCATGTATGCAGATTTCCTTATGCCTACACATAGTTTTTATGACCCAATATTGCTTCCAAAAAATAAAAAGATATCATTATGAGATATGAAGGAAAATTGGGTTCTGTCAATATATGTGTGTGTGTGTGTGTGTTGCTAAAATAATGAGTGATAATAGATATTAAAGCAATATATTTGTATGTCTATATAGTCTTATATTCTTAAAATGATAAAAGCGGTAAAGATAAAATATTATAGGACAACAAAGATGAACCATGTTTTCCACATAAATATGATTAATGTTGTAGTATACTTAATGTAGTATATAAATGTGAAGGCTGAGAGAAGGTTCTTCTAATATTCTATAAATTTAAAGCAAGTAGAAACTATTATTTTTCTGTCATGCAGTCCCAGTGATTTTGAAATATGTGAAATGTAATCATTGCATGAGGCAGTGACTTGCCCAAGGCTATATACAAACTGCAATAAAATCAATACTAAAATGATGTTGTTTGTGCTACAGCAAGTTGCAATGCTGTCTGCTTACAGAAACACGAATGGTATAATGAAATGAGGAGGCTTCAGTATTGTTTTAAGGAGGAAATAAACAATGAAAATGATAATACACAAAGCACAAAATACAGAGATGCATATCTATTTTCAAGTGCTTCTTTGATGATAAACCATATTTTAACTGTTTCGTATAAGTTGTCTTCATTTTTAATTCACTCAAGAAGTGTGAGATTTATACAATGATCATATCCACTTATGCTGCAGATTATTGAGTCAGAAGTTATGTAAATTGCCTAAGGTTATACAGATAGTAATAATAAGTACCTATGATTCCAGAATGAATAAGGTCTAATATATAATACTTAATTCAATATTTTTCCTACATAATTCCATATACATAAATCATGAATTCTCACAAAGACAACAACTTTATATAACATCATAAATAGATTAGGTATTTATGAGTGCCTCGGCAGCTGCCTTCATCTGCCAGGGAAACTTCTTTCTCTCAAAAGATAGCTATTGTCTATACTTCTAACACTAGAGTGCGGCTCAGCCTTTTAAAATCTCCAATATACTATACTCCATTACACATTTCTTTCTACATGGTTTCTTTCATTCCTTCTGTGGTATCACGTGCATTATTAATTTGTCCATTTCTGTTTATTGTACCGCAAAGCATCATGCAAAAGTCACACAACTGTGGTGCACTCACAGTTGATGAATATTTCTATTCAAAGTAGTACAGTTGAGCGTGTTTAACAGTGGTCCATAATGGATTTAGGAATATATATGTTTCGTAGGGAACATGTATTTACAGTTGGGATTGGTGGAAGAATTGGATGTATGTGCACATACAATTTGCTAGATAATGCCAGGCAGATGCCACAATAGTCTAAATTTACACTGGTAGCTCACTGTACATTCTTTCCCTGTATGTAGTCTCAATCTTTCCCAGAGGTATATTTGTTAATGTCTGTCTTAAAACTAAGCTTCCTTCAAAGTTTTGCTCCTTAGGATTCTGACATGGTGAAACTGTCCTCTTGTATCAGCCTTCCAAGTACCTGGATCTAAAGAAATACAACTTCCCCAAGCTAAAAACATTTTCCATGATCAGCGTTTCCCTTTAGTAGTGTATCTGTGCCCTGTTTAAGAAATGTTTTCTTAACATTAAGAACATTAACTCCCCGTGTATGTCACATTTATTCATGTACCTTCTAAAGTTGGATTAAGATAAACAAATTTTCCTTTTATTTCGGCCATTCCTCCCCCCATCCCCAGTAGAAGTATCTTAGGTGAAGATGAGTGTTTTGAGAAGTGGAGAAAAAGCTCAGGCCGCTCTCTCCCTGCACTGGGCAGAACTCTTTAGCAAATCAGAGAGAGATGCAGAGCGTGCAAGGTTCCTGGGAATTCATCCCATTTGCTTCTCAGAACTCTTCCTTGAATACAGAACTTCCAGAGATTATGTCTCCAAGTCACCCCTAAAATACTAGCCATGATGAGCGCCCCCTTCAGACACCAGCTGTTACGTGGATCTCTTGTTGTGTCCGACTTGTCCTCCAGAGCCCTGTGGTCATTCCCTTCTTTTGTCCTGTTCTGTTTCTCCCCGGCTCCTCCCACACAGTAAAAAGCTAGGTGTGCTTCAGCCTCCCTAACTCACAGCCCACAAAGGCTAAAATTGGATTATTATGTACTGTTCCAATTTCATGGTTCAAATTTGCATATCTATCGGTTGGAGCACATTGTCTGAAAATACAATCTTTTCGCTATAGTTGGAATTTCCACCTTGTTCCAGCTGCAGAAGGAGGTTCCTGTATGCCTTCCTTCCCAGCAAGTTCATCTCTGTGTGTTCGCACCAAGCCAAACTGTCATTTTTCATCCCCCACCCCACCCACATTTAATTACAAAACTTGATAACTAATGATGTAAATCTTCTAATTAGTTTTTCAAAAATAAAAACAATATTGCATTTATGAAATAAATCCAAGTCAGTAAGTTTCTGTTTTTATACCTAGCTTTATTCATTTTGTTAAGATTTAATTTATAGTTTTTCCAGCTGTGTCTTGGCAGAGATGACCCCAAAGTTCTTAAAATTTCTCTTAACTTATATATTTCCATTACATTGAAATATTTGTGGAATCTCTGATAGGTACACTTTGCATCCTACATTCTAAAAAATTGTCACTGTGGCTGCATGGGTGTCTACCTGTATTTATCCAAGGATTCCACTGTTGCTATATGCTGTGTACACATGTATTTAGCCAAAATTTTATTTATTGTCACATTGGGATACACTGGTTTATTTTATGACACATTAAAAATTTAAAAATATTCTATTCAAGTTATTCTAGTGATCAGTGTAGTGTGTCTGCTTTTGCTTCCCCAACTCCTTTGGTTTTTCAAGATGGGGTTTCTTTCTGTAGCCATGGCTGCCCTGAAACTCACTCTGTAGACCTGGCTTACTTGGAACTCAGAGATCTGCCTGCCTCTGCCTCCAGAGTCATAAGATTGGAGGCATGTAACATTACTGGCTGGTTTGTGTGCCTGCTTTTTGAACATTAGTTTTGTCAGACTCATTTTTATTTATGTATATAATTTGGTAAAAGGAGAGTAGAACTTTATTAATTTTTTTCAGAAATCTATATATATCATCTACCTATTGTCTATCTATTTTTTCTATCCTCTTTTTTCTTTTTTGTTTTTTAAATTTTAATTTTATTAATTTATTCAGGTTACAACACAATTGTTATCCCACCATGTGTACCATCCCGTTCCTCCCTGCCTCCCACTTTCACTCTATTCTCTCCCCTAGGTCTCAGACTGAGGGGACCTCCTCCCCCACTATATGGTCATAGGCTATCAAGTCTCATCTTGGTAGCCTGCTTATTCTTTCTCTGAGTGCCATCAGGCTTGTCTACTTTTCTACCTAACATATAACTATAAACCTATTACTTATCTATCATCTATTTGTACCATAAAAAAGATATATGGGTTCAACCATGAGACATTGTTAGAGAGCATACAGTCAGCTACTATATCCCTTTCATATTGCATTTTCTTTCATGTTTCATCAGTAGGAGCTAAATACTCATCCTTAAAAGCAAAGAATAGAGACATTATTTAGGAATTAATGTATAATTTAATACAGCACTTTCAAGTGTATTCCATATAATGTTCCTGCTTAATTTGGTTAGTTTATTTATTCCATTAATTTTGGAAGATCCAATACTTTCTCAAAACTAACAAGGGAGACTCAGTATTTCCTGTGTTGGAAATAACATTATAGGCTTGATCAGCTGTGTGTATTTGTCATGTCATATTGAGAATTCCATTTACAGTAAACACCATGGCTACAAGAAAGGTGATTATTATCCTGAATTTCAGATTTGAAAAGTTTGTATATTCCTCAAATTTTGGAACCAGAAAATCTTTACTAATGCCATAACAAGTATCTAAAATATACTAATTAATATTTCTCTAACATTTTCTAAATATAATGTGTAAGTTAAATAAATAATACAATGAAATGAAAATGCTTGTAGCTGCAGAACCATTTCTTTTATCTGAGAAAATATTTTATATTCATTCATAACATATAAGCAATTTACATTTACAAATTAAAACATAGATCGATACTTGTAAACACATCTTTCTGTCTTTATATATAAATAAAAATTCAGAATGATATCAATACACTTAGTTTCTTCAAGGATGTACATCCAATTTTAATTTAGCTTTTTGAAACTGCTTTTAACACAATTATACAAATGAAAAAAATCTTTAAAGTCATGTCCTCTTTATTGACTTTTTCCCTTGCTCTCCTGTCATCCACACTGATCTTATGTCATGGTAACTGTGTGTGAATGACAAGGGTTTACACTTACAATCTGTGTTTTTTCTCCACCACTAACATAAGTCTCATAACATATTGAGTGAAATATCAGCTATTATGCCTTGGGTTTTCTGCAGGACCCCATATCTTAATATTTCTTGATTATATCCAGTTCAATGTGCAAGCCTTGGCTATAGACTAAAATCACTGAGGAAAGAAATGAGCATTCCAATGCCAGGTGCTACCCAAGACTGACAGAAGGATGAACTATGAATGAAGACAACAAATTTCCCAATTGTAAAATCAGGATTGAGATACAGAGATGTATAGAGACCCTTGACTAAAACATACAAGTCAATATTTTATCTAGAATTGCCTTATCTTCTAGAATAATTTCTACTGTAATTTTGATAAAATAAAAATTGTTGCCTTGTGAATCATTTTTTGGTACTATCTCATTGCATAATGCAAAACAGATCAAAATTTAAAACATAATCACAATTGACAAGTTATTTGTCTTCACAGGAAAAAATATAATTCCATGAGAAAGATTCCCATTTAAAATATATTACTACTTTTGTGAAAGATTGGATTTGGCTTGGGACAACTCCATGTTAAAAAATAAGTATTAACAGAACTCAAGAAATCAATTTGTGTTAGCTAAATTTTAGATAAATCAAAACAAATACATTAATGCCACGCAAAATCTTGGCTTAGGAATATTTAGAATAACTGTAAGTAATATTAGGAGTGCACACACACATACACTTGCAGATAAAATTTCTTACATATGTTAAAGTACTGAAATATATCATAATCAGCCTTCATAAAGTATTTGAAGAAAGTAGTATATTGTTCCTTTTACAAAAATACTACTATGGTCCTGAGTTTAAGTAGTATTTTTAGGGTCACAAAACTCATAATTGACAGAGTAAGAATTTGAGCCTTAATCTGTTCTTGTTTAGAACTTACTTTACAGTTGTCCCTTCCTTATGAGGTAGAGGATAGCATATTATAACAGAAATGTGTTTTTCATTTTGTAAATAAATAATATTAATGAACAAAGGATACTATTCACTCAAATTCTATGCTTTCTGGGCCAAACTAAATTGGAATAATTGTTAGGCAGTGATGATTAAATTGATGATTAACTAAATAACCCTTGCATGTCCACAGGCATGTTAGAATTCAACAATTAAATATTTTATCAATTACTGTTGAATGTAAGGATTATGGAGCAGACAAAATGTCCTTTTGTACAGACTGATGGTACATTTAGACAACAATACATTCTTCAATATCTTGGGTAAAACAGCCACTCCTCTCTTCAACAAACTCTATCCTTCCCAAAGGAGTAGAAGAAACCTGGCTTGTTCAAAATGCCTTCGTCAGGCTTATGTCTTGAGTCTGAGGTGAAATTGCTTCTGGACAGCTGGCTGGTATCCCACCTTTTCTATTATGCATCTGAGCACAGGGTGGCCACTGCTTCAGATAGGAATCCTAATACCTTTCGTGCAGGGTCGAGGAAGAACATGCAGGTGGGTACGAAGTCTTCTGTGAGAAGGTCTGAAGATACTTCTCATAATAGAGATTTCACTACAGAGTGTTCAGAGATGCATTTATTATATTTTCTGTTCTCTATGAAACAAGAAAGCTCTCTCCCTGAAACCTCAGTAAGATGATTATTGACATCATCTAACACTATAACAGTTATTTTACAGGCTGAGATAATGTACCAATGTTTCTTCACCTAGATGTAACAATACCTTAGTGCCTTTAAATGAGGCATGGAATGTGTCTAATCTACTTTAGGAATTAGCTCAGGGCTTTGCTCACAAGAGCTCAATAAATGTTAAATTTATTGGAATTCTGTGGCTTGAAATTAATTTACTTAACTTGCATTTCACCCTGGGGTTCTTTCATTTGTTAATGAATTTCTGTGTGGGTTCTGTAATAAGTGGAAATATGCTAAGGTCATGCTTAATGACCAGGATACAACAACTGTAGCATTTGCTTTATTCTGGTTCATCTCTTCCCTATGATAACCAAATATAGTATTTATTGGTAAAATAATTTCTTAAATGAACAATCCATAAGTAAAGAAAATATGTTATTGACATTCACCTCTTGAAATTATTTTATTTGATTGCTTCAAGTGTTTATAGATTTTTAAATATAGTTTCCTTTCCATTTGTACTATACATATTAGATTTACTGAAAAGTAAATTACTGCAATAGGAGAAGAGGGTGTCATGATCATAACGAGGGTACATTTATTTAAACAGCCTTTATGAAATAGCAGTGTAGTTTGTTAAATGCAAAACAATAAAAACAATCATCCAATATGAAACCTTTTGAACCATTGTTATTTAAATAGAAATCCATACATAAAAATTTCCTTGACACAATTCAGTCACTTCCAACTTTCCCTGATTCTAAGAGTGAACCAGCAGAAGTTTATGGGTGCTATGGTTTGCTGTGGACTTTGAGATCCAGTGGGTTGTGCTAGAAGCCTTATGTACACTCCCAGAATAGTATCAGAGTATAAAGCAGTATGCAGTGTGATTGCACACTTGTTTATAACCATAGTTTCATCTTTATGACTGTTTTGCCTCCAAAACATGGAGGCACTATTGACTTTGTTTTTACATAAAATTTAACATTTTGAAGAATTTTCACAGGGACAGGGAGGTAGTGCAGGTGCTGCTGGGGAGATGGGTCGGTGGGCAAAGTGCATGCTGCTCAAACATAAGGACCTGAGTTTGGATCTCAGCATCCAGATAGAAAGCAAAATTGTAGCTTACACCTGTAGCCCTGGTGTTCTGTCTGTGGGGGGTGACGCACATACAGATGGACTCCAGATGTGTGCTGGCAGTCAGTAAAAATCAGTGCTCTCCGGGTTTAGTGTGGAAACCTGTTCCAAAAGTTATGTGGATAGTAATAGAACAAACTCAAGCTCAGCCTCTGGCCTCAGTCTCTCTCTCTCTCACACACACACATACACACTCACACATACGCATGCACACATAGACACACACACATGCATGCCCCACAGTAATAATCCCCATTCCTATCACTTATAATAATATTTTAAGAATTACTATTTTATTTATGTGCTTCAGTGTTTTGCCTGCACGTGTATCTGTGTACTATAGATTTGAGTGCCTGTGGAAGACAGAGGGTGGGACCTGTTAGTTCTTGGAAAAGAATGAGAGAGAGCTGTAATCGGCCCCATGGTATGAAGAATTGTACTTGGGTCCTCTGGAAAAGCAGCAAGTGCTGGAAAACACTGCGGCATCTCTTCAGCCCCCATTTCTATCTTAAATCCAGTTCATTTGTGTATTTGTTAGTGCTATGTGTTTTCTGGGGACATTAATAGGATACCAACTCTAGTAATCCATCAATAAATTAATTCAGGTTATTCTATATAAAGTTATGTGTCTCTGGATCTCACCTCTTATCATGCAATGTACAAATGGATCCTACGAAGTTTTCAAACTGCCTCAAAGCATTTGCACTGATAGTTTGGAACAATGGAAATCATGTCAGCTTTCTGCATCTCTCAGGGAAGTTATGTATGAATATTTGCTCTCGGTGCATTGCACACCTGCCAAGTTACTACAGTGTTAGGAGTGGTCACTGCAGGTCTAATCCTTATGCTTATCTTTAGCCATAAAAAAAAAACTGTAATGCTGAAATGCCTCTCTTTTTTCTTATTAAATGGATAATGGTAGTTGTTTTGAATATAACCAACTATCTTTTAAACTAAGAGTTCCTCTGTTGATCACAAAGTCTCTCACTTTCTCTTCATCATTTGTTTTCCTTAGATTTCAAGATATACAATGAATCCACTCTCTATATAAAATGAAAGTAAAAGAGGAAAACATCAAAAGGTATGTCTGGATTGGGTGGCCTCTTGGGTATTTAAAGGAATCATAAACTTTCAGTAAAGTATGATTATTTTCTTGTTAAAATATATATGAACAAGCAGAAAAATATTGAACTCATGTCAATATTAAATACAAAATGTGTGTCGTAACTTATGCTTTATTGGGTATCTGTGCACTGTAAATCCCCTCTCTTTATGATGTGTAGCACATAGCCCAAATCTCATAGGTAGTTAAGGTGTCCAAGATGATCAAATTAGATAGAAATAAATCTGACTAACAACAATAACAACAACAATAATAATAATAATAATAAATAGTAAAATTAATATTTTTGTTGTCCAGTCAAATTTTCAAGTACAATTTGAGTTTCCTCTCATAAAATGCATTTTTCCTTATACAGTATGAAGTCTTTTCACAAAAAATCCAATATTCCTGTATTGAACAGATGTGTGACATTTTACATCTCCTATCCTTTGGGTTGTGAGCTTTAGTACTTAGGGGCTGAACTATTTCTCAATTTCGACACTTCTTATATTTTGAAAGCAATTAAAAATATCTTCTTAAATTAGGGAAACCTGCTGACTCACTAGTTTGTGTGGACTCATGGGACAGGCCTTATGCAAATATCACAAGGCTCCAATATGTTTAATTCTGAAAGCCACGGTGCTAAATGCTATTCAGTGAATCACTAGAGCAGATGCTCACTCAAGAGAAGAGGTTCATTTTACTTATATATTTGCTTGTTTGTTTGTTTATTCTTTGAAATGTTCAGCTGAAAAAAATGACCAGTGTATTGAAGGTTTTCAAAGAAACATACCAAACTAAATCTGAGATAATATTTATGAAGTTTGTGTTATTTAAGGAAGAATAATGCATCCAGGGTTTTGTTCATTTATATCCCAACCCATTTCCCAACATGGTGGTAATTATTAATGAATTAATGTAACACATGGAAAGTGTGAGTGAAAGCATCCACAATGGTATCAATGCTAAAACATTAACATAAAGTGCAGGAATGGAACAACTTATTTATAAATCGAGGGAAGAGTAAACATCCCTCTATGCAATAAAACATGGTGGTAAAGACTGACCACACTGAAGCCGAACAATATGAGACCTGCCAAATTGACCACTCACATCTGCTCTCCTGGCATTATCAGGGGAATCCAGGTGCAGAACAGTCACTGGCAAAATCTCACATTAGGTTCTGAGATTTGCAAAAGCCCAGATGACAGATGAGATATTTCAGCCAAGTGTAGGACATGGCATTTAGACAGAGCAGGAACGGTAGAGC
The DNA here is from genome assembly GCF_964271855.1 of Acomys minous. NCBI lineage: Eukaryota > Metazoa > Chordata > Mammalia > Rodentia > Muridae > Acomys > Acomys minous. The sequence goes on along the minus strand of NC_140489.1, from coordinate 91,248,330 downwards.
ACTCAGAAACTATTTAAACTTCTGAAACAGGTATTTGGAGGGAAGTCTCCTCAGTCAATTTTTATTGCACATATATTTCTTACTAGTGTATTTTAAAATACTTTCCATTTATCGTATTTTTCTGTACTGCAATGCAGATTAATATGAGATGCTTTGAAACTCTTGTCCTGGGACTTTTATCAGGGAAGGTCTACTCTGGCAAGATGAAGATGTCACTGACAAACCATAGAGAGAATTCTAGCTATGTCCAGACTGACAACCAATAGGTGTGTTACTCATGGGTGTCTCAAAACATCAGGACTACCAAAGATTCTGAGCAACTCACAGGGCATGTATACATTGAAAGAGGCTGAACAGCAGAATGGGTAACACTTGAAAACTTGCACCACCAAAGAGCCTCTACAGAATCGCATGGGCAGGTCTAACACTGAGTGTCCTTTTCTGGACAATAGCTATCCCTTAAATAACTTTGTCGGGAAGAGAAATAGTACCCCCCTCCATGAGAGAAGGATATTAGGGTACTTACTGGGAGTGTCCCGTGGGTTCTCTGGTTCAAGATGGTTATTGTTATGCTCAATTCAGAGGGTACAACTACAGGACATTTTCATGTGTTGGTGATGTGGGGCAATTATTCATAACTCAGAAATAGCTCACAGTGTACAAGCAAATGTGAAGCTTAACACACCTGCAGTGAAGTTAAAATTTGGAAGTTCACATCTGTACCTGATGTTTGCCATCATGCAAATGGATGAGAATATCATCCTGAAAGACCATGTCACTCAACACAAGGGAATGTTGATGGTTAATCTTAAGTGTCAGCTTGATGAACTCTAGAATCATCTGGAAGGCAGATCTATAAGGAATGCTAATTGGCAATTATTTTTGGATAATGGGGGCAAGATCTATCTATCGGTGACACTATTCCCTGTGCTAAATTCCTGGAGTGCACAAAAAGAAGAAAGTGAACAAAATACAATTTTTGTTAATTGATTCGCTTATTTACTGTGGATGTAATGTGATCGGCTTCCCCAAGTTCTTGTAGCTCTTAGTTTCTCACAATGATAAACTAAAAGTGTGGGTTATAAACCCAGACAAACCCTTCCTAAGCTGCTTTGTGTCAGCATAATTTACCAGGGCAAAAGAAATTAGGCACGACAGACAGCTATCACTTGGGGTGAATAACAAGAACCTCTCATCTGTAACATTCTGCACCCAGAGCTTTTACCATCACAAATTTAGAACCAAGGTCATGCAATACATTGTATTTTCAACCACCTAACCGTTCACATACTGAAAACATATTTCAGTCTTCACTTCTTAGGAAATTCCTAATGTCTGTCTCATGGTATTTCTTTATACCTAACAGTATAAGAAAAGTCCCAGAAATCAGAGAAATAAATACTTTATGTTTTAGGTTTGTCATCTACACGTACCATTCCAGTAAGCACAGCCTTGCTAGCTAAGCATATCTATTTAGCCAGATCTAAGAACTCTGTGTTCATATCCATAGGCAATTTTTAATTGGATCACTTGAATTTCTTATTTTTGTTTATTTATTTATTTTTGGTTCTTGGTAAATTCTGAATATTAATCCTTTCTCAGTTACATAGTTCACAAAGTTTGTCTCTCATTCTGTGCGTTTACTCTTCACTGCACTGAATGTTTCTTTTTCTGAACAGATTTCTACTTTTTTGAAGTCCAATTTGTCAGTTGTTGGACAAATACTCAGGCAAATGGACTATTATTTAGCAAGACTTTTATACCCTTATAGTGTCCCTATGCTTTCTTCTAGATGTTTCAGCATACAGATTTCACACTGAGGTCTTTTATCCATTTGAAGCTGATTTTAGTAAAGGATAATAGATAGAGGTATATTTTCTTTGTTTTGCATTTGGACACACAAGTTCTTAAGCACCTTTAGCTGAAGAGGCTGTGTCATGCTTCAGTCTGTATTTTTCTATCTTTGTCAAATGTCAGGTGCTTATAATTTTCTGCATTCATTTTTGGGGGTCATCTAATTTGTTCCATCCATTTGTTTTTGTACCAGTTCCATGCTTATTTTATCACTATAGCTATGTGATCTAGCTTGATATTTGACATGGTAATCTCTCCAGCACTGTTCTTTTTGGTGAGGATTGCTTTGGTGTTTTTATTTCATATAGGTTTTAGGATTGTTTTGTTCTATAGTGAAGAATATCATGGGGCTTTTGATTGTGATTGTATTGAATCTGTAATTGCTTTCAGTTGGGTGGCCATTTTTACATGTTTAATTCTAAAAATGCTTAAGCGTGGGAAGTCTTGCTATCTTCTAGTGATTTCTTCAGAGAGTTAAACATTTCACTGGAGGAATCATTTATCTCCTTGTTAAATTTATTCCTAGATATTTTTGATCACTATTGTGAGGGTGTGTTCTTGGTGTGTTTGCCATTGATACATAGAAAACTTGCTCTTTTTATAAGTTAACATATTTACCATTTTGCTGAGAGTATTGAGTATTTCTAAAAGAAAATCTGCTAGAATGTGGAATCTCTTTTGTATCATCTGAAAATAGGGAAAAGTTGGACATTATTTACTGTGTCCCATAATCATTTTTATATATTCTAATGGACAAAACACAGAGGACAAATGACCATGGGGTACCAGTGCCAGTTGGTGCCTCTGCAATGCAACTCCTCTGCTGAAGAATGTTAGAATGTCATGGAAAGGAGAGTGAAGGGACTGCAAAAGAGAGAGAACAGGATACCTGCTGCCAGATAATGTCTGCTAGGCATGGTGGGAATACTGAACCCATAAAATCTCAGCACGATGGTCGCCTAAACAAGACCTGCGTAATCATAATACCAGTAAAAATGCCAGCATGGATAAACTTTTTACAAGGCCCCATCCCTAGAATGAGAGATACAGGAATTCAATTGCTGCTGAGAGGAGGATAAATTGATTTTCTAGAGGGACAAGATACCTAACAGGTTATCCAATTTATGTGATCAACCTTATAAACATATGTATCCAAGTAATTCTAGATGGGCTTCTCTCTCTCTCTCTCTCTCTCTCTCTCTCTCTCTCTCTCTCTCTCTCTCTCTCTCTCTCTGTATACATAAGTATAGAGCAATTATAATTATATAAGAGTCCATCGGTTTGCTAAGGAATAAGGGAAATGAAATAAAAACAATATTAACATGTACCACTCTTAAAAAATTAAAAATGAATAAAAAAAAATAAGAGACCTAATTCCTTGTACCTCATTTGCAGGAATAGTTGAGTTTAGATAAAGGTTTACACCACAAACTATTATGTGTGGGAATTAATTTAATACAGAAAAGCTCCAAGATATATATAAATTGTTCATCAAGAGGTCAAAAGTTCAATATTAAGGACCCATATGCTTTCCTGCATGTATGTAAATTCATATAAAAATAGCTATGTGTGTTCTTACTGTCAACGTTATGGTATATGGGAAATTAAATACTGTCTTTGAAATAGATTAAAGCAAAGTAGGGGTTATCAGAAGAGGAAAATGCTACTACAGAGGTTCTAGCCCTTCCTGATGCTGCAGCAATTTAATACAATTTCTCATGTTGTGGTGATCCCCAACCATAAAATTATTTTTGTTGCTACTTCAGAACTGCCATTTGGCTACTGCTACAAATCATAATGTAAATAACTGAATTTTCTGATGGTCTTAGGCAACTCCTGGGAAAGGATTTTTCAACCTTCAAAGGGGTTGTGACCTACAGGTTGAGAATTGCTATGCTATCATTTTTTGATATATTTCTTTGTGTAGACAAGATTTATCATTAAAGGAGGAATCTCAGTGGCTTTAAATATTCTCACAAAATTGTGCATCCTTCAGCAATATGTGACCTAGGAATATTTTCATTATTTTGAAGAGGTGTGTTTCGGCTTGTATAAATTTGTCCTGTGCACATTTCATGTCAGTCATTTGCCTTCTGTTATCTGCTTCCTCCATCTGTATAGGGCGTGGTATGTTAGTGCTTCATTAATTTCTATTGCCACAAACTATTTCACTGTATATCCGTTTAGCTCTTAATTAATCAGAAATTAATAGAAATATATCCTGTTTTGTCTATTTATTGAATCTGCTCCTATGAATGTTTACAAAACATTTATATAGATATAATCCTCACTTTCTTGAATTTATGAACAGTAGGCTGACTCTTCAAGGGATAGTCCTATTTTATATTCAGACCATCAACATATGAATCAACAGATTTCAGCCTCTTCAATGAAAAATATTAGTGTCTGTCTTTTGAATTAAAGCCACCCTAGTATCCTTGAAGTTGTCATTTATAGAGTTTTGGCTTGCATTTTTTAGTAGCTATATTGCTTCTCGACATCTTTTCAAATACACTGTGGCCATTTGTATTTCTTTTCTTGAAGAAATATGTCTTCAAATCCCGTGTTCATTTTAATTGAATTTCTCCTCTGTTTGTTTTGCTTGTCTCTTGCAGGAATTTTTTCTATATTCTGGAGACAATTTCAGTATCACATCTGTGAAGTGCAAATACTTTCTTCCCTTATGATGTGCATAGCTTTTCTATACATTGTCCTTTGAATCAATGAGTTTAATTTAGTGAGGTTTGATTAACTGTTTCTGTTGTTGTTTACCAATGTGCCTAACTGGAAGGTTTAACCTAATCATTTGTGTCTATTAACTCGTGTGTGTGTGTGTGTGTGTGTGTGTGTGTGTGTGTGTGTGTGCCTGTATTCTTGTAGGGAATAAAAGGCTCCAAGTTATTATGTGTATGAAATCATCATTGCAGTAACAGTTCTTGAAAATAAATATTTATTCTTCTTTAATTGATCTGGGACCTCTGGCTGAAGATGAATTGACCCAAATATTAAAAATGTATGGATTGTCAGTTATATTCCCCAAAACTATATTTGTATTCTGATGCTGTTGCTTGATTCTATTTATGGATATACCAATTGAAATAAATATGATTTAAAACTTTCCCCTTATTTTCAGTATTACACGTTTTATACTAGAATTGTAAAACTTCCATATAAATTCTAGGAATGGAAACCAAGATGGTCACTCCCAGTGTGTACCATGTCTAGGGAGCAGAGGATCTGAGGTTGCAAAATCAACTGAAGGGAAGGAGTTGGGGAAGATTGGAACCAGCTCCTCTCTCCCATCACAGCTGGATGAACTGAGTGTCTGGAGTCATAAGCTTCAAGCACCCTACACTCCTCCAAATACTAGAGTGGACACTGCAACTCCCTGAGGAACAGAAGATCTGAACAGCGAAGAAGAGGCTGGAAAGCTGAGTCAGGCATGGGCCGCAACCCATATTAGCTGCTACTTGGAAAAAATCAATGTGATATCTGAGCATCTTTGGGCCTAGGTCTCTCTCTGCCCACCTGTGGCTTATCAGTCTGGATTATCTCCATCACAGAAAGTGAACAACCAGTGGGAAGTTGGGCTTCAGCCACAACACACACTATCCATCCTGTTACTCTTCTGCTTGACCCAACTGAGAAACAGACAGGGAACTAAGTACAGATGAGCTAGAGGCAGCCTCCAATATCCATGGTCCACTGTCTTTGGAAGGCCTCAGGAAAACTCTAGCAAATAGCTTACATCTTGCAGCTCACTCTGCCAGCTCCTGACCTGCCTGGCCCATGTGAGACACACACCAACAGTGACTGCATTGGAGGAATCTCCATGCACAGAGACAACCAGATGGCTAGAGGCTAGTGTAAGAAGACAAGCAACAAAACCCATAGCCATATGACACCACTAGAAACCAGTGATCCTAGCACAGCAAATCCTGAAGATATGAACACCTATGAAGCACAAGAAGATTTTAAATCTGAGGTGATAAAAATGATAGAAACCTTGAAGGAGGAAAAAAATCACCCAAGGAAATAAAGGACGATATATTCATGCAGATGGAAAAAGGAAATAAATCCTATAAAGAATTACAGGAAAACTCAAATCAAATGGGAGTAGGAAATGAATAAAACCATTCAAGAGCTAAAAAGAGAATTAGAAGCAACAAATAAAATACAATCTAAGGTGATCCTGGAGTTAGAACACCTAGGGAAGAAAACAGGACCTGCAGACATAAGCAGCATTAACAAAATACAAGAAATGGAAGAAAGTATCTCAAATATATATGATATGGTTCAAGATATAGATATATCAATCAAAGAAAATGTGAAAACTAAAAAGGTTCTGACACAAAACTTTCAAGAAATCTAGGACACTATAAAGAGACCAAACCTAGGAATACTAGGAATAGAAGAAGGAGAAGACTGGCCCAAAAAACATTTTCAACAAAATCATAGAAGAAAACTTCCCCACCCTAAATAAAGAAATGTCCATAAATATACAAGAAGCCCTAGAACTCCAAAAAGACTGGGCCAGAAAAGAAAATCCCCCTACCACATAATAATCAAACAATAAATGTACAGAACAAAGAAAGGAGTAAAAGCTGCAGGAGAAAAAGGACACATCACATGTAAAGACAACCCTATCAGAACTGCACCTGACTTCCCAACAGAGACTATGAAAGCCAGAAGGGTTTGGACAGAAGTCATGCAAACACTAAGATACCACAGATGTCAACACAGACTACTATATTCAGCAAAATGTTCAATCAACATAGATGGGAAAAACAAAATTCTCCATGAAAAAGCCAAATTTAATCAGTACATAGACACAAATCCAGCCATACAGAAGATGTTAGAAGGAAAACTCCAATAGAAGAAGCCTAACTGCACCCAGGAAAATATAGAAAGTAAATAACCCCACATCCACAAAACTCTAAGAAAGGAAACACACACACACACACACACACACACACACACACACACACACACACACTCCAAGAACACCAACACAAAACAAAAGGAAAGAGAAACTAACAGCCACTGGTCATTATTATCTCTCAACATCAATGGCTTCAAATCCCCAATAAAAAGACTCAGACTAACAGAATGGATTAGAAAACAGGATCTACTATTTTTCTGCACACAACAAACACATATCAGCAATAAAGATATACTTTTCATCAAAGTAAAGGGATGAAAAAGGTATTCTAAGCAAACAGACCCAAGAAGCAAAGTGGAGGACCCAATCTAGTATCGAATAAAATAAGATTTCAACCAAAACTAATAGAAAAAGATGAAGAAGGACACTTCATACGCATTAAGGAAAGATATACTAAGAGAATGGCTCAGTCCTGAGCATCTATGCCCCAAACACAGGAGCACCCACACTCATCAAAAAAACATTACAAAAGCTTACATCACACACCAAACCCCACACATTAATAGTGAGAGACGACAACTCCCCACTCTCACCAATAGATAGATCATCAAGACAGAAACTAAATGGACAAATAATGAAGCTGATAGATCTCATAAATCAAATGGACATAATAGATATTTGCACAACATTTCACACAAACATAAAAGAATATACCTCCTTTTCAGCACCTCACAGAACCTTCTCCAAAATTTCCCATATATTGGCCATAAAGCAAACCTCAACAGATATAAGAACAAAATAACCCCTTGCATCTTATCAGACCACCATGGATTAAAACTGGAACTCAACAACAACATAAACAACAAAAAATCTACATATCATGAAAACAGAACAACTCCCTACTCAATGAGCTCTGCATAAGGGGCAAAATCAAAAAAGATACTAAATACTTCATATCATTCAATGAAAATGAAGGCACAATGTACCAAAACTTATTGGACACAATGGTAAGAGTAAAATTTATAGTACTAAGTACCATTATAAAGAAATTGAAGAGACCCTATACTAGTAACTTAACAGAACAGTTGAAAGCTCTAAAACAAAATAAAGCAGACACACCCAAAACTGGAAACAATAAAACTCAGGGCTGAAATTAATAAATTAGAAAAAAAGAAAAATTCAAAGGATCAAGGAAACCAAGAGCCAAGAGCTCATTCTTTGAGAAAATCAACAAGATAGACAAGTCCTTAACCAAACTAACTAAAAGGCAGAAGGAGAGTACACTAATCAACAAAATCAGAAATTAAAATGGAGAGATCACTAAAGATACTGTGGAAATTCAAAGAACCATTAGGTCTTACTTCAAAAACCTATATGCCACAAAATTTGAAAATCTAAATGAAATGGTAAATTTTCTTGATAGCTATCAATTATCACAATTTAGTCAAGAACAGATAAACAAATTATATATTCCTACATCTCCTAAGGAAATAGAAGCAGTCATCAAATGTGTCCCAACCAAAACAAGCCCAGGGCCAGATAGATTCAGAGCAGAATTATACTGAACCTTGAAAGAAGAACTAATACTAATTCTAAACTATTCCAAAAATAGAAACAGAAGGAACATTGCTAAACTCATCCTATGAGACCACGGATACCTTGGTTCCTAAACTTCATAAAGACCCAACAAAGAAAGAGAATTGCAGACCAATTAACCTTATGAACAAAGATGCAAAACTATTCAATAAAATACTTACAAACCAAATCCAAAAACACATAAAAAATATTCACTATGACTAAGTAGGCTTCAACCTCAGCATGCAGGGGATGATACAGAATTCCATCAATGTAAAACATGATATAAACAAACTGAAGGGAAAAAAACACATGATCATCTCCTTAGACAGTGAAAAAGCATTTGACTAAAATCCAAAACCCATTCATATTAAAAGTTTTAGAGAGATTGGGGATACAAAGCATTAACCTAAACATAGTAAAGGCAATATACACCAAGTCTATAGCCAACTTCAAACTAAATGGAGAGAAACTTAAATCAATTCCATTGAAATCAGGGAGAGGACAAAGTGGTCCACTCTCTCCATATCTCTTCAATATAGTACTTGAAGTCTTAGCTAGAGTACTAAGATAACTAAAGGAGATCACTAGAAAGGAAGATATCAAATTATGACTATTCACAGATGATATCTTAGTATACTTTATGGACCCTAATAATTCTACCAAGGAACTCCTACATCTGATAAACACCTTTATCAAAGTGGATGAATACATAATCAATTCAAAAAAATTGGTAGACCTCCTTTATACACAAGACAAATAGGCTCCAAAAGAAATTAGGAAAACAACACCCTTCCCAATAGCCACAAAAACTATAAAGTACCTTGGTATAACTCTAACCAAGCAAGTGAAAGACTTATATGAAAAGAAAAACTTCTTACCACTAAAGACACAAATTGAAGAAGATATCAAAGAATGGAAAGATCCCCCATGCTCTTGAATTGGGAGGTCAAGAAAATAGGAATGACCATCTTACCAAAAGCAATCTACAGATTCATTGCAATTCCCATAAAATTCCTATACAATTCTTTGCAGACACATCTAGATTCCTAAACAGAAATTGAGCCACAGTACTTGATAAATAATCAGTTCTTCAAAAACCTCAGAGACTTACAGAATATGGCATTTAAAGATGTTTTTATTATTCTAAAGATTCTTTGACAACAAGACAACTTAACTCCTGGCAATACCCCGCCTGCCTCAAAGAAGAAGATGAGCATCAGAGAACCTCCTTGTAGAGTTGGCTTCAAATGTATCAAACAAGCCACTGGGAAAAATGTCTTCGTTTCTGCCACAGACAGAATTCTGCCTAAAAATAGGCAAGTTTAGATGTAGGCAGAGTCGACAGCCAAACTCTGCCAAGACAAGGTAAGCAAGTCCTCAATAGTTCCTGTCTTGCAAATATGTCTGTCAGATCTACTGGGCCAGAAGGCAGAAGGTGATGCTTCAACATAACAGAGAGTGTTGGGTGACTGTTCAGGTAGTAAACTGTCTTGGTCATATTCTCATTTTGATAACTGCTAACCTTTACTCCTGGCTTACTCAAGTATTTAAGCTTTATCCCTTCTCAAGTCTCTGATGGGTTTGAAGACCAGATAGTTTAGTCTTTCAATTATGCTTAGTAGGTTAGAGGTTAAGGTGTTTTTAGATCAAGATAGAAGTTTTAAGTTAATGGAAATGAGATATGATAGATACTAATCTCCATTCAGAAATTTAGACCCAACATGACAGGACAGATGCTTAATACAAGATTGCCAAATGCAAATAGCCAAATCACGATGAATGTAACATTTATATAATTCCTGATTGTCTCATGGTTCTTCCTTCTGTATGTAGTTTATTTTACTCATGTGCAATAATATAAATGTATATGTTTTTAAAAAGCATAATAAAATTTTTTAATTAGAATAGTTATATAAAAAGTATATGGTGAAAATATTGTGATGATTGATAAATTATATTAGCAAAAGCAATCGGTATTTTTTTATTACTTGAAAGAAATCTATGTTTGATAAAAATACATTATTTGTATTATTTTAAAATATAATTCCAAAAATTCTGAATGAAATAAAAATTATTTTTGACACTTGTAAACAATAAATGACCACAAATTTTGGGAAGCTGTTCCTATGAAGAAAGTAGATTCATATCTTTGTCTTTGTTATTTAACTTAGCCAATGTAACTTAACAACTCTTAATTTAAAAGAAAGATAAAGTAGTGCTTGCTTATTAAAGATGGACTGCCTATGTTTCTATGATGTTGCCAAAATCTAGTGATACATTATGCAGCATGGAAAATGAAACCAACTCCTACAGAGTTGTAAACAAAGAGTAAAAATAAAAGTACATTAGTGCTTTCAAATATTAACCTTGTCCCCTCTTGTTCTGCAGGGCAGTGAGTGGCACTAACTCAGACATCACTGGGATTCAGTGTTTTAAGTGGTGATGTTCACACAATGAACTTACTAATTGACAGCTCAAAATTTTTATCAGTGATTCAGTCTATGATAATTTTGATAAAAGTGAATGACAGTTTATAAACATATGAAGCACTTCTAAATCTACTGGTTTCCTTGCTGTGTCATGGACATTTCCGGAATTTTAGCTTGCTGTTTGTATTTGATGTCTACCCATCATTTAAAAGGGTACTCTAATCCTTGAATGGCCTCTGTCTGTTGCAGAGAGAAGTCTCTTTGATGAAGAGTGAGGATCACCTTTGTCTATGGGTATAAGCACAGGTATTTAGAATGCAGTTACGTATTATGCTAGTTTAGTAAAGTTGTAGTACTAGATTCTTCTCCTAAATTTTTTTTTACTTTACTAGCCCTGGATAGTAAGCTAGGAAAACATATACACAAGTAACATTATTGAGATGATTGCAATTAGTAACAACAATTAGTGAAAAAGAGCCATGAATTTGAAAGAGAACAAGGACACAAGTAGGTTTATGGGATAGTTTCTGGGGATGAAGTGGAAGGAGGAAATTATGTTATGAAATTATAATTAAAAAATAAATCAAGTAAAAAACAAAAGAGCATAGATAACTTGGTCATTTTGTTAAAAATATAATCTCTATTTTAGAGTGCAACATTGGTATAGCTACTCTGATTTACAAAATTTTCTTACATTTTATGAAATTGCCCAAGTGCAGAGATGACTAGACAATTAGAAAATGTGTTTTGACAACTTTATTCTCTGGCTGCCATGAAAATATGACACCATTGTGTTCGTGTGTTCTCAAAGACCCACTGCTTCCATTGCTGTCTCTAACACTCAATATATGACTTAACATGTGATGTGGACATGCAGAGTAATGACATGATTTAATACTTCTAGAAGTGACCCACGGGACTTATATGTGATCTGAGAATCAAGGTTTTTTTTGTGTTATGTCTGACACCAGATCTGAGCATCTAGGAAATTCTGAATGTTGCCATAGTGCCAGAAGGGACATTTAGCTTAAATAAATGAGGATGTGGGCTTCTACATTATACAGTAATTGACTTTCAGACAAAGCCTGCCATGCTTCAGTAGCATGTGCCAGATTCCCAGATGGAAAGGCGATTTCAACATGTGAGTGACATTCTCTTCAGTAGAAGGCAGGTCCACATGTCAACAACACAACATGTTCACAGTATTCTGCATAAGGCAAAGCACCTCTCATTTTCACAGGCTGTTCATGACACACATACAAAAAGGATTTTCTGTCTAGCTCTGACAGCCTGGGCCAACTATGGAGCAAACACATGCATGCTTATGTGTGCATTCAGTACATAGAGGGTATAGAAATAGCACAGGTATAATACTGCCATAAAACGGTATTAGTATTTATAAAATGATTCTTTAAGCCACTATCTGGCAAAAATAGTAGGGTTGGTCACACATAGCATAGATCTAATTTTCCTGTAATGATTAATTTATTGTGGGAATTTGGATCTAATTTTTTATAACTTTCTATGCCCTGGAATGTAACTTATAGGTGAGAGCTGCATACTTAATGAAGAAACACACTGAATACATAAAGTATAAATGACTTACAAGAATGATTACTCACTTTGGCGTAAATTAAGTAAAAAAAAAACCCAAGTTACATTGTGAAATTAATGGTCATCTATGCAAAATACAGCATTAGTATGTAGTCAATAAGTGCATTATTTTATGCATTTATACATAGCATCCATTATGAGAAAGGACAGTGTAGCTTTTACCATTTTTTATAAGACTTGCAGCTTTTGAGAACTACATCAGTGTTTGTTCTCAACTTTTGTGCTTTTCAGGATAAATTTGAGATGAAAAACCTTATGTAAAATAGTTGTTCTATGTTGAGTAACTGAATGGTTTAGGTTGAGGTTTGACGGGCACTTCAGTCACTTCTGATTACTTTCCCCACAGATATGCTCTATTATTTTTGGCCACACATACTAGAACAGCTGTGGCCAACTCACTTGTCAACACAATTTTAAGCTAAATATATATTTTGAATGTTTAATTGCTTATGATGTTAGATGCTGCCAAGTGTACACTATTGATTTCCAGATTTCCATTGAGGGTGATAAATTTGGTTGACTGATTAAAAAAAAAAAACCATTCTACTCTAAATCATGTAAATACAATAGGGAAATATAAAAAGAAAAGAAAATAGGATTTTCAGAAACATCATAAAGTAATATTCACTGCCTATTCAAAGCAAAGTTGAAAGAAAACTTTATATGCATGCTGTGGTAATATGCACAGAATTTTTCTCACTTTGAAGCATTTTACAAGCAAAGTTTTTGTGTCTGATTCAATCTGACAGCTACGCGATATGTGCCTGTAACTGTTGTTGTACTAGGAGTCTCTGTCTCTGTGATTTCATTGTTATTAGTCTTAGCTAATCACTTTAGGTGACTAATGTAACAGGTGTGAATTGATTCAGTATTTTACTCCTAAAATCATACCTAAAAATATTTAATGTGCAATTGAGAATTCATACTGTGAGTAAATAAATCTATTGGGAATTTCCAGGCAAACTGATTAAAATATATGAGCATATTTTGTTTTGTAAGTTACACAGTAAAACACAAGTATTTTAATTACTTACCAAACACTTAAGAGAAAAGCAAATAAACACTGTAGATTTCACATATATCCATCACTTTCTTCATTAATCTTTACAATTATTATATGCTTATACAATAGTCTCATATCCAACATAAAGGTTAAGAAACAGTGGCCGAACATCTCCCAACAAAAACACTCCCAACATCAAGTATCCACAGCACACATATACAAAACTTCTATTTCTGGAAAATGTTAGACAAAATGAGTATAGAGTTTGCAAATGGACAAACTAGAAAAACACTTGTGATAAAATAAGCAAGCAACCCTTAAAAACAATAAATTCAGTGACAGAACACAGCATAGGAAACCTCAGAGATATACATTAAAAATTCTAACCTTTTGAGAAGAAACATCACGTCCCATGGAGGACAATGAGTGTGACCTTCCCACACATGAGGAATGCAGGCAAAGAAATGTCATGTTTTTATTGGCACTGAGATTGAGGATTTACTCAGATAAGTGGTTAATTTCAATGTGACTTTCTTCTAAGTAGAGAATCTCAGAAATCCAACCACATCTAAACTAAATCATGTTGATGAAAATGAGAATACCACTACAAGAAGAGAACTGTATAAGGACCTCAGATTACATAAAAAGAAAAAAGCCTACAGTGATATCTTTTTAGCCTCATCACTATGGTGGATGGAGGCAAGAGGAATGCTAGGACTTACTGGCTGCCACCTTAGCTCCAGATTCAGTGAGAGACCCTGTCTCAAGAAAGGTCAGGGATAGGCCACATGGGGTGCTCTTCTGTCCTCCAAATGTGAGAACAAGCACTTAACCACACAGGGACATTCATGTATATTACATGCATATCACACACATACATACATATGCACACACATGTGCACACACATGAAACATAAATAATTATATAAGTATTTAAAATGCTGTCATATCTAAGAACCAGCATACAACAAAGTCACCTTTCAAGAGGTTTCTGTGGCTGATTATTCTGTTTCCTTTGTTTCTGAAGTGAGTGATGAGAATAGCCCATAGGATTTATATGAGAATAAATCAGTGAGTAAGAGAGAGAGAGGGAGAGAGAGAGAGAGAGAGAGAGAGAGAGAGAGAGACAGAGACAGAGACAGAGACAGAGACAGAGACAGAGACAGAGACAGAGACAGAGAGAGACAGAGAGACAGAGACAGAGAGACAGAGACAGAGAGAGACAGAGAGAGAGACAAAGAGAGACAGAGAGAGACAGAGAGAGAGAAACAGAGAGAGACAGAGACAGAGACAGAGAGAGAGAGAGAGAGAGAGAGAGAGAGAGAGAGAGAGAGAGAGAGAGAGAGAATTTGAGGTGAAAGAAGATAAAGGAGGAGGAGAAGAGGAGAAAAGAGAATGACTAGAGTACTTAAAGATAATTGAGCAAAGTTTAATTTTCATCTTCTCCAGTGAAAGTAAAATATATGAAAACTAAAATTTAAGTATTGATATGTAGTTAATTTGGGTGATTTTTTTGCAAAATTAGCTAAAAGAATAGAAAATATTTCCTTCTGAAAAGTCATGAGTGTTTAGGATGTGATTTTATTCTAGCCACATTAAGAGAACTAATTGGCTCTAAAGTCACTCATGTCTTATTTAATGAAAAGTAAAATATAAAAGTTATTGCTTGTTATTGTAAGCTATTATATATATATATGATTATGTTTTCTGTGATTATACTTGCTATGCTTTTGTATGTTGTTTGCCAGCATTCAAAAGTCTAACCACACCTATATGCTTATTAGTTTTATCCTTGGGAAATCTTGGCCTGTTCACATTTTGGCTAAGCATCATTATTGATGTATCCATGCCAATCTGATCATTGCTCTATGTGTTCTTACACATTTCCCTCTAGCACAATGCATTAGAAAATCACTTAATGCCTGTCTTCTTTCTAGGCTGGGATGTTCATGTGTTATTAATTTTCTCTATGTTTTAGATTCCAATGCATAACATAGCAAGTAATACATAACTGTTATTGTTTGCATCCAATCAATACATGTTTTTGTCTCTGAGGTACAGGTGCCATGAAGATGAGACCCATACTATTTAACGGATGGTCACTTACAATGGGTTTCATAGCCTGACTTGGATGATATAAGTGTATAATGGCATCTTTTGCATAATTCTATGAGAGAAGTTCAGGACCACGACACCTGCTGATTGATGGTTTGAAGCACAGAAGGGCCTGGATGCCTGGCTTGTAGCCATGTGCATCCCTTGCTTGTACATACTGATAAAGATCTCTGTGTCTTCAGTGTCTTACAAGGAGACTAATTCATCAAGAGAGCACTTAACTCATGACAGAACCAAACTTACTCAGCTGCTAAAAGTCTTATTTTCAGATAGAATCTTAAGAAAGTGTATAATCTAGAATATGAATAGAAAGGACTTCATGGTTTAAAAGGCTGTATGTTGTACATTAGTTATTGATATTGTTTTGCCAATACAGTATGCAAATCTTCTACATTTCTACATATTCCTAAGAAGTGAAACCATTCTACCTACCAAGACCTGTGTGCACACACACATACACACACACACAGACCACACACAGACATAAAGATATAAACTGACACAAATAGATAAATAAATATAACAGAGAAACACCCAGATACACACAAAAACACATACATAGATACACTGACTCACAAAGATACACACACAGAGACAAACACACAAGACAAACAGCTACACAGAGATACTCACACCAACAAAAAGATACACTTACACACACAACACAAACAGATACACAGACATACACACACTGACACAAAGATATACACGCTCAAATACACACAGAGAGAGAGACACACATCAATCCACGTAGTCACACAGACATACACAGACCATACAAACACAGAGAAACAGACAGACAAACTGATACACACACAGACACACACAGAGAAACACACAGATACACACAAAGATGCACACAGAGACATACATATAGAGACACGCCGAGAGACAGACAGATAAACACAGACACAAAGATACACACACACACACACACACACACACACACACACACACACACAAATGCACACACAGAGATACACTGATACACACAAAGACACACACTGGGACAAACACAGATAGAACAATAGCCATTTTACTATTACAAGGAATGCTATCAGTATGTTAATAACTCATTATTATGACAAAATAATGTTTAACGGATGATTAATAGACCAGTATAATTAACTATGATATGACAAGTACGGATCCTTAGGAATTTCACTAACATAAGACTATCTGTGTAGCCATAGATGGCCTGGAATAGCTGGGTAGAGTATACTAACCTTAAGCTTTCATTAATTTTTTTTTTTGGAATAGAAATTAGGGTTTTCTAGAGTTAACTGAAGCTAATTTTGTGATAAAGTCTTGTCATGTTAATAATGTACATACTTCAGAACTTGAGCTAGAAAAAAATGTGATGACATTACTTTGATTAAAAGCACAGCAAAGCACACACAGGGGAGGGGAATAGGGTGAAAGAAAGATGGAGGGAGGATAGGGAGGATACAAGGGATGGGATAACAATTGAGATGTAATCTGAATACATTAACTAAATAATAAAAAAAAGGAAAGCACAAACACAGATCCAAAGAAACAGGGCTTTGAGATATGAACATCCTGAGTTTCTTTGTCCACTTATGCCGAGAGCTATGGCCATGTTTCTGTAATTCTCCATATATCTTACTGTGATTGTGTCTTTTAAAAAGACATTTATGAAGTCTAGGAAATTATTTATATTACCTTTTACCAAAAAGACATTACAAACAAACAATTACTAATTGAAATATTATGCATGGCAGTTGGAAAGAGACTGGCACAATAAGAGACACAAGAACGAACTTGATAAAATAATGAATTATATATAAAATCTGAACAAAACCTGCAAGCTCTTCTGTAATCTTCCTTTTTTTCATGGAGTTTCATTAAGATCAATTAACACACATTAATTAAGTATATTAACAGAGTTCTAATGGAAGTAACTTCCAATGGGTCATCCTCTAACATTTGGATTGACCAACTAGAGAGCTGTGCAGCCAGAGGACATGAATAATAGAAGATAGTATTAGCCATTTTTGAACCAGCAGCTCCCAGAGTCTCCCTCAGCAAAGGCAAAATGTAATAGCTACTAGAGAACATGCTCTGGGAATGAGTGTTTTTAAGGACTGTTCAACAACTCAGGCATAATTTGAGATACATTTTTGATGCTGTTGTTAGGTCTGTAGCTATAAAATGTGATGCTTTTGTTTTAGTGTGGTGTTGAATATAACATGCTTTAATTCTTTGTTATCAAAAATACAATTGAAGGGCTGGCAAGATGGCTCAGTGGGTAAAGGTCATTGTTACCAAGTCTGGGAACCTTAGTTGTATTCAAGACCCCAAGTGGTGGAGAGATCAGACTCCAGTAAGTCATCTTCTGACTTCAATATGTGGGCACATGAACATGCGTGTGTGTGTGTCACACTTAACTATTGAAAATATGATTTTGATTAACAAAAAGTAGTGAATTGCTTTGGTATTTTGATGGGAATTGCACTGAACCTGTAGATTGCCTTTAGTAATATTGCCATTTTTACTACATTAACCCTATCTCTCATGAGCATAGGAAATCTTTCCATCCTTTGCTGTCTTCTCCAATTTCTTTCTTCAAACTGTTGAAGTTTTTTGTTTTTGTTTTTGTTTTTTGTTTTGTTTTGTTTTTTGGTTTTTTTTTATCATACAAGCCTTTTACTTGTTTGGTGAGAGTTACCTCCAAGATATTTTATATTACTTGAACCTATTGTGAAAACTTTTGTTTCCCTAATTTCTTTCTTAGGTCATTTGTCATTAACATATAACAGGGCTACTGATTTTGGGTGGCTTAGTGTTTTATTCAACTACATTGTTGAAAATGTTTGTCAGCTGTAGAAGTTTTCTGGTTGAATTTTTAAGTTCTCTTACATATATACTACCATATCATCTCCTAATAAAAATGCTTTGACATCTTCATTTCCAATGTATATCTGCTTGATCCCCTTCAGTTGTTTTACTGGTCTCACTACAATGTCAAATGCTATATTGAGTACATAAGGAGAGAGTTGCCAACCTTGTCTTGTTTCTGATTTTAATGGAATTGCTTTTAGTTGCTCTCCATTTCATTTGATATTGGTTATAGGCTTGCTGTTAATTGCCCTTATTAAGTTGAGGTGTGTCCCTTGTATCTCTAATCTCTTCAGTACATTTTTCATGGAGGGGTGTTGGATTTTGTTGGAGGCCTTTTCTGAACATAATGAGATGAACATGTGGTTTTTTTTTTTCAGTTTGCTTATAAGGTAGATTCTATTTACTGATTTCCATATATCTAAATGTTATATCTCTGGGATGAAGCCTATCTATCATGGTGGATGATCTTTTTGATGAGTTACTGAATTGGTTTACAAGTAGTTAATGTTTTACAGCATTGATCATAAGGGAAGTTGGCTTGCAGTTTTTGTTGTTGAATTTTCATGTTATTTGGGTATCAGGGTAAATGTGGCCTCAAAAAATGATTTGGACAATGCTCCTCTGTTTGTATTTTGGGAAATAATTTGTGGAATATTGTCATTAGATCTTCTTTTAAAATCTAGTGGAATTCTGTGCTAATACCATTGGGCCCTGGGCTTTTTTTGGTTGGGAGACTTTTAATGACTGCTCCTCTTTCACTAGGGGCTTTGGTCTATTTAAATTGCTTATCTGATCTTGATTTAACTGTGGTAAGTGGTACCTAGCAAGAAAATTCTCCAATGCTTCTAGATTTTCCAATTTCGTTGAATGCTGATCTTTGTCTAAAGTCTGTCCTTAGGATTCTTTGTATTTCTGTGGTGTCTGTTGTTATGCTCCCATTTTTTGCTTCTGATTTTGTTAAAGTGGATAATCTGTCTTCACCTTTTAGTCAGTTTGGTTAAGAGTTCATATATCTTGTTGATTTTCTCAGAGAACCAGGTGTTTGTTCCATTCATCTTGGTATTATTCTCTTTGCTTCTATTTTATTGATGTAAGCCCCGAGTTTGATCATTTCCTGTCATCTCCTTCTTTTGGGTGTTATTACTTCTTTTCTTTATGGATCTTCCAGGGGAGCGTGAATTGTTAGTATGAGATATCTCCAGGCTTTAATGTAGACACTTAGTGCTATGAACATTTCTTAGCAATGCTTTTATTGTGTCCAATAAGCTTGGGTATACTATATATTCATTTTCATTGAATTCCAGAACATCTTTAATTTGTTTCTTTATTTCTGTCTCGAGCCATTTTTGTACAGTACTAAATTGTTCAGTTTCCATGAGTTTTTAATCTTTCTAATGTTTCTAAAGCTTTTGACGTCTATCTTTAATTCCTGGTGGTTTATAGGATATAGGGAGTTATTTTAATTTCCTTTTATGTGTTGAAATTTGCTTTGCATCTGAATATATGATCAATTTTGGAGAAAGTTCCATAAGGTGCAGGTGAGAAAGTATATTTTTTTGTATTTGGGAGAAATGTTCTGTAAATATCTGTTAGGTCCATTTTGTTTAGCACAAAAGGTAGGTCCAGTATTTCTGTTTAGTTTATGACTGGATGGCCAGTACTGAAGTCTTCCACTATCAGTGTGTGAGGGTCAATATGTGATTTAAGCTGTAGTGATGTTTCTTTTACAAACATGGGTGCATTTGTGTTTGCAGTATAGATATTAAGAATTAAAATATTATATTTGATGACCATATAATATTCATCTCTACTTCTTTTGAATAGTTTTTCTTCGAAGTCTATTTTGTTAGGTATTAAAGTGGCTATGATGCCTTGTTTCTGAGGTTCATTTGCTTGGAATATTTTTTCTCCAACCCTTTACACTGAGATAATGTCTATTCTTGATATTGAGGTGTGTTTTTTTGGATACAGCACAAGGATGGATACTGTTTTCAGATCTATTCTGTTATTCTGTATCTTTTTATTGGAGGATTGAGACAATTGATTTTTGAGACAAATCAAGACCAATGATTGTTGATTCCTATTACTTTGGTGGTGGTGATAATGCTAGTGCTGGTGGTAGTTGTGTGTGTGTGTGTGTGTGTGTGTGTGTGTGTGTGTGTGTGTTTCCTTTCTTGTGATTTTCGTGGGGTGTTATTTATTTTCTGTGTTTTCATGAGCATAGTTAACCTTCCTAGGTTTAAGTTTTCCTTCTAACAACTTCAGTAGGTCTGGATTTGTAGATAGATACACACTGTTTATCTTTATGTGGAGTATCTTATTTTCTGCATATATAATTGCCCAGGTAATTTCTACCTATATAACTCTTTATTTATTAATTTTACTTACTATTAATTTATTTAGATTACATCTCAGTTGTTATCTCCTCACTTGTATCCTCCCTCACTCCCGCTTTCATCCTATTCCCTTCCTCTAGGTCTGTGACAGGAGGGGACCTTCCCCTCCATGATATGGTCACAGCCTATCAAGTCTCATCTTGGTAGCCTGCTTATCCTTTTTTAAGTTCCACCAGGCCTTCCCACCAAAGGGAAATGGCTAAATATGGGGCACCAGAATTCATATCAGAGTCAGTCCCTGTTCTCCATGCAGCTGTGGAGAATGTCCTATCCATTGGCCAGATCTGAATAGGGGCTCACTGTTTACTGCATGTGTTGTCCTTCGTTGGTGCAGTAGGTTGAGCAGACCTTCCTGGGTCCAGATCTGCCCATCATGATGTTCTTCTTGTGGGACTCTAGGACCCTCTGTATCCTTCTATTTCCCCATTCTCCAAGATTTTCCTCACCTAGAGTCACAATAGGAACTCCTCACATCTATCCCAACCTCCTGGTATGTGAAGACACTCATGACACATCCATTTTGGGCTAGTGTCCAATTATAAGTGAGCATATACCATGTGAGTCTTTCTGCTTCTGGGTTAACTCACTCAGGATGATTATTTCTAGTTCCATAAATTTGCCCATAAATTTCAGGTTTCCTTGTTTTTAATAGCTGAATACCATTCCCAAGTGTAAATAAACCACAGTTTATTTATCCATTCTTCAACTGAGAAACATTTAGGCTGTTTCCAGGTTCTGGCTATTATGAATAAGGTTGCTATGAACGTGGTTAAGCATATGTCCTTGTTGTGTGGTGGAACATCTGGCTGTACTCCAAGGAGTGGAATAGTTGGGTCTTGAGGTAGCTCTATTCCCAGTTTTCTGAGAAAGCACGAGATTGATTTCCAAAGTGGTTGTACAAGTTTGCACTCCCATCAGCAATGAAGAAGTGTTCCCCTTTCTCCACATCCTCACCGGCATGCGCTGTCATTTAAGTTTTTGATCTTAGTGATTTTGAAGGGTGTAAGATAGAATCTCAGAGTCATATTGATTTGCATTTCTGTGATGACTAAGGATGTTGAACATTTATTTAAATCTTTCTCAGCCATTTGAAGTTCCTCTGTGGGGAATACTCTGTTTAATTCTGAGCCCCATTTCTTAATTGGGTTATTTGGTTTGGTGGAGTTTAATTTCTTGAGCTCGTTATATATTTGGGATGTGGACTAGAATTGAAGACCCAGAAATGAATCCACACACATTTGGACATTTGATTTTTGACAAAGAAGCCAAATCTATTCAATGGAAAAAAGATAGCATCTTGAACAAATGGTGCTGTTCTAACTGGATTTCTACATGTAGAAAGATGCAAGTAGATCCATATTTATCACCATGCACAAAACTCAAGTCCAGGTGGATTAAAGATCTCAACATAAAACCAGACACACTAAGTCTATTAGAAGAAAAAGTGGGGAAGAACTTGGAACTGATTGGCGCAGGAGACAACTTCCTGAATAGAACACCAACAGCCCAGGCCTTAAGATCAAAAATTAATAAATGGGACCTCATGAGGCTGAGAAACTTCTGTAAGGTAGAAGACACTGTCAACAGAACAAAGTGACATCCTACAGACTGGGAAAAGATCTTCACTAACCCTACATGTGACAAACATCTAATATCCAAAATAAGTCTTAACTTGGCATTTTTATGAGATGCCTATCTGTGAGACCAAATGGGTCACTGAGTCTTGTGCCAGCTCTTAGAACTCTTTTTTCCTGTTGGGTTTGATATAATAAATTTTGATTTGCTTATGTTGGTAGTTTTCATATTTGGTTGTGATCTCTTGGAAGCCTGTTATTTTGTAATGAGAGACAGAAAGGGAATGTATCTGGGGATGGGGGGATGTGAGAAGAACTTGGAGGAGTAGAAGGAGAGAAACTTTTATTATGGAAGAGAAAATGTATGAGAAAAGTGTCTGTTTTCCATAAAAGAAAACATATAGGAAGAAAACTTCCTTGTAAAAATTAAGGTGTAAGGAGTCTGGGAGTCTAAGGGATAATGCACAAGTTTGACCCCTGGCTTCATTCATTCACACACACATGCATCTGCTCACACAAACATGCACACAAAATAAATACCTGAGGAAAATATTGGCTGGTTTCTACTAGTTTTTTGTTTCGGTGTAACAAGCAACCAAAGAATTACTGGCATTGATCAACGCTGAAGTTTTCTCTCGGGCTTCTGTTTATGAGAAATCCAAAAGGGGTCTGAAAGAGTCCTTAGTCTCCAGTATCATAAAAATGTGATATAATTGGGATAGAACCTATTCACAGCTTCCTGAGGACAACAGTAGAGCTAAAGCAGTAAGCCATGATCTTAAGGAATATCTATGTCTCTTTCAGGGAAGGAGGCAGCACATATTTGTGTATAGGAGAATGCATGTCATCTAAATATCAATGGTTCTGCTCAAGAGACGAGGGAATAGATGTTTTCAAATCATTACACAAATCTTGAATTGTGTGATAATATGTCAGGCAAATAAATGCACTGAGAATGCATAGTCCTGTATAACTACCTCTCTAGAATCTAGAAAACAGAGAGTACCATCATTACCCACGGTCATTGCTACCTGTGATCACTGTTACATTTGGTCTTTCCAGCATCTTAGTGTCTTTCTCAAAGAATTGACATAAAGGTGTACATGGGTTGACAAATGACAAGGACACCTTACTTAGAATATGAGCAACATCGCTGGTCAGATATACTGCAAAGAGAGAGCGTGGGCCACATGCTAAAAGGAAGCACTCAAGTGCCATTAGATATTTATCTTGAGTTTCCTTTCGAGGTATCTGTAGGATACCTCGACTTGTTTAACAACGTAATAGTGTGAGAAGAATTAGAAAATAAATAATCTTGAGTATTTCAGAATGTAGACTCCCAGCAGACTTTCTACTGGGATTTCTTCAGAATGTGATGTGTTTCAAAGAATTGTATTGAAACTTTTCCACATTATAAGAACAAGATAATAGCAGCAGCATCATAGTGAAAATCTAGTAAAGAGGACAAATAAGGATCGAAGAACCGGAGACATGGCTATTGTGTGATACAGTTTATGCCACAAGTTTGCATGATGGAAGACTGGTCCTTAGCATTATGAAAAAGAGGTAGACACCTTTAAACAGGGATTCTCCAAGGAGTTTCTTGTATCATTGGAAGTGTTGATCTTATGGATACAGTTCGCACATAGCTTGGTCTCTGAACCATTCTCTGGGTTCCTGTTCAGCAACTTGGATTCTTTCATCTGTGCTTGCTTCCCTAGCTGAACACTATTCACAAGGAGCCCTTTCATCAGAGTCTGAACCAATGAGGAAAACTGGTCTTAATAATCTAGCCTTGCAGCTTGAGAGCTAAATTAAGTCAGGGCTTATTCCTACGGGGCTGACAAGAGAGCTCTCATTGTAGTGCTGAGCAATGACTTAGTATAAGAATGGCAGGGTAAGAAAGATGGCTTCAGAGTTAACACTGACTGTCAACTTGATTAGAGGTCAGGCAAGCACAGCTCTGGGTGTGTCTAGGAGGGCAATGTCAGAGATTATTATATAATGAGGTTTAATTTGTTGATTAAGTCAAAGTCTGGGAGATAATGGAATGGCAAAAGATGACAACTGGTTGGAAGAAGACCCTAGGGGCCAAGTCTAAGGGTGTATTTTTCTACTTCCCTCTTCTTACTCATTGCTTCCTGGTTTCCTTGAATGCGAACAGATTTCTTCTATCATGTCCCCCTCACTTCCTGTCTAAGATGGCCTATTTATTCCATTTTCTTCCCTATGGCATTCTGCTTCACCACAGGAGCAACTGAGAAAGGGACTATAGACTGGAGTTTCTGAAACAGTGAGCCAAAACCACAGTGAGTCTTTCAAAGCAGCTATCTCAATAATTTGCCATGGGGTTGATAAGATTTTTAATAATGACAGACTATGTTATCATCGAAAGCATATGGCCATTCTAATACAGGCCCTTCTAAAGTTATGTGTATATTAATGTATTGATGGAGGAATATGAGTTGTTGGCTTGCATATAATAATCAGATTAGGATTTGCTTAGATTTAGCCATCAACTTTAACGTAGCTGCTATAACTAAGTAGTTCTTAAAACAAGATTATAATATATGATAGAAATTATGAGTTGGTATTGTGGAATTAAATATATTACATAATGTAATAAATTCAAACACATTAAGAGGTGTTATAGTGATAAGTTAGCATAAGAATTACTGAGGCCAGCTTTTCTATGTAAATAATAAGTAATAAAGACATAGAAATAAGTTCCCCTGGTCTTCATGTTTGGTTAAAGTTTAACTTTTCCTCCTCGGTTTTACTATTCTAGAGTAATATTTTGTTCTAGGAGACTCTGTTCCTCCTCTATGAGAGGTGGAAAGGACACTAGAGTGACTTGTAGCAGCATTCATCATGTGTTCAATGGTTTACCTCCTCACCTAAGGGTCCTTCTCTGCTCTTGACAGTGTTGTATCTCTGGATCATGAAACTGTGAACTCATACATCTAGAGAAATTTGATTTGTGGTTCAGTCATTCAATCTGCTCATAACTCCACAGAACTGGTGAGTGCTTCTGCTATATGTCTGACACCGTGTAAACCACTAGAGATAAGGAAGTGTAAAGTAAGGAAAACTAAAGAATGACTATACATGTTTAAGTACTTACTTTTCATCTGACATTTACATCCCTTCAGCTTCCCACTATTCCTCCTGGGGTGACACTCCAGCTATGGGGGTGGGGTCACCTCTCTTAGAGGTTGCATTCCATTCGATATTTAAGTATCTCTGGAATTAGTGAGTCTCTGTGGCACTTAAGACACTAATTGCATTTGGGAAGGAGCATGGCCACCTTTAATGGTCCTAGAAATGACGGGTCTCTCAGAGAAAGCATATGCTTACACTGTGGGATTATCTAGAGCTAATGACTGACTAATAGCACCCACCTACAGCTTCAACCTAGCAATCTTTGTTATGAAACCAGGAATGAATTTAGAAACTAGTTTCCATATCTTCTATTTCATGCCTCCTCCCCCTCTCAATGCCGACAGCTCAAATGACATTCAGTTACTTGCCTTCCATATGTCTGTGGTTTAATTATAATTCACACTGTCAGGGAGGGATGCTAAATCACAGAGGTCTGTCAGTGCATACTGGCACAGTCTGGAAGTTTTCCATGTTCATTTCTTCCATGACTTATTTCAAATTTATATTAATGACCATCAGTTCCTTGGGAAGCTCCCCTAAGAAGTCCTGACCAGCAAAAGCAAAGGGAAATATATATACGCTGCCTCGAGCAGGGTATGCCTGCTGCTAAAGTGTCAGAGTGCGACTTAAGATGCTCAATGAACACCTCATGCAGAGAGATTTTCTTCATTTTGTAAACTAATTGTCTGTGCCTTGTTTAACATGCATTGTGTGGACAGAAATGGATCAAGAAATAAAACATATATTTATGAGGAACTAAAGCAATAATAAATTGATAGAAAAGTCACAAAGAACAGACATTTGGGGGACTAATACATCTCCTTAAAATGAATTACAATGAATAAATCACAAATGGAAAGGTGAGTAGATAAAAAACTAACATGGAATTTGCAGCTCATTTTAAGAAGAAATATGACTTGTTAAGACAGATGCTTAAAGAGGTGTCATGTACATTATTTCTTACACTTTTATAATAGTGTTCTTCAGGTTGGAGCTATAGCTTGGTGGTAAAGCTGTTGGCTGGTATACTCATGACAGTAAGTTTAAACCCCACTGCCACCAAAAAAGGGTTTTTCCTTTAATAGAATACAATGTCATTCCACATTTCAACTTTAATATTTCTGCTATGGGCATTTCTAGTAAAGAGTTAAATTGGGAATAGACAAATTCATGTCACAAGATGGGGTTATATTGTGACACCTAAGTATGAACCACATATACCTATGCAGAAAACTTGAACCAGAGCATCATGCACAAAAAGGCCCTTTGGAGGCTATGGGCACGTAGATAAGCATCTTACCATGTGTGCACTTCTTTTCGTATTCTACTGACCTTATTGTGTAACCCATGACCTCTGACCTAAAATGTCAACACTGATGTTGTTTGTGTTTAATTATAATAAATATCAGTTTACAAGTGTAAATATTCCCCTATTTGGCCTGACTTTTCTTGGAGAGCAAAGATTAATTAGCCAGAGCAAAAGAGGACAAGATCTTCGCCCCACCCCTGCATTTGCTAGCCTTCTCTCCTTCCTCCTTTTTCCCCTCTCATTCTCTATCCCTATGCATCCTCCATCTTCTGTCTTCCTATGCACTTAACAATCTATTGCTATCCATAGAAATTTTTATGGCTGTTGATGTTGAAGGGATGACATATAAAATAGTTGAATATGGAGAACAATCACTTCTAATTGGCATCAAATTTAGCAATATTTTTTCCATTAAACAAGTGTGTATATAATGAATCTTTTCAGGGCTTTTACTTGATATCTTATGGTTTTTAATTCTCAGAAGATTCTTAAGATGTAGTGCCTATTACTCATGGACAGAGTCATATAAATCATTTATTGTATCTCACTTTCTGAATCTGATTTTCTCTATACTAAGGTTTATCAGCTTGACTTGCCAAAAGGTGACAATTTGAATTCCTTAAAATAAAAGGAGGTGCATGTACTTTCCTGGCTTAATGAATACTGCATTCTCTGAAAAGAAACTTAATAACCCAAGTAATTGATATTTATCTGAGATCAAAACAGGTTTCTCTACTTAACAATAGCAATAGTCCTAGTGGAAATTAAACTACATGCTCACTCTTTATCATCATCTTCATCACCAGAGAGATTGTAAAGGTGTTTTGTGTGTATAGGTTCATGTACATATACATGTGTGTGTATGTGATATATATGTATATATACATACATATATATATATATATATATTTGCAAGCATTTGTGTGTAAGTACAAGTACATACCTGTTATTTATTTTGCAAATAGGGAAATATTTTTCTTCATGCTGATGATGTTTTTAAAAATATGACTCAATATGATCCAGAATGACAATTTAAAAGTGTCTTTATCAAAGTATTATAGGAAAGACAAGAATTAAACTAACTTCTTGGGCAGAACCAATCACAATCACAAGAATCACATAATAGTATGCTAAATTTGATGTGAATTTTGAAGCTATTAATACCTTTATTACTATTTTAATAATAAAAGTATTGAAATTCTTTTCTATTATGCAAAGCAAATAGTACAAACACACAATAAGCAATTCTAAAGAAATTCCTACCTGTCGTGTACATTAGTGAATAATTTTCATATATCCTATTTTTCTATAAGACTTTATATACATGTCCTAAATATACAGTACCTGAAATGATGACAAACTTCAGGTCCTACGCTGTTTTGTTTTGTTTTGTTTTGTTTTGTTTTGTCCTAGTTACGTAAGTCTACATAGTCTCCAGACTCCCTGAAAATTACAGTTGGAAAAGTTTTCTTTCATTGATATTCTACAAGAGATTTGAATACAGGTCTATCAGGTACATTTGTGAGAGTCGGGTGCCAGCTATTAGTCTTGAAAATGTAGAGAGATTCCCACAATGATGTGAAAGTTAAAAATATTAGATAGAGTAAGCACTGACTAGAGAGGAAGGAGGAAACCTACACACAGGAAGGCCACATGGCAGAGAGGAATAACTTATGTAAAAGGTGAGAAACAGTGATTAAAAAACAACCTAACAATAAAACAAAAGCCACCATTTAAAAAAAAAATTCCAGATACCCTATTCAGTATTTTCCTTGATCTTGGCCATTCTGGCTAAGGTAAGATAATATTTCAAAGTAATGTTAATGTTGCTTTGTTTATATTCCTCACCCACTGTTTCCTATCTCTCATCATTAATTAGCATTATTTTGATAACTTTCTCATATATCTGTTTAGTCCGTTATCCTGCTCTCCATTTCCCCCATATGGGCACTGTTTTGTACTATCAAGAAACTACTAAAAGGAAACAAGAAGGCAAGCAAGATAGCTCAAAGGGGACACACACACACACACACACACACACACACACACACACACACACATTAAAACCACTTATCCCCTGTACTCCTTAAGGATGTATGCATGGATGGAGGTATACCCCATACACTCAAGTTATCACTTGTATTCCTTAGGGGTGCACACATGAGCATGGATGTATACATACATACACAAGTTATAATGTAAATCCTGCACTCCTTTGAAGTGCATGGGTGCATGTATGCATGGGAATATATACATACTTATTATCTCCTATATTCCTTAGTGGTGCATGCATGCACATGGGCATATATATACACATACACAAATTACCCTATGTACACCTTAGGGATGCATGAGTGCACAGAGAAATACACACATAAATATAGTAAATAAATGTAAAAAATAGTTTTAGATTATAAGCTAGGTAAAGAATCTGATGGTCCTCAGGGTGTCTTCTGTGGTGACTTTTATGAAGATAAACATGAGTGATTCAGTAGTCTTAAGAATGAGATAAGAACATGTTCAAAAGTCTAAATGTCTCAGAAGCAGCGGCATTGGTCTCTGGTTCTAACATTCCCTGTGCCTTATTCACTGACTAGATTTTTTGGGGTTTTGTTTTATTTTGTTTTTGTGGTTTATCATCCTTGTCTATACCTTAAAACATTAAAAAACAGAAAAATGAGGTGCTAGCTCCCAAGCTGAGTGTGATTATGCATGAGATAATATATGTAAATATCTTGACACAGTCATGTGAGCTTCCCATTCAAAGTGTGTTCCCTTTAAGAGGCAGATCATTTGGATAAGTACTGAACTAAATGAATAACATATTTCTGCTTTCATATGGCAAATAGAATATTTTGTCATGGTGATAAATTTTAAATCACATCATAGTTTCTCTTTGAACCATATCACAATAAAACATACATAAATAATTGGCTGAAAATGACAAATTTAGTTTAAAAATGCAATCCCTATGCAGCAAGGCTATCTTTTTTCCTTAAGACTCAGATGCATGGGTTTTGGAGTCAGAATCTTAGACTCCTATGAAAAAGTGTCAATCAATATAGTTGCTCATCTCCTTAGAATTATACAGGGGAAGCCTAAGCTACCATTTCAATTAGCAAACATGTGTACCATTGGCTCTCTAGTCCAAATGCATTCTGACAAAACCCAAGGCCTCTCTGTATGTGGGCCCCCCACCTGCCCATCCAAAGATACAACATGGTCCTGTTTCCCTTCACACCAGTCCGTGCAGACATCTACCCTTTTAGCCTCAGTACAAACACTGTGCTTCTCAAGTGACATTTGAAAAATCTTCCCTCTCTGGCTGAATGACAGAGTCTAATTTAGGACATTTAGGATTAAATATAGGTTGCTGCAGGACCTGTTTGGGAAGGCACTATGAACAGCAGAGCAGTGCTCTATCACACTGTAGACCTGTGGCACAACAATGTCTGGAAAGAGTCTCAGATTATACCTACTCGGCCCCTTCCCACGGCCAGTACAGCTCAAACAGCAATCTAATTCCTGGCCTAAGTATCTCTTTGGATATGGAGATTGGCTCTTTTCAGATACATTCTCAAAGGGTAATGGGACAAAGCCTTCTCTGTACATCACACACTGCTTGCAGTCTACAATATGACTGACCCTCTGAAGAAACAGAATCTTGAGGAAGTAGGATTCCTTTTGACCCTTGCTCATCCTTCCCCACTGTGTCAGTGAAGTCTTGACAGTTTTTGTTTGTTTGTTTGTTTTTTACCTCTAAGTCCTAAAAGGCTTTCTTAACACCTGCCACTCTTAAGTAATAGGAGGCAAAAGGAAGAAATTTTAGAATATTTTACCTCATTAAGTGACCACTACTTTATAAACATGCTTTCTCTCTATAATCCTTATAGTATCATCATTTCTCAAGTAATATACTTTTAACTTTAAAGTAACGTACTTTCCTCCCCTGTTCCTCTCTCTCTCTTCTTTTTCACTCATGTTTTGCTAAGAAAGCACAAAGCCTTTTGAAAAGACAGGCCAGTTGTTATATTCATCTATCACCATAAAAAGGATGAGGTGTAGTTCCTGACAGATTAAAATAAAAATGGTTGGTGAGCCCACCATATCCAAATCTAGAAAATATTTCTATATTCCAATTCTTACAAATATCATTACAAGTTGCTTATGAACTAATATCACCTTTTGATCATGAAACAACCCAGTGCTATACCAAGTATCTTCCATTATTAGGTACGGCTAACATCACAAATGTCGCTTCCTTTGACCGTTAAGCATTTTATCCATTAATGGCATTACTATTATCTGTTTCTTTTTCATTTTTTACTTCACTGTGATGTGTTTAGGTAGCCACTAGTTTATACTTACTTTTACCTTCTGACACAAATGCAGTAAAGTGGATATATATTATAAAATGCTAATGTTTGTGAACTGTCTGTAAAAATGTGTCCATTGTTGCTGTAGTCATGAGGGAAAGATTAAGAAAATTAAGGCTACCAAGAAGAGACTCGATACCCTATGAGCATATACAGGGGGAGGAGGTCCCCCCTCAGTCACAGTCATAGGGGAGGGGAGTAAGGGGAAAATGGGAGGGAGGGAGGAATGGGAGGATACAAGGGATGGGATAACCATTGAGATGTAATATGAATAAATTAATAAAATATATTTAAAAAGCAAAAAATAAGATGAGGAAAATAAAAGAAAATTAAGCTATGTATTTAGGCTATGTAGACATAAAACATATTGGAAGTAATTCACTAAAACCATGTATGACTATGAATATGGTGTTTATCAGCACTATTCCAGACTCACATCGCTATATCTGGCTTCTTTTACCATTCAGTGTTTCTTTATTATTCATTTTTGAGTTAAGATTTGTCATAGGGCTTATGACTGAATCTCTATAAGATGGAATGCTTAAAAAGATTTACATAGATTCATATTTGATATGGGTTACATTATATCTCTATTTTCACTCCACAAACTTGATGACTACTGTCCGTGTGTCTGTGGCTGCTGTCCAGTCTCTATCAATGACTCTAATTTCAACCATATGCCAGAAAAAGTGAATTCAACTTCCTCAACATGGAGAAATATGATCTCACTAAAAAGATTACTTATATTACATACTCAATTGCTTAAATTATTATCCTTTTATCTATTATTTAATATTATAAATTTTCTTCACAACAAAGAGAAAGACAGTTTACTGTGAATAGCTAGCAACTACAAATATTTCTTAAACTACTTTAAGTTTTTAATAACTATTATGTGAATGAGACCTAAACATTCAGTCTCAGTTTTTAAAGAATTTTATAGAGTACTGAAATTATCCAAAATGCTAACTACACAGGTCGGTTTAAATTTCCTGTAAATTCTGAAGAAACCAGAATATAAATTAAATAATCTAACAAATTATGGCTTTGTGTATAAAGTTGTATTAAATGGGATAGAAGTAATAGTAATAAAATAAACAGCACTAATTATGATGAGTGTGTGTGTTTTGTTGCATATGTGTGCATGCATGTGTGTGTGTGGTAGGTTTTTATTCATAATAAGTGAGTGGATATAAAATTCTATTTAGAAAAGAAAAGAATGAAAGTGGATATTGGCGATGAATAAAGACATGATTGACATAATCATAATTATCAAGTGAAGTTGAATACAATTAAAAAGTAAAAGTTCTTTTTAAAAAATTCTGTGTTAGGGGAAGTGGACATAAAACTGGATGTGGAGACTTTGGCACAATGAAGAAGGGTAGGACAGAGCTTTATGGAGAAATCACAATGGGAGGAACATAACCAGTCAAGGTGTACATATTCTTGTGACGTCCTTGAAGTTCTCTGTCCCAGGTTGTTGAAAGTCACAGAGATAATATAAAAAAAGTCTTAAAAAGATTTTTGAAAATTAATTTGAAGAACAAGTTATTAAATTGGAGCCGGATGAAGCCCTTAGGAATCTTTCACTAGCAAGTGCCAGAAAATGAGTTTCAAACTGGCTTAAAGAATAAGTGGATTTATTACATCATGGTAAATGAAAAATCCAGAGGCTGCACTTTCTTCAAGGCATGGTTTAATAGGGAAATTAACTTCAATTCTCCAGCATCGCATGTCTCTTGTGTTGACTTGATGCTCTTAATGTGCTTGATTCTCTTCACAGCACAGCTGCCCCTCACACCTGAGAAGATGCACGCCCTGGTTTTATCCAAGTACAGAATGTGCCACTAATTAACCCAGCATGAAACAACAGTGAAGACAAAAGTCTCTTGTGGAAATCAGGCTGGGACTTAGTCTATGCCTAAATGTAACACTTTGGGAATTGGTTATTATTTGAACGTTATCTGATCTATGAGACATTCTCACCCATGATGTCATGTCACAGTTTGTAGACAAAACATAGGTACAGGCTGTAGAAACGGCTCAGTGGGTTGAAGAGCTTAGTGTATAAGTGAGAATACCCTAATACAAATCTCCAGAACGATGGAAAAGTTGCACACAGTGCGTCTGTAGTACCAACACTTCTACTGAGAAATGGATAAAGAGATATCAGAAGCTCAGGAAGGGGCCCATTTAGCCAAGCTGTGCAGTAATTCTAAAATATGAGAAACATCTCTCTGACAGGTATAATACTCCTGGGCACAATAATTTTATAACAAATACTCAATCTGTGTAAATCATCTTCATTTTGCCAATCACGAAAGTATAATAAAAAACTCAAGTTAGTATTAGGAGAATAAAATTAAACTATAATGAGCTACTAATATCCACCTTTGGAAAACAGAATTAGCAGGAGAAGATTTTCTTTTTCTTTTTTTTTTTTTAGATGCTTAAAATATAGTCTTTATTAATTTTCAGTTTCTTTGTTATAGATAATTTTAGATAATTTTTCTCCATTTGTTTATTATTTATTTTATTTTTTTTTAATTTTTTTCCTCCTTTATTAATTTATTCTTGTTACATCTCAATGGTTATCCCATCCCTTGATCCTCCCATTCTTCCCTCCCTCCCATTTTCCCCTTATTCCCCTCCCCTATGACTGTTCCTGAGGGGGATTACCTCCCCCTGTATATGCTCACAGGGTATCAAGTCTCTTCTTGGTAACCTGCTGTCCTTCCTCTGAGTGCCACCAGGTCTCCCCCTCCAGGGGACATGGTCAAAGGTGAGGCACCAGAGTATGTGAGAAAGTAATATCCCACTCTCCACTCTACTGTGGGGAGTGTTCTGTCCATTGGCTAGATCTGGGTAGGGGCTTAAGGTTTACCGCCTGTATTGTCCTTGGCTGGTGCCTTAGTTTGCAAAGAAGATTTTATTTTTCTAAGGTGTGTTTTTTGATAGTAAGTTCCAAAGGTCTTAGTAACTGTCCTATTGCATTAGTCACTGTCCTATTGCTCTGAAGAGACATCATGACCATGGGTACTTTTATAAAAGAAAGCATTTAACTGGGTACTTGCTTACAGCTTCAAAGATTTAGTCCATAACTATCCTGGCAGAGAGGATGGCAGCAGGCAGGTGTGGTACTGGAGAAGTAACTGATAGCTCTGTTTGGATTTTAAAAGGAAAGAGAGAGACAGAGAGACAGAAAGAGAGGGGGATGGAGGGAGGGATGGAGGGAGGGAAGGAGGGAGGAAGGAAGAGAAGAAGGGAAGAGAGAGGAGAGGAGACCTGGGCATGGCATGGGCTTCTGAAAACTCAAAGGCCACCCCAAGTAACCTATTTCTTCCAAAAAGGCAACACAGCCTAATAGTTCTAATCCTTTTCAATATTGTCATTCCCTGGTGCCTAATTATTCAAATATAGAAGCCTCTGGGGTACATTCTTACTCAAAACACATTTATAATTTTTTCTTTTAAGAAATTGTGTTTATTTATTCATTTTAACATTCTGGTCATAGCCCCCTCCCTCCTCCCTTCTCAGTCCCACTCTCCATCCCTAATTCCCTGTCCTTTATTCCGCAGAACACGCACCCACCCAGCTCCTCAAGTCACCTCACAGGAGAGTTCTTCCTCTTCCCCTGTGACTTGGCAAGGAGGAAGTGATCAGAAAGCAGTCCACAGAGTCCATGTTAGAGAAATTGGAACAAACTTTCAGTTCTGTATCATGGGACTTCATGTTGAAGATAAGCACAAATAAAATTAATACCATCTTATTCTGAGAGCCTTTGTATATAAAATAATTATCTACATCCAACTGGAGGCCATGAATGTTAATTAAATTAGAGCAAACAAACCGTAAAGGAAATCTTTAGCCTCTTCACTAACATGTGACTTCATTTAGAATGATCAAGAACTTGTCCTGTCTTCAGCTGCTGCATTAGTTTAAATATACACTTAATTACAAGTGAAATGGAAGGAAATGTCTGAACTGGTGAATAGTAAAAGGCCTTACTGTGATGTTTCTTGCTGATGTCCTTCAGCACGTTTTGGAGTTGCTCTAAAAGGATGATGAAAGCACATCACAGTCAGTCCAGCCACAAAGATGCGACTTGTGATTATTTTGTCGCAGTCTACATACCCAGCAAGTGGAGAAGCCCAGGTACTGAGCCCAACAGGATAATCAAAGAGGAAATTCTACTCTGTTGCTTTGTTTTTCATTCTTAACTAGCTGTTGTCTTGAGAATGAATCTTGTGCAGCTCAGACTGTTCAGGAACTCACTACATAGATGACAAGGAATGAATTTCTCAACTTCTTCCCTCTTCCTCCTAAATGATGGAGTTGTAGCCTTGTGCCGTCATGCCATAGAGTTGACACACTGCAGAGAATAGAATCCAGGATGCAATACACACTAGAAAAGCATTCTATCAATTAAGTTACATTCCTAGCACTCGTTTATTAACTACCGAGTTTAAAATGAATCTTTTTGAAGCATCCTAGATATATCTCTTTTGGGTCTACTCCTTTATTTCTCTGTGTCTGTTTTCTAGAAAGCAGAGTTGCCATTTATTGCCTTCCTCCCTTAATAATGCCACAGACAATTCCATGTTTGATGAAGAAACCAATTTAGAACTGCTTTACTGGGGTAGGATTTATAGTGTGAGTAACAAAACGGAATTAGGAATCTCACATGAAGTAATTGATGTCCCCATATATTATTCAACCATTTTCAATGGATTCTAGAATTCAACTGGTCTCATTATTTCACAATTAGAAAACATTAAGATGTCAATGACTGCTAAGAGTACCATAAACCTGGCTTATAATCACAATAATATATCTTTATATATATTTTTCCTAATAGCAATAATTGCTGTAATATATCTGTATGTGCACATATATGTGTGTTCATGTGTGTGTGTGTGTGTGTTTGTGCATGTGTCTGTATGTGTGTACTCTATGACACTCTTTTGATCTTATATGTACAGATGTTGTATATATTTTATATATAGAATATATATATACAGACACATAATATACTCTATATAGAGTACATATATGCATATATCCAACACACACATACACATACATGCACACACACACACACACACACACACACACATATATATATATATGTAATTGTATGTTAAGACAAGTTTTAAAAATCAAAGATTATCAGTCTGTTAGAAAGAAAGGAATACACATTTTACTAGGAGGGTAAAAATCTTACAGAAAAGACAATGCACTCTTCTTGCTGCCTGCAGCTATTCTTATTTTACCAGTATAAGAAATAGGAGGCTTCTATGCTTTTCGTGTTTCATTGTCAAAGCCAAACTGTTAAAATTCTTTATTCAGTTCAAGAATTTTTCTTTTCTGTTGAGTCTGCATTTCCTAAACACCTCCCCCCACCACCTTTCTCCTTACCTCTTCTAAAACCTAAAGCTTCAGGGGACAGAGGCGATAGCTAAGTAGTTAGGGAGCATTTCCTGTTCCTGCAGAGCACCTGGTTTGTTTCCCAGGACCCGTATGGCAGTTCACAGCCCATCTGTAGCTCAGCTCTAGTTCCAGGGCGTCTGATACCTGTTCCGGCCTCTATAGGCACCAGACAGCCACCTGTGCAATACATGCATGCAGGCAGAAAACTGCAAACACAAAATGAAAATTAGTATTTTTTAAAAAAGAACTAAAGTGTCATAGAGTACTAACTTTAGATTTGAGTATTTCAAATGTATTTTAGCAGGGATGTGTTAAGTACATCACTTTTTCTCTGGTTCAGTACTTTTCCTGAGGAGTGCAGAGCTGTGTGTTTGTGTGCCTACATGTGTTTGTACAGCCATCCTATCCTGCCCATGGCTGTTTAACTTCTGGTTGCTAAGAGGAACCATGGGTAGTTTCTCTGACTCACAGGGTCATCTATTCATTACTGGCCATCAGGGATTCAGAAATGTCACTGCTCTTGTTTACTCATTTCCAGCTGTTATGGCAACTATGCTGCAGCTCAGCAGATTGTCTTTGTCTGACCTCTAACACACAAGTGTACGAAGACTATTCAGTGACCTGAAATCTTGAAGTTTCCGCAAGGAAACTGTTTAATCAAAACCCATTCAGTCTTTTCAGATCTGTTACTTGAATCCTATGCTGTGTTGTTTAATTCTTTATTTTAAAGTAAATCATGCAGATATGTAATGGAATATGACCACATGTAATTCCTACAGCACCCTTCCAATTCTTCTGACACGCCTTTGCAATATGTGCCCTTCAGCCTCATGTTTTTTGTTTGGAACACACTTCTTTTAAAGTACATTATTGACCTTTAAAGTTGGTTGAATTCGTGCCATCTTGGGTAAGCGACCTCAGCTTTCACCCTTAATTAAATGGCAATACTCAGTTCCATTTTCCATAGCTGCTAACTATTACATTTGTTGCTCTATATATCACTTTGGCCTTTGAAATGTGGTCAGTCAAGTATACTGAGGCAGTCTCTGGCTAATTTGCTTTGTATTGCCATAAAAACAAACCAGGCTCATGAGAGCCACAAACTAGTCAAACCAGCTTTGCATCATGGGTGCAGGCTCACAGTACAAAAAGGTCAGCCACCCAAAATGTGTGACTAAGTAATAATACAGGAGAGTCAGGTAATGTAGCCTTGTTTTGGTTTGTGAGCAGAATTAATTTGCGTATTTAATTATTTGGTGCCTTTAATGTTGATATATTTATGTTTCTAGGAAGTAGAATATAACACATTTTGCTTACAATGAAAAATCTATGCAGAAAATTTATCACCTATATTCCTACAATAGTAATAACATTGTACTGTGTATTTACAAATATAAAAACAGACATTTACATTGTGTTTTTATTGTGATATTTTAAATGTTTAACAAAAATTCCTCTAAGGGCAAAAATATACACTGAAAACTTGAAACTAAGGAATATAATCCTTATGTATGTGAGTCACATCTTTTTCTAGGACAGCAAATACACTAGTATCATAGGTGACAGAGTATTTGATAAACCTCATTTTTAAATCTCCAAGGCATACCTTGTCTGGAAAAAATATTTGCTAATCTAACTCAGGACACTAATTCTGGACTTCTTCATTGGAAAACCGGTGGAGGACTGTGTTACCAGTTTCCTCTTTGTTCCTGCCTCATGGTATTCCTATAGTTTTAGCTCCATACATGTCAGATCCAGCCAAAAGCATTTTTTACTACCTTATTATCTCTCCCTGTACTTTTCCTCCTTTCTCTGGTGGAAAATGAAAACAAGGCATCTCCTTTTTAGAATATTTTAGCAACTGTTGACGTATTAATCAACTGTGGGTCTCAGTTCTGCTTTGCTTCCTTCTATTGAAGCACAGTATTCATTTTTCTAATTATTTATGCATAATTATCATTAAAATGACACAACTACACTCCAAATTACACTAGAAAAATTGCTTATCATGTTTTTTTCTGTAGATTTATTTTTATTGCATGTGTATGAGTGTTCCTCCTGCATCAACTACCTCTCCCCTCATAAAAACTAGATTCAAATAAAAAAGCTTATTTTATGCCAGGCTATTGAAATATATCTTACATTCCAAATGATTTTATAATATATCCAAAATGTAAATATAGTCTTGAAGCAAGAATGAAACTAATTTTTTCTGGTTTCCTTACATATGAATCATGTTATTTATAAAGTAAATGTAAGTCAGAAGTGTGGAAAGGTACTGGATTTGCTGTGGGGAAGAGTTCATCGAAAATTTGAGTCTGAGTCTGAGAACAAATTGATTTACTACTCTCTAATCTTTATATTCATTTGAAAAACATTCTGTCTTATTAAAATAGAAGTCATGAATAATTTCACATTTAGGAAAAACATGTTTGTATAAAACCTATTTTTCTTAAATGGTTATTGTTTTAAATTACCATGTCAGAGAGTCAGCATAATTTAAACTGTGAAATGGGAAAAGAAGAATAGTTGGCTTGAATCTTGCATGGCCTTCTCAACATGTGCTGAGAACTAAGTGGTTCACAAGGTAAGAGATGCATCTGCCTTCTAAAGCTTTATAACAATGCTCAGTGTCAACATTCCCAAAACAAAATGTAGAACCAAGAATGTTCCTAGGTGTGTCTCCCTATTTCATTTCATTCTGTTTCCATAAGATATGGCTCTTATAAGTTGTAAGCATGTGCATTGTATTTGTTTTAATAAATGATTATTAGTTGCTTTTTTTGGAAAATGTGGTATTCTTGTATATTTCTGTGAATTTTTGTTTGTGAGGGCATCTCTCTCTCTCTCTCTCTCTCTCTCTCTCTCTCTCTCTCTCTCTCTCTCTCTGTCTCTCTCTTTGTGTGTGTGTGTGTGTGTGTGTGTGTGTGTGTAAACATTATTATGAGTGGAGGCCAGAGGATAAGCTTTGGTGTTGCTATTTAGGATCCTTCTTTTCTTTTGTATGAGATAAATTTCTTAATTGGCTTTGCCTTCTACGTCTAGACCAGTGGTTCTCAACTTTTTAATGCTGCAACACTCTAATATAATTCTTTATTTTGGGGTGACTCTAAACATAAAATTGCATTGCTGCTTCTAACTGTAATTTTGCTACTGTTATGAATCAGAATGCAAATATATGATATGCAGGATATCTGATATGAAACCCACATGATAGTGTCAATCGACCCAGGGGTCACAACCTACAACCCACAAGCTGAGAACTATTCGTCTAGACTCAGATACCTGGCCTGTGAATTTCCATAATGCTCCTTTCTCTGTCTACCATCTCACAATGCTGAAATTATCACTGCATACAGCTTGCCTGGATTTTTGTATGAGTTTGGGGGTTTAAAATTGAGGTTTTCATTCTTGGAAGATATGCACTTTATCATTTAAGCCATCACCCCACTGCAACTATTGGTTGGTCAATATACTCAAACAATATGTTGAAATTATATTGGGGTTTAATTGGAAAAAATGTATTTTCAAGCAAGAAGTGCAAAAATTCCCAGAATGCACAAATAGTTTATAAAGTTTACAATTTTTAGGTGGTTGTCATTGGAATTACTGCAGCCAATTTGTTTTTAACACGATGATGATAATAAATTCCTATAGTTTATTGCTATTCAAATCGAACATTTGCTTTGCTTTATTTTTGTGGATTTATATACACTTTATAATCTGTACATTATTCCTTCTTGTTAACCATCAACACGTTAGAAATACTTCTGTATCTATGTCAGCGCAGTTATGCTCC